>NC_051162.1:158869867-159092568 GCF_013339745.2 Dermacentor silvarum
GCAAGCTCTGGGGGTGGCGGGGCTGGTGCAGGCCGGGGGGGCTCAGAGGAGAAGACAGGCAGCTCGGACCGACGGTTGTGAAGTTCTGGTCGGGCAGCTGATCGTGGCACTCGGGCTCGTAGCCCGTCAGCTCACGTTCTGCCCCACGGACGCAGACGCTCACCGGCCTCGGGCAGCAGCAGTTGACTATCGGGCAGGGTGGCGATGCCCGAGAAGGCAGGCGGCTTGGCAGCAGGGGTTGAGGGCGGCGGCTTTCTGGCCGGGCAGCTGGTCGTGGAGCTCGGGCCCGTAGCCCGACAGCTCTCGTTCTGCCCACGGGCGCAGACGCTTGCCGGCCTCGGGCAGCAGTTCTCGAACGGATGGAGTGGCGGCGCCCAGGAATGGGTTGGCAGGAGGCCCCGGCCGGGTGAAGTCCTGGTGGCTCGGGTCCGGAACCCGACGGCCGTCTTCAACTCCCGATCCGGTGGCCGACCTTGTCCTGGTGCCGCTTCTGGAACTCCTCCCCCTACTGCCAGCGCGGCTCCTTTTTCTGCTGCTCTGGTCGATTCGTCGATTTCTGATTGGCTGCTCGAGGCTCCGTGTTCTTTTGTGATTGGATTGGCTTTTTTTTCCTTTTGATTTCTTTTCTTGTGCCACGTGTTCACGCGCTGGCCAGACTTCGGCGTCGTCGTTTTCGGCGCGGCGCGGTAGAGCGGCGCGCGCTCTCCTTGTCGTCTGCTTGTTTGAAATGCACCGCACCTAGTCGCACACCACAAATATCACTGTCTCCTACCGCCACGCCGTGTCGCGCACTACACATCACAGCGCCATGTTGGTGATCCAGCACATTGAGCAAGTTGCGTCCTTTGGCGTCTCGCGCGGCTCCAACGCTCTCCAACAGAGCAGGTAGGGTAGAGGCCACCCCTAAGCTTTCCATCCTCAACGGAACCAGGTTACCTGCGACAGTGAATATGGTTCGAAACCTCCTTGATATGGGTGGTAGGCTGATGTAATTCTGGGCGCCATATTGGAGAACCAGTGCGAGAAGCTGCGTCCATGACTGTACGCGTAAGCTATCTTTAGAACCGTTAATAGTGTTCAGGCTTGTAAAACCTTGCCCAAGAGATTTCAAGCCCCCGAAAAGGTGCCGCCGGAAATTCCAGAGCCCGCTCGATAGAGTCCCGAAGATTAGGTTTATTAATGCGCAAGCATTATATGCCCCACGGAACGGGAAAATCCGGCGTTGGCGGCGTGACCGAAGCATGGTACAAAAAGGCTACGAACCCTCGACCTTTAGTGAGAGTCGAACCCACGAACATTGGTGTTAATTAATGCGAAGTTAATTAAGGCACAGTTAATTAAGACACTTGAACCCTCGACCTTTGCCCTCTCGAACACTCGAACTTGTGACGAACACCGTTCGTCACGTTGGTCCTGCTGACGTGGCCGCAATGCTTTTGCATTCATCCACATAAGGATAACTAAGTGCACCTTGAATTTTTGACAGCACCAGCCAGAATACACTCTCAGGTCCTGTCTACTCAGCAAAAGAACGCAGGCTCGATTCCGCGCAGATCTCTCGTGACGTACGTAGTGCGCACTGGATAGCTTATTAGCAGCGATCTAGAGTGACGTAGCAGGCTGTCGCAACCAATACGGACGCTTCACTGGTGACCAGGAGAGTGAGAATGACAAAGTGAGAGGGCAGCGTGGCTGGAAGTCGATCGCCGCAGGCGAGGGCATTAATGAGGATAATCCGGAGGAAAGTGACAGGACCCATCTCGCTCCATAGAGATTTGTACTCGAGGCCAAATCCTAAGAACTCTCTGCGGACAATGCGCATAACGATTCAGCCAACCCTCTGCAGTCACGGCCGAGATTGGCAGAAAATAAAACGAATTGCGAAAGTTCGCGAAGAAGTGAAAAGCTGACGGCGCGAGCATGGGACGGTAGCTAAGTGAACGAACATAAAGTAGCAGCGGTCGATGAGAAAGAACGTTTAGGGCGGTAAGACTTGTTCAGCCCGGCAACTCTGAGCATCTTGCTCAATCGCTCAGAATTCGCCTGAAGGCTCTCGGGTGAAGATATTACGTAATTGATAGACGGCAGTGTAAGAGATTTGACAATAAAAAAAGGAAATGATAATCAGAAACACAGAGGAACGCATTTTATTGCAAGCAATCGACTAGAAAGAAGAGACGTGCTCCAGAACAGAAGTCTTCTTGTTCATGGGGTTTTACATGCCAAAACGAGAGATCGGCGCGATATCGAGCCTGCGTTTTCGAGCCTGCGTTTTCTTTTCTTTTTTTTTTTTGCTGAGTAGACATGACCTGAGAGTTTAGAGCCGCTTAAAGTACGCAAACCTAGACATCAATTTGGATCGCGATGTGCCGATGTCACGGTGTCCCAGCTTGTTCAAGTATTCGAACAAAACAAGAACATTGAAGAAAAGGAGGGACCTGGTAAGCTTTAGCTCGGTGGCGGGATCAAAACTTTGATGAACCAATGAACAAATAGAGATAACCACTAACAAGAGAACCCCGTCAGTCGGAATCTTCTCATTTCAAAGGCGGCCACCAAGTCGTAACGGTTCCACTAATCTCGAACGAGATACTGTAGCCTTTCGCGTGCAGATATCTAGAAACAACCGACAAAGGAACATGAATAAATACTTCGGAAGGGGGGGGGGGGGAGGGGTGACTCAATAAGGAATTTGCCTGCACAGACAAGACATAGTCTCTGCTCTTCCTTTCAGGGCTTACGTCCCGCCAGACCTTGGCTTCGCTTGTTAGCAAGCGCGCGTGTAATCTCTCTTACGAGACAGCCGAAATCTCGTCCCCCTCCCCTGTGGCAGGGTTGGCTGTGGCGCGCCGAAGGGCGCCGCCTGGACAAGTATGCAGCGGACGGGGCCTAATGAATGCAAGCCGGGAAAGTGCGGAGTACTTCCTTCCTCATCAAAGAGAGAGAGAGAGAAAAGAAGGAGGCTGAGAAGGATTTGAGGGCGGAGAGAAGGCTTAGCTAAGAAAGAACGTAAAGGAGACAATAAAGAACGAAATATTATAGAATTAAATGAGGAAAGGATGGGGGAGAAAGAGATTGCAAAATAGAAAAGAGCAAAGCGAAGACAAAAATAACAACGAACGAAGTATGGTAGAATGAAATGAACGGGGAAAGGAAGAGGTAAGAAGCACAAAATGTAGAGGTATGAAAGAAGAACCAAGTGGAGAATATTAAAAGAACAAACAATGAAAGAAAGAAAGAAAGAAAGAAAGAAAGAAAGAAAGGGATGGGAAACGAAAAGCCACTGATGAGAATTAGCCGTCAGGTCGAAGAAACCTCGGCAGTGATCTATACCGCGGAAAATAAAAACGAACGTAGCAGGAGTGGCAGGCAGCGTGAGTTGGGAGAAAGGGAGATGAGAGGGGGGGGGGGGGGGCGTGCGGTGGAAGTTAATGTCGGATGCGGCGATGTAAAAGAAGCCAAAAACACTCGGAGCGAGAGGGGGGGACCAGCGGAGGCCTAAACGAGGAACAAGCCAGCGCCGGAGAAACCGCCATCGCCGGGATAGGCCGAGGCTGTACTCTGCCATAGGTGGCGCTGCAGTCGTAGGCTTAGCTATAGCGGCTGCTCCCAAGACCAGTTTCGGTTTTTTCGCCTCGCAGCCGGGGCGCACGTGCGAGCCAGCGGGACTGTTCTTTGTTTTTATAGTTTCCTTGGGGCGTTTACGTTGTTGTATTGCTTTGTTTCTGGCGTCCGCGTGGATGTTGGCCTAGGAGGAATGCGATGAGGAGGAAGGGACGCGCGTATAGCATCCTCTCCAGCGTGAGGTGCGGAAGCCCGTTCCTCCGCAAGAGGGAAAACGTGGCCGCGTGATTTGCGGATGCTTCCGCGGACCGACCTCACCCCTCCCCCTCCCTCGCCGACGACCTTCTCAGTCTAGGGGCGCTCACCTGGGTGTGCTGGTCGTCGTATTAATTGCGTGCAATCGCGAGCTGCTGACGAAGCTCAGGCGTATCCTTTGGACTTAGCCGAATGAGGTTTTAAATGCCCCGGTAACAGCTGAAATTTGTGGTTTCTTTAATATACTTATATAGACAGGACTGAAAGGCAACGTTGGTGCACGAATTCGGGGCCATTTACTACCTGCCCACGCACACGCACGCGCTCACACACACGCGTGCTAACACATAGATCCGCACACATGGTACTGAATGCCTCGAAAAGTTTTTTTTTTTGTTTCTTTGGTATCCAGAATCGACTTGTTGCTGAGATGAAATTGAATGAATTTTGGCACTTCTGAAAATAAAATAATTAAATTGGAGTGTTTTACTTGCCAAAACTTGCCAAAGTGCAAGGCCGAAGCCACTGCGCCACCACGGCGGGTAGGCACTTCAGTATTCTGTATTCTTCAAAAGACAAAACAAAGAAAAACAAAAACACTTGCATTTGTAATTAGGCTTACGAAAATGTTGAGACTGTTTTAGTTCCTTAACTTTTGTCCCTCATGCTTGGGGTTCCTGCCTGCAGTATTCAATAATATATATAGGAACACTAAAAAATATCGCAGTTTCGTCATAAGGGCGAAGCAGTGAATGCCATGGAAACATATTAGAATATTGCACGAAATGTGAGACTCGTAGCTCTAGTGGCAGTATGAATTTAAGTAAACGTAAGCTAAGTAAAAACAAAAACGAGCTGTTATGCTAGGGGTCCTCTGTTTGAATCCTGCCATCACACAATATCATTTATATTAATAATTGAAACCGACGTCTTTCTTAGCCACTTTCCCGTATCGGGTGTGTTTCAAACCTCTTACACAAGTGACGAAATTGATTAAATTGCATCTCAGCAGAAACTCCAATCGACGGCAACAAAGAGTACCTAAAACACATACGAGGTTATATAAAGATTTCTGGAGGGGAATGCATTCCTATTACAGTAGCTTTTAACGTTAGCCTGATTAATTGGTTTCCCGCTGTAAACTGAGAATAAATGCTGTGCATGCGATGAGGCATGCTCGCATTGCAATGAATATTAGGTGTCCTTGTCCAGGCAGTGCAAACAATTGCCCGCACGCTCTAAGTGTTCTTAGCGCTGCACACTACTGGCCATTCGAAACGCGCGGTCTGAAGAAGAACGAAATGAGTCCCAGGGGAGCGCAATTAATGGAATTGCCGACAGGAGAAGCATGCTCACGGGCATTGACACACCCTCGTACGATTAATTGCGTGCACCTTCTCCAGAATGGCGAGAGTCCGGGAACGAGCTTGTGGTTCGAGAAAGTTGTATACCCGTTCGTGCGAGTCGAGGCATTGTCTCCTTGTATAGCGCCTCTGTGTTTCCATTTTGTGCAACATCATATGACGGGAGCCTTAAAGGTTAAATTAAATTGTCACGTTACGACGACAATGATGATGATGTGTACCAGCCGTTGTAAGCTTAGTGGTTATGACGTCACGTTGCTGAGCTCGAAGTCGCGGGTGTCGCCCCGGCGGCGGCAGCCGCATTTTGACGGGGGTCGAAATGAAAGAACGCTCGGGTACTTTGATTTAAGTCCACTTTAAACCAGGTGGCCAAACATTAATCGCGGGGTAGTCTGTTGCAGAGTGCAACGGGGACTACCCACTACGGGTAGTCCCGTTCTAGTGGGTACTACTACGGGTAGTCCCACGCCGTAGTGGGGACTACCCACTACGGTGTACGCCTGCAACGCGAACTACCCACTACGGGTAGTCCCGTTCTAGTGGGGACTACTACAGGTAGCCCAACACCGTAGTGGGGACTACCCATGCACTACGATGTGGGTAGTCCCCCATAGAGCACTGCACGGGCTTACCCGAAAGCCCGGGCCCGGCCCGGCCCGTGGGCCGGGCTGGGTAGAGCAGTTTTTTCACGGGCTCGGGCCGGGCTCGGGCACGGCGTGTGCTTTTTGACCCGGGCCCGGGCTCGGGTTTTTTGACGCGGGCCCGGGCCGGGCTCCGGCTTTCTGGTGGTGCGCATGTAACGTGAAGCGAGTTATTCTCGGGCGTCTCAACTCTGAAAAACATGTATTTTTCGGTCTCGGGCCGGGTTCGGGCCGGTTTCGAGCCGGGCTCGGGCCTAAGGTAAAGGGGTGGCGGGCCGGGCCGGGCGGGTAACGTAGATTATTTCCGGGCCCGGGTCTCGCCATAAAGGTTTTGATCGGGTTCGGGCGGGCCGCCCAATGTAAAAACGGGCCCGGGCCGGGTCCGGTCCGCAAAAATTGGCCCGTGCAGTGCTCTACCCCACACCGTAGTGCATGGGTAGTGCATGAGGGGCTCCTGCAACGGGGTAGTCCCTACTAGAACGGGACTACCTATCGTGGGTAGGCCCCGTTGCATTCTGCAACGGTAGTTACCACAACGGCTTGTCTCATAATAAGATCGTGATTCTGACGCATAAAACACCATAATTTCAATTTTATTCTTCATTATCCCACATCTTCTTGGCAGGTGTTTCTTTGTGACCTGGCCTGGTAAAAGCGCTTGTCTGTTTTAGCTGGGTTATGCGTGTGTTGAGGCGCGCAAGTTTGTCCGCAGAGTATGCGAGCGAATCCTTGTCTTGTTTTATTTTGATTACACGCATGGTGTAATGTGCCATTCTGTTGTCTGTACAAGAGAAGTTGAAGTTTACCCTCTAACTACTTACACATAGTTTTTGCGTGTTTCTGTTGCTTCGGGCTACGAGCTAGACATCGTGAAACGGAGCAGAAAAAAAACAAAACACGATATAGCCAGTTTTTTATTTTCTTTCTTTCGGGCATGCAGTTCAAACGTACCGCTTCGCATTTCGCAGAACTGACATCATCTGTATAGGCGGCCTCTGTGGAAACGTTCTTTGATCTTGCTTTTTCTTCACTGGGTTCATACGTGACCACATTCTCGATTGAATTTCTCTCATGAGAAGCAACGTTGGCGAACTAGACAAGAGAAATCGACTATTTGTTGGTGTGCGAACGTAAGGGGCAAGAAAAAAAAAGAAATGAGGCGAGAAAAAATGGCCACACGCAAGTTGGACGTTCTCCTTAACATATATTTTTTACTGTATTTGTACGCAACCCCTCTGCGGGAGATAAAGTCGGAGGAGGCCAGCAGCAAGTTCACTTCGCTTTCGCTTGCACAGATCTGCGTGTGACGTCAGCTGTTCTCCGAGACTATAGTGCACAGCCACCCCTGTCGCGACGCCCCCTGCTGTGAAGTCGGCGCACTTTGTCTAGTGGCTATGTCACGTGTGCCATCCTACATACTCTTTGAAACTTGCACTCTGCCCCGGATGCAAGGATAAACGTGCACGGCTTCTGTCCTTGACAGGTCGCGGAGCAGAAGTATTGATACGGAGAACACACAGGGGTCGCGCAGGCTAAAATGCACCCCGTTGAGCTAAACAGATCGCCGACCCCACCGGCCTCCCTCCCGCTCCACGTTTCGACTGCCTTCACTTACCACGTGATGGCGTCACTGTTGCTTTTTTGATGTATCTCGACGAAACATTCTGCATGTGCAGCGCAACTAGACACGATTAGATAACATTATGAAACATGGTTCCAGCGCACAAATAAGCACGGACGAGCAGAGAAAGTCAACAAGAACGATGGTGTAGATGAAGCCCTGTATTCCGTGAATAAAAGTAAGTTGAAATCTGGCGTTTTTGTAGTCTTTCGGTGCTCTTCCGTGTTTACTTGTGCGCTGGAACGTTGTTTCGTAATGCTATTCACAACCAACTAGCCCAGCTGTCCATGCTTAGTGATTAGATAAGTAATTCTGATAAGTCGTGTTGAAGGGCATTTTATGCACTAGCGTACAGCAAGCTATAGCGTCGTATAACATTTTATGTGCCTCTTCTATTTCTTGCTGTGAACTGTGGTCTAAGCGAGCTGCGTCTTTCGGCCTTCAATTTCGTGTAAGTGCATGGATGACTCCATCGTCAAGGGCGAAGTTTAGTCTCGCGCGCACGATATAGGTACTGATTAAAACCTGCACTAAGGCACGGTATATCTATTTTATCAATTTTCGGCAATCGCAATTGTTGTCTTAAATGGTTTTTCTTTTTTTTGCGCTGTATCAAACATGAACGCAAAACGCTGCAACGAGCAAGTTCGACGATGACATTCAAAGTACGAGGACAACATCGCGTGGATTTTGAGGAGGTGCATATGTCTGAGCTGTCATTGCGCGCGCTGCAACAATGGTGGTGGCGTGTTTATAGTTTATGCAATGGTGTCATTTTTCTTTTTTTCGCGCTACGCTGTGACTTCGTTTAGCAAGGAATGTGCCCGACGTGTGGTTAAAAGTGTCATAACATTGCGAGTAGTCTTCGGTGATATATAAAGTTCGCCAGAGTAGTCCGTTTTGCATATACGGCAGCGACTCTATACAAGGGTTTCCTAATTTTCTTGTCCTCGTGCTGGAAAAAAAAAGTTTAGTACTCCGCTTAGCCCATGCGAAATCACGATTATGTATACAGTGCTTTTCCAGTGATACGTGAGGGTTTCGCCTGCTAGGGGGTAGACGTGAAGTACGACTGCGGCCTTCTAAATGAGGCAGTTACGAAACGCGTTGCACTTTCAGAATGAAATGTGCGTGTCCGTGACTATACACACACTCACTTGGACACGTTTCAAGAAACACATTCGGGGACAGCGCTGGCGGGCAACAGCTTTCGCAACCTATCTAGCGGCTCATGGCGCAACGCATAAGACATTCGTGGTTTCCCAATTTGCGATTTGCGACAAGGCGTATAATGAGACACTTCTTGGAGCTGGTATTGCTCAATTAACGGCGTATAGCTCCGCGAAGATTCATCAAAGATGACGCGGCTATAACATTGCCCTTATCACAACTCGCTTGCACTAAGTATGACGCAGTTTTTGTGGCAGTGTGAAACTGTCAGCCTATAGCGAGCGTCCATTGCAATGACGCACGCACGCACGCACACGCACACATCTACACACACTGCAAACACACACACAAGCACACACACACGCTGCAAGCACACACGCGCACGTATCACGTGCGTGCGTAATTCGGATGCTAAATGCTCTCAAGCTCTTAGCAGCATCTCCGATATAGCTGTGTAAATTCGCGAAACGCTTCAGCAGTGTAGCATTTGAGTTGTTGCCACTTTCACAATGCCAAATGAGATGCAGACTGTCGTTTGCAAAGGCCTGAGTACAGCTTTGTGCGCGTATCGATAAACATAAAGTCTTGCCGAGCGCTGAGCAGACGACAGAAAAAAAAGAAAAAAAAAAGGGGGCACGATGTAGACTTGCATCATAGAGTGATTAATGCTTTACTGCACTAGAAAAGAAAAGATAACGCCCTGCAGACTGTCGGGCAGACGACAAGAGTTATAAGATTACCGATTGGGGGCGTTCCGTACTCGACGCATTCGTACAGGCCTGCGTTTTATCACGAACCCGCATACGGAGCCTGAGCAGACGTTCGCGCGCGCTATCCTTTATGTAAAAAAGTCCGAGAGCCCTTCTGCTACGCGACGATTTGTTTCGTGTTATGCGCAACCCGCTGCTCGGCTATGCGCCAAGCGTTGGTAAATATAAAAACAGAAGTGAAGGAATTTCAGCGCGCATCCCGGGAGCCCCCTGACATTTGGTGATAGAGGACGCTGTTTGTTAGACCAACCTCCTCCTTTCCAAATTGCTTTGTGTTTGCTTGCCCAACCGTGGCCTCTTTAGCAATCCAACCGAGCGAGGCGAATGTAGGACCCGAGGATGCGCACGCCCTGCGATCTGCACACCCTTTGAAGCGAGGTTACGTAATGCGGGTTATATATATCTCACGGCCCTGTGACTTTCGGTCGAATTTGGAGCAAAATATAAAGGAATGGAAACGGAAGGAATAGAACGTTAGCTGTGGCGTGATGTCTGTCGCTCGATCGAATGTTCGAACGCAGCCGAAATGCGCGGAAGGATTTTGTTTTTCTCTTGTTCGGTCGGCGTTGATGTTCTTTCGCCTGTCCTGTGATGACCCCTTCGAGCTCACCGAACCTTGAAGTTCGAGATGATTTGTCGAATGCAGTGAGCCAAGGTGGTGGCGATTCTGCCGTGGCGATGTAACGGTGGTCTTGGTGATCCGTCTTCTCGGGGCTTTTTTCTCTTTTGCGACAATGGATTTGATGAAATCACTGCCCCTATTCGCGGGCCTGTCAGGCTTGCAGCGCGGCCGCTTTGTAATTTTTTGGCCTCGCAGTTAGGTGACGTGAGTTGATGAGAGAGTGAGAGAAAGAGAGAAATACGTTGACCCCTCAAAGGGGAACATGGCTACTTCGACGCCATTACGCAGTCGCAGGCGCACAGCGGCATTATGGTGATGAAAGAAACACAGCACACAAAGAAGCGAGGCGATATAGATATCACTCATGCGTACGGTTATCTGTTATTTTGCCTATGTACAGTCAACCACAAAAGTTTACGGACCACGGGATCTCAGGAAACGTTCAATACCCCAGCAGCCTGTAGCAGTAGCCAGTAAAACTGTAGTTTTCATGGACGTTCACAACCTTCCCTATCCTTTTTTTTTTTTACTACTGTGCTTTTTCTCTCCGCTGTTCTTTCTATCTTTGATTTCCCCTTCCCCTTCCTCCAGTGCAGGGTAGCAAACCAGAATTTTGTCCGATTAACCTCCCTGCCTCTCCCATCCCGTTTATATATATATATATATATATATATATATATATATATATATATATATATCTGTATAAGACAATGTTGTTACCATGTTCTAGCCGAGGCCCGAAATGCAAATACCAGGCTGCGTTGTGAGGCTGCCGAGATATTTAGCTTTTTCTCAGGTTTCGGGGTCCGTAATATTTTTTGCGTATTTTGCTCGCCATTACGCCAAATTTGCATCGCGACCGTATCTACAGCGAGCGTGAGTCCATAACTCGCGTCTGCACCTTACACGGTGTAAGTATGGCCTCGGGGTGAAACCCTCCCAGGGACCGACTTTGGGGGTGCGGCGAAAGTTGCGAAGCTTCCGTAACACGGAGGCAATCGTAATACCGCGCGCCGTGACACATAATACACTGACGTGTATTATGGGTCGTTACACGCCATTAGCCACTTAGCTATAATGGAAAAATGTGTTCATGTGAAGGAAACGAACATTTCCATCCAGAATTACGAACCCGAAGGAAGCCAATAGCAGTTGGCCTCCACGATACTGAACGCAACTCGTGTATTCACCGGTACACACCTTCCTCATCTTCTGCTCTTCTTTTGTTTCCTCCACATCTTTCTCTCACTTCTATTTCTGCTTTTTCTTCCTATTATTTTCATGTACCTATTGTTGTTGTTCTCCTTCACTTTTTTGATTCAATGCAAATAAGAGAAAACGCAGAGCTTGTCAGCGAAGAGTTGGGCCAACGCCCTCCTCACGTTGATCGCGGCGAGCCACGCCCCGCACCACCTAATTAAAATGTGCGATAATTTTCGCTTCAGCAAGCTCTTTCTCCGATAGATGTTGCAGGTGACGAAACTGCCGGCAAAAAAAAAATGAAAAAAAGACTAGGTCACCCGAAAGTTCACTAAACTGAGTGCCCGCTCTGTCACGCCCTCGTTCTGTGCGCTGACTCCTCAAAACTGTGAAATGCCGCACTGCAACCCCCCTATGTAATGCCACTAAAAGGGCCTTTAGGGTACATGAATAATAAAAAAAAAAAAGAATACAGATTGCGGGTCAGTGGTGAACATTGTCTCGAAGTCACGAAGGTGACATGTCGGACGCAACATGACGCAAGAGGTGGATTCCTGACACGGTTAAAATCACCGGATTTCCCATTAATATATTTTTTTCTTTCTTACTGCTAAATGTATATAGAGCGATGGACGAGACAAACACCACGTTACTGACCTGCTGGCTAGTGGCAAAAAATTAACTATGCACGAAATTTACTAATCGCGAATCTTTCTCACGATGTCTAGATGGAGCAGGAAGCCATCCTGCCGCAAAGTGATTCGGTTGACCGTATTGAGCGATGGAGACAGTTGATTTGTCTTCGGCAGTTGATGCCTCCTTTCTCTGCAGCAGCCACCTCTTCTTGGACCATGCAACCAGCACATTCATTCTGACTCACCGCATGTTAAGTTAGACAGCTTAACAAAAGTTAGCCTCCTAACGCATTCTTTCGCTTATCTAACCGCATAGACTTGACAAACTTCGATAGCTTGAAAAGCCTCCAACAGCCCGCGCTTTGTTTCGCTAAATTTGGGGCTCTGATCTCTTTAATTTCCCCGTTTATCTGTCCCAGAAAAAGAGTAACGAACACGACGCCTTTGTGGGTAACATTCCTGCCCTCTCTCTCTTTTTTTTTTCTTCTTATATCCTCCTCCGTCTCCTCATTTCCGGTACAACACATACGCCCGGAAGAAGAAACAAACACGCGAATTCGTTTCACCCGGCTACCCCGTGCTGACATTAGGCTCCGTAAGACTGCACGATATTAACGAGAGAAAGGCAAGCGGCAGCTGCGACGCGGTGAATGATACCCCGGGGCTATACCTCGCGCTATTATAGCCAGCAGTCCGTGGACCTCAATTTGAAGCGGCCCGACGGGGGGGGGGGGGGGGGGGGGAGGCACTAGCCGACGCGGTGTCTTCGATGACCCCTTCCGCCCGAAACAACAAACACGGCCACAACGAACGCCGGCACGGGAAGTGACCAGGCGACGGCCAGGCGAGATTCGGCTGCAGGCCGGCCTCATTTACCGTGCGGAAGTGTTTGCCGAACGAGGCGGTGCACCCACCGCTAATACCGTCGCGGGTTGTGTCACGGCGCGCGGTATTACGAATGCCTCCGTATTACGGAAGCTTCGCAACTTTCGCCGCACCCCGAAAGTCGGTCCTGGGAGGGTTTCACCCCGAGGCCTTACTTACACCGTGTAAGGTGCAGACGCGAGTTAAGGACTCACGCTGGCTGTAGATACGGTCGCGATACAAATTTGGCGTAATGGCGAGCCGAATGTAGCCCAGCTGTGTGATCGCATAGTTTCGGACTTCCTCTTGTGGCGCGCCAGTATGATTAACATTTTATCTAGCCTCTGAGATCTGTGCAGTGATTTCATTCTGTTCGGAGTACGTTATATAGTCCCGAGAGGATTCTCATTTGCCTCAAGTTGTCTACGGGAATAGACAGTGCTGTAGTGATTAAATATTTATCTGGCCTCTGAGATCTGTGCAGCGATTTCATTCTGTTTCGAGTATGTTATAATCCCGAGCGAAGTCACATTTGTCTCTGGCTGTATACGGGAATAGACAGTGTGTTGTGGTGGTGTTTCCAGTGGGGCGATATTAATAATGGCGAGCTATATATGGATGTTTGATGTCATTCCTACGTAAATAAGTCGGCCCACATTTGTAGGAATTAGTCACTGTCCTGAGGAATTAAGTCGAACGCCGGATTTGCCTGTTTCGCCCTTTATGTAATGGGTGTTTTTTTAGAAAGGCTCGTGTATCAAGGCAATAGAACAAGTACGCGACGGTCCAGTTTGACTTTTACGTATTTTCTGGTGGTAAACGTAAGAGAATTATTTTTGGAAACTCTCGGGCTGCTTTTGAAGCTCTCGTGCTATCTGTCGGTATTCGCTGGTTTTCTTTTGTCTTTCGTCCAGGCAGAATAACGCCGCTTCTCCGCAAAGCTACATTTATGAAGAAAACTGAAGGGTAGATCTAGGCTGATTCAGTTTAACAGGGACCCTTTTGGAAACTCTCGGGCTGCTTTTGAAGCTCTCGTGCTATCTGTCGGTATTCGCTGGTTTTCTTTTGTCTTTCGTCCAGGCAGAATAACGCCGCTTCTCCGCAAAGCTACATTTATGAAGAAAACTGAAGGGTAGATCTAGGCTGATTCAGTTTAACAGGGACCGTGTTTACTGATTTCAAAGCATGGCTTTGAAAATTTACGTGTTTGCTCATTTACGCGTCTCTGATTTCAGTTAAAGCTTTAAAACCGAAAGTGATGATTGTTGCGCGAATAAGTTTAAAAGCATTTAAGGGGCAGATAAAGAAAACTCTAATGGCAAAAATGTCACAGAAGTGCCAGTTCCTGGCAGCGAAAGTTGCACCATCTCTTGTGTTCGGTACATTCACTAACCGACAGAAATATATTGCACTGGGAATTCAATAAAGGCCCGCAGAGTGGAAGAATATTCCTTTTCGCGCAAAGCAATTTCAGCTGTCAAATACAGATCTTGAAAACGATGAAGCAATAGATAGTCACGTTATCTCAGTGCAGCAAAATATAACCTAACCAATTTTCCGAGAGAAGCTAAATGTAGAAATAGCACAATTTCTTTACGGAATAATGTTTTGTGGGCATTTGTATTGGAAGCAAGGCAACAAATAAGAAACGAATGCAGGGTCAGTAATCAGAATAACATAGCGTTTGCCTAACCTACACTGTTGTAGGAGCAAACGAAAGATACGCTTTTCTGGGGTCGATAACATTGTTAAGGTTCCCGTCAGAGGTTTAAAAACATGTCACAGTTGGTAGGAACCTGGTGTCCGTTCAGAGTTATTTATTAACGGCCATTCTTCGCGACTTAGTGTGCAAGAGGAAACGCTACGTTATCTTAGCTTATGTAGCAGTTAAGAGGCGAGGTTTGTGCCGTAAATTATGTAAGGGAAGTGCGCAAGTTCCGCAGGTATTGCAGCACACGATGGAGCTCGTCCTTCCTTTGTTGGTACCTCGGAAGGAAAGTTAAAGACCATAATGCACCGTCGGCGAGCTAGTGATGTGCACTGCAAGCCATGGTATCAACGGCCTCGCGCCATTCAGCCTCTCCGGACGCACGCCCTTTCAAGACGAGGCGGGCGGCGGCCGCATTCTTCTTTCCTTTTCGCTCTAATGTCACGGGCGGCGGCGGACGGATGCGTGACATTGATTTCTATCGCGGGACCGCGAAGAAGTGCTGTCAGTGCCTGCCCGTAGTCTCTCTGCTAGCGTTTTTTTTTTCTTTTTACTTTTGACTGGTGCCCGCCTGGTCGGGGCCAGTCACCTGCCCGCACTCGTCTTCAACGGCTGGCCGTTAGGAAAGCCGCACGACCGCTCGCTCCAGCTGGTCTCCGCACACGCGGAAGAAGAAGGTTTCCACGTGTCCATTCGTCTTCTTTATTTTCTTTTCTTTTCTTCACGGTTCTTATCGCTCGCTCGCCGTACAGCGTGCCCGTGTGTAGTGGGATTGAGACCTCCTTCACGACCCTGAAATCACCTCCACGCGAGCTGACTCGAGGCCCACAGTTTCTTTATGGCTCTCGCGGCGCGTCTTTGTTGTTGTGCAGCCGTTGGCATGCGTTCGTCCATTGGGGGGGGGGGGGGGGGGGCTCTCTTTCGGTTTCATGCTACTTTTTTTTCCCGCTGTTCGTGTTCTCAGCTCCAACTCGAGCGTGTTTTCGTGATGTCTATGCTGCCCGTGAGCTTCCACGCTCGCGCCGGCCGACCGGCCGGCCATACCCTTGAGAATGCGCCGTCCAGTCGACTGCGCCATGCCGTCCTGTCGAGGACGCCACTCCTAACGGCGTCGTGGCGTCTGTGCCGCCTGCGGCTGACTCTGAGGCGGGTTCATGTTTTCCGTAGCGCTGTCTACCCGCCAGTTACTGTCGGATGTTGAGCACGGTCGGTTGTTGTTTAGCTCTGTCCTGTCTCTTACATCCATTTGTCAGCCACTGTGCACTTTTTTATTCAAAGTTGTATCATACCATGTGTCCCTGCTACTTCGCCGGCATATAAATAAACGCGGCAGGAATAGCTAGGGGGGAGGCAAAGGGTAAGCAGGTGAGGCTTCCCAGGCAGTCCAGTGCGACAGGTACAGAAAAAGAAGTAGGATGGAAGCATCAGTACTTGTGCCTTTGTTAAGGCTGCCGTTCAGACAAATCGTTTTGCTTAACGTTTTTCAGATTTGGTTGTTTGTTCGGGCTTATATTTTTAGTTTTCAGGTTATCGACCCCATGAAACAGTGCTTTGTTTCTAATAAACCATCGGTTGAATGTCATCGGCTGTGCCATCTGTGCATCTAATGTTCTGGGGTGGTAACACCAAAACTGTATCTGACAGACAGGTTCATGATTACTCTGCTTTCTGTGTGTGTTGTTGATGTGCTGTGCATTGCATTTACCGTGGGTTTGATTTTTATCCATGGTGTGCATTTTTCTAGCGGCCTGTTATTCTGTGTCTTCGGTATCGAATTATCCAATCTTTGAATGTTGGTGTTTCACGACACCTAGGTCTTAATTCTAGCATTCTTGTA
Source organism: Dermacentor silvarum (assembly GCF_013339745.2). Taxonomy (NCBI): domain Eukaryota; kingdom Metazoa; phylum Arthropoda; class Arachnida; order Ixodida; family Ixodidae; genus Dermacentor; species Dermacentor silvarum. Next base: position 158,886,119 of record NC_051162.1, read on the forward strand.
AGGTCGAGGAATTCACAGGAAGTCGCAAGAATATTTAGTATCTCACTGCAATTATATTTTATCCAAACAGTTCTTATTTGCGGTTCCCTGGGGAAAGCACACTATAATGGAAGGACTGGCTAGTTCATAGTCAGACAACTATGACTATGACGCCAATGTCGCATGGTTAAACACAAATATTTAATCTATAGATTTCACTTATGAGAAACCTAAATTTTATGAGCAATATTGTCAAAAATACTCGCTAGAATATCAGGCATGACAATTGCGGAAACAGAACTGCACGTTGGACTAGCGGTTATTTGCCTTTGTGCTTCAAATTCGCGTTCTTTACTCCAAAGTACGATGCCACACGTTTATATCGTAATAAGCTGTAGGCGTAAATATTCGTGCATGGTGCTTAGGATCGCATTACGCAAAACCCACTCGGGACTAATATATAGCGTTTGTACCTCAAACTTCTTTTCCCGCTCGATGAAATAGCACCTTTGAGTGCACCTCTTACCACACGGCTGTTTCCTCATGGCCTGACCCTCGTTCCGCTGCGTCAAAATATGGAAACAGCTTAGCCAAAGCAGCACATTTAGACGCCACGACCTCAGCGCTTCCAAAACGTTGCCCCACTTCTTTTTTCCTGCTTATTCTTTTCCTCACGCCAGGAACCGAGCAACGGTCATCATCGCTTTACGAACAATGCAGAGTTGCAGTGAGCAACGTTACGTTTCTTTTTTTTTCTTCGTATCCGTCATTGGCTGTATACACACCGATCCTTCCGCAAGGCCTCAAGTTCTTCGCTCGAAGTTCCGCACTGCTTCGGAAATCGGCGCAGCGAACCATAAGACATCTCGTACTTCCGCTTTCTCGTTACTATAGAGACCTTGAAGCATTGTTTGCTTCTGGTCTTTTTTATTTATTTAGACCTTTACCTTTGCTACGAGGCATCACATTTGCGTGCTGGTTTCGCCCGTAAGTGCCTGAGCACGGTTGGACCAAGAAGGCGAAGTGGGGATGGAGTTGAAGGGACACGGGGTGGGGAATGAGGGGCGTAACATCTAAATCACCTCGAGTACAGTTCGCATTACTGTGCCCTACTCCACAAAACGGTCTTCCTCTTCCGAACTCTTCGGCAATGCTCCATTCCCTAACGCCCTCCCAAAGTTCGCTGCGGGCTATTCTCTTAAAGCCTTCCTTTTAACTTCGTCTTTTGCCCAGTTCTGTAAGAGCCTCTTCTTCCTACCAGCTCCGTTTGCCTCGCTTCCATTTTCCTGCGACGCCTCTTCCTCCGAACAGCTCGGAACGGACAGGGCGTAGCGTAAACGGTCGTTGTGCCAGCCTTTTAAAGAGACAGGTACGCGTTATGCGGCCCGTTTATTGCTGCGGTCTCGCGTATATATTCCGTGGCCTTTCAACAACGGGGTGACGATGACGCCCGCCAGTCGGAAGACCGCATCGCTCACCTCCGGGTCGCAGTTTACGCGGACAAGGTCGTTTGCGGAGCGCGACCTCTGAGAGGCCGTCAGTGGGCAACGGGTCGTTTTTTTTCCGTTTTGAGACTGTGCTGGGCTGTGCGTCTCGGGCTGGCACGCTGTATAGGAAACGGCGCGCTTTGCCTGCGGTTGCAACGATGTGTGCCGGCTGGATTACTGTATAAAGACGCCGTCGCCTCGGGAGGGAGATGACGACTCTTTGCGTGAGGACGCGGCGTTCCAGTTTCGTCCAAACAACATTGTATTATTTCTTTCTTCACTCGTACTGGCATTCTTGTTTTTATGGCGTCTGCAGAGGACTGTGTTTGTGGAGGGCGGCTATGAGTTCCTTCCGAGATTGTTTTTTTTTTTTTTCATTGTTCGAGAAATAAAGCGGACTGTTGCCTCAGTTGGTTGCTCACAGTGGGTGAGTTGTTTTATTTACACTGTATTCAGTTAGTTACTAAGAGATGCTAATGACGCTTTATAATTGAAAGAAAACGTTGCTTTATGTCAACCGAAATGATTCTACGTGTAAATGAACAAGCTGGAGAAGAATGCAAGCATCACGAATAAGATATGACGAGCCTAATAATTATTATTTAAATGCTGCTTGCTCGTAGAGGCCAATGCGTCCGGCGCCAGTCACGTCAAATCTCGCGGACGTTAAAAGTGTCCCTCGAACCGAGCGTCCGAGAATACGGCCCCTGGGGTGCCATCCTGGACGTTGTCAAATTCCGCCACGTTGCCAAATTTGACATCTTGACAGTTCTGATTGGCTCACACGGATGCTACATGCTCTCTGACTGGCTCGATCGAAACGCCGCCACTGCACAATTTGCCAATAGGGCGGTATTTTACAATGTCACGAATAGCACCCTAATATAGCTACACACGCAAGTAACTAACCACTGCATATCTAGTGTCCGCACCGTAGACACTACCATAGTTTTGGTAAGCTTCCATGCAGTGGCCGTCGTTATTCGTGCCTTCCCGAGTATATTCCGCTAACGAAACCTTGAACAGCCAATCCGAGTCGTGCTGCAGGGGAGGTTCCTTTGCCGGTATGCTCCATTGTGTGCGCCCGAGGACCTAGCTGGCCACCGTCTCAGCCGTTGCACGCGCTTTATTTCTGTACCCCTCTCCACGGAGTTGATGTTAAAGCGGGGCCACTTTCTCCGAGCGCCCTAATTTGGCCGGCGAGATTATTAGCTTCCTAACGCGAGTGCGCGCAGGCACTTCGGCGTGTTCGTGACTGATTCGAAGAACGAGAGAGGAGGGAGAGGGTGACGAGAGAGAGGGAGAAGAAACAAGAGAGATGAATGGGAAATAACGAAGCGGTTTGGCGTGTGTGTTTGCGTGTTTGCGTGTGCGGGTGATCCGTATCGCCGATAAGACCCGTTGGGTGGAGAGGGGGGGGGGGGAGGGCAGGGTGCAGGAGAGGGTGCGAGGCGGCAGCGGCGGCAGCGAAGTCGTGCTATGTCGTTACACTTTCTCATTGGCTTCCAATGGCCGCCGCCGCCGTGCTCCGGGACGGTACGATCAGCGTTTCGCTCGCCCGTTGCCCCGTTCTGAAAGGCACGCGATGCCACGAAAGTGGAGGCAAGGCATTCGAACCCGCCGCCGGCGACGGCCGCGCGAGTATGTAGGACTCCAAGTGGCTCGACCTTGGGGGAGCCACGAGGAATTACGACGAGATAGCGTCTCTCGTCGACAGCAACACCGCTCTTTGGTGCATGTGCTTGCGTGCGTGCGTGCGTGTGCGTCTGTATGTGTGAGTGTCTGAGAGATAGAGTGTGTGTTCAAGTGTTTGTGGTTTGTTTTTTGACGCCTCGAGGTGTCGGTTACATAGTTCGAAACGGGAACAGAGGGTGTTACTGGTTGTTAGCTGTATACTGGTAACCACGCGGACAGCAACATTTCATCGTGCGTCTACGCGCCAAGCGCGCGTGATGCCTAACGGTGTCTTGGTAACACCCTGTGGGCACTTGTGACGGGTCCCTATATCACGACTATATCTTGTTAACGGTCGTAGAAGATTAAGTGTTTTCTTTGCCTTTCTTTCTCTTCCCTTTCGGTCCTCCTCTTGCTGCTTCGAATATGCGCGCTGGTAGTTAAAAATGTGGCCTTGTCGCGGAACCTCGGCATGCGGGCGTTGCCGGCAGTGACGAGAAATTATGCTAAACCCGAACGACAATGTTCAGTGTGTTCTAGGTGCGCATGACTCGAGTAACCAAAAGAAACGGTGTTAATTGCTTTAGTCTCGTGGCACCGTTAGAACCGTGGATATCTTTGCACAGTACGTGGCAGTTGAGCTTACAAAGCTGACGCCCCATTACGTGACAACGTATGTACATGCACGTACGTAATTAATGCTGAACGAAATGCAAAATGATGTAAGTCATTTCGTTTGTCCGGTCTCATGCCGGGTTGCCTGAACGAATCGATTTCAAGTTGGGCTGGGCGATTGATGTGTTAATCTGCCGATTAATCCGTTCATGTTTTAATCGCCATTAATCGGTTTAACTCGTGTAAGCGAAATCAGGCAACCGTCGGCACCGACGTACCGGGTTCACTTCTTGAACGGCCAGGGAATTAACTAAACTGAACTACAGACAAAGTCTTCCAACGGATAAAAGCCACCAATAAGCGCTGCACTTCGAAGCCAGCGCGACAAGCGGTCACGTGAATAGCCTATCAGAACTGTATGGGTTTATTTCGCCTGAATGAGTTTGAGATGCTTTATACACGCACACTCGAGCGAGGTGTGGCTGACGTGATGCTAAAGGCAACTGAAGTCTGCACAATAGGGTGTAGTTTGTTTTTCTCCGAAGTCTATGTATAAATCTTAAAGTTTTGGACCTTCTACCTGGCGTACGTAAATCCTAAAATCAGATCATTCGATTTATTGCTCAAAGAAAAATGTTCCGATTGGTGGGACTGAAATATTTAATCGATGCCCGAGCCCTAGATTGAAGCGTGTTATTAAATACGTATGGTGAACACGTGTTTTGTGCTTGAAGAGCGTTCGGATGAACGCGACTGAAGTCAGCGGTCGGAGGCGCATGCGTAAGATATCCGAGCTGCAGCTCATTTTCGGTGTGGACAGAGCGCAGGCTTCCTTCGCCGCTGTATAAGCTTGTGGAAGCCGCGGGCATAGCGGTTGCCTTTAGGGCCAGGGATGGGTAAGATGCGTGCTTGCCCTAAATGACTTCGAGGTGCTGACACTTCGCGAAACACGCCTGGTGGTCCAAGAAAGAGCGCGCGATCTGTGTACTTTCTTTTCCTTATTCCTGCTTCTATCTCCCCCCTTTTCGAACGCTGCAACATTGCTTCTCTTGGCTTTTGTTTCGTTCCTTGTGGAAGCAAGATGATTTTGAGCCTCCTGCCGACTCAAAGCAAATGTGGCCGACTCAGAACAAATGGCGCCTCTGTTTTACTTCTTTTTTCTCTTTTTTTTTTTTTTTGAAGGCGATTTTTTCTTTGCCTTCCTAACCCTGTTCCTCTCCATGCACACACTCACCCACAGTGTCAGATCCTGCTTCTCAACCTCTGATCGAAAGAGAAATCGCTCCTCCACGACATTTGCAAAGTGGTTCATATGTGAGTCATGAGAGCCCTCTTGACTTGCTCAATCCCGTAGAATTGTAAGTACACATAGCTTTATCAAACCTCCATCTCCACAATAGGCGCCGCTAAAACGGCGCCTATTGCCAAATTACTGACAAATGACACGTTCGTGAAGACATTGATCGATGATGTTTAACGTCCCAACAGCGATGCACATCGGCTACGAGAGACGCTCTATAGTTGGGAGTTTCGGATTCAGCTTTGTTGTAGGGAACTACCGAGAGCTCGTGTATAGTTGGTTGTTCCTTATGTATGCTGTAATCTTACAAGGGTGGAACCAACGATGGAGGAGCTCTTTCGAATGGCGCACTTACTGCCTTTGAAAGCACAATGTTTCCGCGTGGGCGCCTTATATATACACACACGTGGCGAGAAAAGCGTGGGTGTGTACCCGGTATAGCACGAAACAAAAGGGCCGAGCTGTCGGGACATGGGAGCGCGAAGTTCGGCGTTAAGCGGATAAGTGCGCTGGCGCGTTCGCGGCGCTGACCTAGATGCTGCTGCCGGTGGAGCGATCACGAACCACGAGGTTCTCACGCTTTCACGCTCGCCACCCCCTGTGATTACTTTGGGACCCTAAGCAAGGAAGGAGGGCGTCTGCGCGTGTGTATCGTTTGCAGGGCCCGCGCGCGCCGATGAAGCCTTTCTCCTTGTGGGCTTCGGGTGGCTGTTGTTTGCAAGCTTTGTTTTCCAATGCGCGGACGCGCATTGTTGTCGGGCGGGTAAAATCGCGCGCGTCTTTGTTAGCGAGAGTGTCGGTTTAGGGTTAGAGACGTTCACTCCTGGAGGTTATAGCGCTCGGTTGCATTGGTATAAAAGAGTTGGGTTGTTAACTGGATGCTGGGGTTTCTCTCTGTTTCTCTTGTTGCGCACTCGCATTAGTGCTTTTTTTGTTTTGTTGCGTGTGTTCGTGATTCAACGAAGGCAAAACAATGGACACGGAAGCTCTCGCGAGTAAGATATAGCAGTGCCTGAGATGTGGCTGGAGTCGGGGAGGCGAGACAGAACGTTACCTCCCTCTGCCTCCACCCCCCCCCCCCCCGGGACGCCCTTGTAAGAAATAGGAACATGTGGCGAGGAGGCCTTGTAATTACACAGCGATAAACTCGTGGCGACATTACTGCTCCTTGGACAACATTGTAGTTTAGCCAGTGGGAGCGACCACACTGGAAACGCCGCGCTGTTGAAAGAAGCGTACTGTGGCTATACCGTTACTGCATTCGGCGGAAGAAAGGAGGGATGGGGTTGGGGAGGGGTTTGATAGGTGCAAACACCACCGCAAGCACCACTACGCGCTCACAGAATGACCTTACTGTTTCAGCGCCCGACAGCCCGCAACGTGGCGACATTCCGCGGCCTCTGCATATTCAGAATCACCGGTCTGTCGCTACAGCAGCGCTCCGAGAAAGCCCGTTATGGGCCTCAAGTCAGGTCTTCACCGTGCGTATATGACACAGCGTGGCCGCGTCGCCCTCTTCCTTTCCGGTTTACCGCCTTCATGGAGCTCTCGAGATGCGGTCGCAGCGGTGGGCAGTAGGGGGAGGGTGGGGAGAGAGGGTGGCCCGTCTATACGGCGCGCCTCTTGATGGATCGACACCCATGCAACGATCGCGACGGCGCTGGTTTGAGGCATCGCTTCGCGTCCTTGATAGAAGGGGGAGGGGGCGACTCGGCGCGTGCTAGCGCACCGGGGCTGCGTACATCCAAGGTTGGCGTCCTTTCCGCATAGACGCTCGCCTTTGACGCGCTTGGCGTTATGTTATTTACGCATGCGTGTACACGCGCGCTTCGGCATTCGGCTGTCGAGGCCTTCCTCGCGGCAGAACGAGCACATTTGATCGGCCGTGGGCTTGCTCGAGTTCGGATGGTGGCCGACTGTGGAGCGTGGGATAGTCCCGAGGCAAGGTGACATCGGCGGGTGCGTGTGCGTAGTGTGCAATACTTCGGCGAGAGTAATTTGAGAGTAATGTGAGAGTAATTAGAGGCGCTTCGGCAAGTTGTTCATTTTTTTCCCTTGCTCGAGGCGCCACCGGTTTCAAGGAGGGGGGGGGGGGGGGGGATTCGGTCCTTCTAGCGTTGCCGCGGGCGCCGTGGGAGGGCCCTGCTTGGATGTTTGGGCGGATACTTGACCGCCTCCGAATCGGCGCGAAGATTTTGCGCGTTGGTCGAGCGCTCTGTCGAATGCGCGAAGCCTGTGCGCGACCTTGAGCGCGCGTACTTGACCACGTACTCGTGAGACAGTGTTTCGGGTACTTTTATTTGTGTTTTGTACCTTTCGTTGCCAGCTCTGCTATACACTGAGCGATTGCTTGATTGTTTAGGTTAAGTTGGGAATTCTCCTAATCTAGTACTATCTTGTTCGCTTAATTACTATGTGGTAATTGTGGCTGACTCGAGTGCTGTATGACATTGTGCGCCCTATTACAATAGGGCGGTCTGCACGTTCCGAATAACCTGAGAGTTGCCTCTGGTTGGGGTTACATACTTTCCGGCGACTATGAACGAATGTTCTTCATACGGCACTAAGCAGAGATATCACCGTGTGTAGTGCTGTGGAGATTTTGGCCTCGAGGCCAACATGCTGCAAGGCTTTCGCATACTGTTGTTTCATGTCGCCAAAGATATAGTAACGACGTCCGTGCCATTACTTACGTTGCCAGTGCGTTCTCGAGGCCTCAAATACTTTTCTCCAGAAACATCGAGTTTGTTTATGGATGTTCGTCACTCATCGCTTGCAGGATTTAGTCTCAAATAAATTTACGGCAGGCATTCAAAACAAAGTGCACAGCTCGAAGTTTTTCTCAAAGTATTTCGTGTTGAACACCGCCAAAGAGCGCTGCGGCTGCCTTTCACCGCAGAACAGGTGATATCGAAGGCTTTCGCTGTGAACTTAAACTAGTGCTAGTGGCCTAGAAGAGGCCTCTGGTTACCCTTTTACTCAACAAACCTTTGAAACAACAGATAATAGAGCGCTCTGGAAGAAAAGATCCTTGGGCCATGGCCCATGAATTCTTGCATGCAAAAAGGCTACAAAAGCCCTCGTGCACTTCGTGAAGGGTACTGGACGGTACGAACGCCTGTGACAGCGGAGATTCCTGTGCGAATGACGGACTATTATTTTTTTCTTTTCTCTCCTTATCCAGTCTGCCTCTTTCCTCCTCTCCAAGTGTAGGGTAGACAACCGGGCACGTCCTTGGTTCTCCCTACCGTTCTCCCCACCTTTCCCTCTCCGTTTCTCTCTCTCTCTCTTTGAAACAACAACGTAGTCCTTTCGCTCTCGCAGGCATGTTTCGTTCCTCGCATACCGCTGCCGTCAGCGGAGACGCACTCCCCGTCACCAGAGGGCGCGTTCTCTCTTCGAGCATGCGTTCTCCGTGCACCCCCTAATCCTCTGTGCACGAAGAGGATGCTCGTCGCGAGCAGCAAGCAGATGGACGGGAAGAAGCAGGCGAACGGCTGTGCGGCCGGTGCACCGCCTTTGAAAGCCGATCCCCGCCACACGTGCTAAATTCCGCGGCACTTTTTATCTGTTTTATTCCTCGCGTGCTCCTCGACTGGCTTTGTTTTTGTTTTTGTCGTCGGCCGCCCCCTGGAAGTGGCGGGCGACGAGCTCCCGCCGTGAGCTACCGGAAATGGCCGGTGCTGTACCCCGGTTCTCAGACACCGTGTGCTTCCTGCGTGTGTATGTGTGTGGGTGGGTGGCAAGGGGGGGGGGGGGGGGGCTAGAGGGAAGGAAAAGTGAGTGAGTGAGTGCGCGCCTATGCGTGCTTGGGAGATCGAAGCCCAAGTGCCATATGGGAACGCTGCAACTGCCGCGGTGTTTCATTGATGACCCGATAGCTGCTGAAGCACGCCCGGCGAACCGAGAGAAGCGTGCTAAGAGCACTGACTCTGGATCCGGAGGCGTCACTCGGGATCTATCGTCACCGAGAGCTGCAGTGAACAGATTGCCTGCCCCCTGCGCAGATTTATTTATGTTCAGCGCATTATAGCACAAATGATCGCTTTGTGCACGAAAAGTAGGAGGAAGTGGTAGAGCACTATAGAAGATGGATTGCGCAACATTTTGACGGGACACGCAGAAGAGAAACACACGCAACAGAGCGCTTGTTGTGTGTGTTTCTCTCCTGTGTCCACGGTCAAAATGTTGCACAGTCCAACTTCTAGTATACTAAACCAGCACGCCCAGTCTTCAACTCTTGCAAATTCGTAGAGGCGTTTGCGTTTCAAAGGGGCGCAACAGGATGTCGGGATGAACTAGTGGAGGATTAATTTCTAGTTCGTGAAGCGTAGCATTGGAGGAGCGGCGCTAATTGTCGGGTACAGATACACGCAGAGGCGCTCGTCTTGTCTAGCAAGTCCTCTGTGGTTCAACGATAAGAAGAAAAGTTGGGCGAGTTGGTGAAACTGCACATTGTTACAGCGCAAACGGACAACATGCACGCAAAGAGGAAGATGCTAGGCCACGCTACAGGCGCTGACTCGCACTTACGTGTATCCGTATCAATTTTGCGCCCTCTCTTCTAATAACGACTAATTTTGACCGCGTGGGCATTTTTGACGCCCACTTAAAGTTCAGTTCCTTTCCACCTTTCTATTGTGCTCTGACACGTGCGTAAATTGCGCAGTTCTTTCCGTTGGAGACTACAGTCGGACGCCTTCACAACGAATTGCTTGGGGCTTCCGAAATCTTTCGTTATACAGAGCACTTCGCTGTAAAGGTCGAGCACCGCGCAGCTCACCATACAACCGGGACATAATTATTCCTTCGTTATACAGGAGATTTCGTTGTAGTGGCGTTCGTTGTAGAGGCGCTGTATTGGGTAATCCCGAAAGGTGTATAAATCTACGCAGACTAAACCATTGACCTTAATTATTTGCCCCTTAGTGGCCTTCTAAGAAGTCCACGTTTGTTCCTTTCCCGCGATTCACGCTTGTCGACGACGATATGCCGTGCTTCGGCGCGCCAGTGTAGCCGGCGACCGCCAACAGGGCTATTCACCGGTAGGCCTCGTCTTGCCTTTTCTCCGTTGGGGACTCCTTGCCTCGTCGCTGGCTGCGCGGACGTCGTCAGAGCAGAGGGAATGCGGCGTCCGGACGTAAAACTGTCTCATGCCGCGATAAGAACTTGAGTCACTGTCGCTCTCTCGAGATAAGGGAGTACAATGAGGGGGGGGGGGGGGGCACTCTGTTCCGCAGCATCCGGGGTGAGGGAATTCTCGGAGCTGGCGAACGTTCCATCAGATACGAAGAAGGGAGCTCGCGCACTAAAGCTCGCGTTTCTGTCTTGTGTCGGCAGTATTCCCTGCTGCTGGCTTCATCTCGGTTCACTCTGTTTGCTTCTATGTGGCGCCAATTTCAAGAAGGAGCCGGCAGCGATCGCCTTGCGGGCTTCTTTGGTTTTCAGTAGTATATATACGAAGGGCCTTATTTTATGTTGTACATATTCTATGGGATGATGAAGTAAGGACATTTGCAGGCACAAGTTAGAATCGGCCAGCGCAAGACAGCGGTAATTGGAGGTTGCAGGGAGAGGCCTTCGTCCAGCAGTGGACATAAGAATTGGCTGATGATGATGATATTCTATCCATGCGTGTGTGTGTTTTTTTCTATTTATTTTTTCCTTCTTTACCGCTATCTCTTTTAAATAACTTCTCTCATCGCCACCGCTTGGTCTCCATCATTTGCAGTGGTTCGGCGCAAAAAGGTTGAATAATGAGAAAGAAAAAAGAAAAGATATAAGGATGCTGCGCCCGGGATTTTATTCTGACGTCACGTATTTCACGCCATTTTTCTAGCCATTCCTGAGTTTCTGTGCCCGGAAAGTTACCCAATGTTGCCGCGTGTTCTCCTTGCTTTTCTTGCATGTATGTGCTTTCTTTATCTATATGAACGATTTACCACTCCTGAAAAGACGCTGCCGAAATCCGCGACGTCATAGCTGGGAACTAGTGCGAAAATATCCCGGTGGCGTCGCCACCACAGTGTCGTTCGTCTGCTCCGCACCCCAGCATATCCCGTTGGCCGAAAGCGATGGATGGCTCCTTCTGCGCAAACTCGTAAATAAGCACTTCCGTCGGGAAGTGAGGGCACATAAAGCCCATGCGCCGGCACCGCGCCGGTCACGAGGTGTGTCTCTTCTGCCAGCGTAGTAGCCCCTAGTGTCCCCCTAGCGTCCGTGATCCAAAACACCACCAGTCCCGTATCATCCGCTTTTGAGCGTAGCCGCGTCTGCTTGCTGGAGTCCTCGTCTTTGTCGGGTATTCGGAATACCGCGTATTATTATTATTATTATTATTATTATTATTATTATTATTATTATTATTATTATTATTATTATTATTATTATTATTATTATTATAAGGCGCGTGTGGGTCGAAAAGTATGGTCATCATTTTGTCGGCTACTCCTTCTGGCATAGCCACAGTACACATCAGAGTTAGGCGGGCTCAAACAAACAAAGGATAATAAAGTAGGATGCAAATAGAAGACCCATCGCGCTCACTTATTGCTGATAGAAAGTTCGAGTGAGCACATTGTACGTCCCGTCAAACACAAAGGGCTCCACAAGCAGCGACTAATTGTGCAGACAGTACAGTGACATGACAATTAAAATTGAAGCACTTTCACTGTTTGTGCATATTCAGCTCCAGTAAGCACCTATGGAGCACAGGCCAGGATTCACGTAGAAATAAAGTAGTTCATGCAGAACATACACCGCCTTACTTATTCTCAGTAATTCTTGTTGCTTCCGGGAATAAGTTTAAGGTGCTTGCGCTAGAACTGTTGGCAAAAGGAGATGCAAACGAATGTTGGTATTGGACATATTAGCGAAGCTGATGGCCAATGGCAAACGGCTCTTACGAATCAAGGATAGGATAGGAATAAACTTTATTTGTCCAACGGTTAAGAAACTTTTGCGAATTCGGCACCCGACTTTTTCCCCGTTGCGGTACGAGACTGCGCTGAGCAGTGAGTGCTACAAGAAAGTTTTATCCTTAAAATCTGGAACAATGAGCTCACTGAGCGCTGCCGTGAATAGTCAAATCGTCGGTCATTGCCTTTCGAACATGGCACTGCATTCTTGCGCGCACTAGTCTTAGCACAATGGGTATAACTGAGCGAACGCTGCTCGGTTATTCGTGAGCCATCAAAAACACGGGCTTTATACGAACGTCACGTTTTCCACAGAGCACCAAGTCTACGACGCTGCTGAGCTATAAGGTAGCGGAGCTTGGACCGATCGAGGCACTTCCATAGCCGTGCTATACAAACATACCAGTGAACTGCCCTCGAGTCGGTTGCACAAGAGGCGAGCAATGAGGGTTAGTAGCCACGTTCTCTGTTTCTCGCACAATCTCGTTTCGAGATCTCACGCGCCCCACGAGAGTCCGACGGACGGTAAACGAGAAGAGAGGGTGGTGGAGGGCAAGGTGTGATAGAGCTTGGGGGGAGGGGGAGGGGGAGGTTAAAGTGGCGTTCGCTGACATTGTGGTGCCCAGAAGGGCGCGCGAAAGAAGTATTGCGAAAAAAAAAAAAAGATTAGGCCTCGCGTAAGGCAAGTCGTGAGCCGAAATGAAAGCGAAGCGAGACAGCTAGCGCTGGCAGCAAGTAAATACGTACATGCGAGAGCGATCGGGCTACCGAAGAAAGAGGAGCGATTCGTGACTCGTGAGAATGGTGTTTGGCGAGGGAGAGGGCGTAGCGGAGGAGGCAGCAGGTCGTGAACCTGTCGTAGGTATATAAGTGCGAGTTCACGATGTACCGCCGTGTGTCGGGAGAGAAGGAGCGAAGCGCGGTAGAATTGAGCGAGGAAGGAAGGTCGCCAGGTGTAATGAAAAGTTCGCAGGTTGTTGCGAGATTGAAGGTCTTGAGATGGATAGCTCGCGGCTTGGATGCGGTGGGATATAACGTTGTTGCTCTGGACGAAGGGCAAAGTTATGAAGAAGGTTGTGCGATTTGATGAAGCATTAGCAGACGCAGCTTACGCCTTCAGTGGTTGCCTTTGTAACTTATTTCCTACACGTGTATTCACTGAACAGGGCAATACGAAACGAAATAAAGTCATTCTGTTCTTACTTTGCTTGCTCGTTGAGTCTTCTAAGAGCCAACTTCTGTTGGGGTTATTTTCAATTACGAGATGGATTTGAACGGCGGTCTTTCATTCTTGAGAGGTTCCACTTTTATGAAGAGCCGCTCACGGTAAAACTGGAAGGTTACGTGACGTCACGCTGACGTCACCGGCGCCGGGGTTCAAAATGAAAATTACGTTCTGCGGTTTCACGTGCCAGAACCACGATCTAATTACGAAGCACGCCGTAGGGGGGACTCCGGATTAATTTTGGCCACTTGGGGTTATCTAACAGACCCCCGATGCCCGGTACGTGGGCGTTTCTGCATTTTGGCCCCCATGAAAATGCAGCCGTTTCGGCAGGGGTTTGAACCCGCGACCTTAGCAGCACAATGCCATAGACGTCAAGCCATCGGGGTGAGTTGGGAGCCGTGGTTTTTGGCGCGAAATTCCTGAAAGTTCACCCCCCCCCCCCCCCCCCGCCGTAATCGACCTCGTACTGCGACGTGAACGAACACAGAGTGTCGAAAAATAGTTCATTTATCAAATCTGATTTAGTGCTTCTATTTAATGTCTCGTTTAAGGCGATGCTATAATAGCGCCGGTGCGCTTCGTAGCTGTGAACGTGCGTCGAAAACAAAAACCCTCTCTGTTATCGCCCGCTTTCCTCGTTGGTAATCTGCTGAGTACCTGTTGTCTATTTGGCGTGCGTGCTTCAAATATCGAGCAACAAACTGCGTGGAAAGGATCCTCCGCAGGTCGCGCGCTCTGCCGAGTTGCGTATTCCGATCTCGTTTCCTGCGCGGAGGGTCAGACGGCCGACAAACAGCGTTATCGTGAGAAGTATCACCTGTATAGAAGCGCGCCTATTACCACGCGGTGATAAGCGCGGCCCTATCGCCGAGTGTCCACTTCGGAGGTATGTACAGGCTTTCCGTGAGCAACGGATGTTGTTAGCGATAACGTAGAAGATAAATATCTAAACAAACGAGACAATAAAAATGAAGCCGCCGTTAGACAATCGTGTGAGACCCCTTGACCTGTATATAGCTTTACGCCATCGCCCGTTGACGATTGTAGGAACGCCAGCTGCGCCACGCGTTGTGGAATTCTCCGATGGTCGGCGATTATGTCGATGTTTGTGCGCTGTCCGCGATCGTTTCTTAAAAGGTCTCTGCAACGCCTTTCGTCGATTTAGATGTCTGTGGCAGTTAGCGTCGATACACGTGTGCTGTTACCGTACAGACATTGTACACCAAGTAATATATATATATATATATATATATATATATACCTGCAAATTAGCGTAGTACCTGGGCTTGAAGGGAGCATATACGATTTGAAAGTCTACAAATGCCAGGTATTACGTTAATTTGCAGGTATATATATATATATATATATATATATATATATATATATATATATATATATATAGAGAGAGAGAGAGAGAGAGAGAGAGAGAGATCAAATGACGGTGGTCTGCTCCGGATCACCGTCAGTTGCACTTCGCAGAGGTAGTATAGCTGCGTCGTGTGCGTTCCTCAACAGCGCTTTGCAACGTGGTGAACGTGGTTTAAATTCTGGATCCTGGACCTCAAAAAGGTGCGACGTAATGCCAACTAACGCACTCCTCCCGCATTTACCGCTAAGTCATCGCCGAAATTAAAAAAAAATAAACAGGCATATTTCGCGCTCGTGCGCGCGCGACGATACATGCATGTGCCGCCTCCTAAGCTCTCTCATTAAGAAACCTCGCTCCATATTGCTTCCAGCCTTCGTCGCTCGGAATCATGCATAGAGGCCATCGCTTGTCGCTGTCGCTCGAATAGTTTCGCAAACAGCCCGAACGCCCTACATATCTCTCTTTTCTGGAACAGTTTTCGTTTTGGAGTCGTTAACGCAAAGAGTACTGGAGAATGAATAAGAAACAAAATGCCTGAAAGAATCCCATAAATTAGGGTTTAGACGGTACGCGTCTCGGTCGCAGCGGCAACTCGTATCATTAGCAATGCACGTGCTGGAAAAAACCAAACCAAACAAACAAAAAAAAGAACTCGAGTAGATAATGAAACATCAGAAAAGTCAGATATTAATGAGTTTCATTGGCAACGGATGCTGCCTAGAGATTACATAAAGGAAGAAAAGAAGTGATTCGCTGAAAGGAAAACAAAGAGGTAGAAAGAAGGAATGTGGCGAGACCAGAATTCTCTTTATTGAAAGAGAAAAAGCGATAACCGAACTGGGGCTGATATTAATTACGGTCGTCTCCACCGTTATATCGATGGGCGACGATATCGGTCACTCATTGTGTAGTCGGGCCGTCGTTAACCGCTGTTTTTTTTTCTTTCTTGCTTTTTTTTTTCATCGGAGCCAAATTTGGCGGCAGCAAATGACGATGACGTACTTTTCTCCGGCGAAAAGAAAATTCGCACCTGACCCATTGCGATCGCTTTCTTAACGCGCCGCTTTAGGAGAAGGACCAATGTTTCGAGCGCCAATTTTCTTTAGCGCTTTGCAGTGCTTCGCTATAGGTTTCAGCCCAATATTTTATAGAGTTTGTCTATACATTGGGCTGAGGGGAAACGTTGCTGTATCGTATATATCATTTCTTTTTTCGCGTTTTTTGATGAGGGCGGGGCTTCGAGGCTATAGATATACTGCTATATATTGATGACAGTTGTGTCCATATAAACAGCCTCGTCACTCACCATTAATATCTCCCAAGCCGCAGCGCACTGCGCACGTGAAATAGGTAATTAGCAGATGGGTCTCGAAAAATAGCTTTTTCTGGTTCGATGTTTTTTTTTTACGTCACCATAAACTTTGTTACATTAGACCCGCCGCCCGAAATTTCAATCATTCTCCAGACTATTACCGGCCTCGGGCTTGGAAAGAGGGTCTACGATTTCGTCCGATCATTCCTTAGCCAGAGAACTGCCAAGCTCAAGATCGAAAGATACCTCTCGCAAGAAATCACCCTCGGTTCACGCGGCACGCCTCAGGGCTCAGTCATCTCGCCAACATTATTCAACATCGCAATGATCGGGCTTTCCAAGGAGCTCGCCAAGATTCAAGGAATCAACCATACCATCTACGCAGATGACATCACCATCTGGTGCGCTGGCGGGAGTGACGGCCAAGTTGAGGACGCCATGCAGAGCGCCATCGATGCAACCGAGCGCTTCCTACGCCCCACTGGGCTCAGATGTTCTCCATCCAAGTCTGAGCTACTTCTCTACAAGAAAAGACCCAGAGGTGGTGGCCATCGTGATTGGAAACCAGCGTCCGAAAGCGAAATACAGGTTTTCACTGGTGACGGGTCCCCGGTGCCCAGAGTGGACTCGCTCCGAATATTGGGGATGTATATCGAGTCTAACGGTGCCAATGGTGCCGCACTCAGAAGGATCATCGCCAAAACGGAGAGTGCTCTCGGCCTCATCCGGAGGATCGCCAACAGGCACCGGGGAATCAAGGAGGACAATCTCATCCGCATTATACATGCTTTTGTGCTCTGCCACCTTTCATACTCGGCAGCCATGCATAATTGGCATGTTGCAGAGAGGAACAAGTTAAATTCCCTCATCAGAAAGGTCTTCAAGCTTGCCCTCGGCTTACCTGTGAGCACTCACACCGAATACCTGTTAAAGCTCGGAGTGCACAACACGCTCGAAGAAATAATAGAGGCGCAAGAGCGTTCACAGCTGCTCAGGCTATCCGGCACCCCGGCGGGCCGCAAGATACTCGATGAGATGGACCTCTACCCTGTCGACCATTGCCCCGACGCCGTGCGCATTCCCAGCGACATCAGATCTCAACTACACATCGCGCCCATTCCCCGCAATATGCACCCCGCACACAACGTCGGCAGACGTCGGGCCAGGGGTAGAGCTCTACTCGAACATGTACGTAACAACCACATTGAGGCAAGCTTCGTGGATGCCGCGGCCTATGTCCAACAAGAGGCGTTCGCCGTCTCCATCGTCGACTCTAATTCCAAGATCACTTGCTGCGCTACAGTATGCACTTCGAAGCCATTTGTAGCCGAACAGGTTGCAATCGCGCTGGCTGTGCTCGATGGTCGCAGAGAGGTAATATATAGCGATTCTAAGGCGGCCATTAAGGCCTACCAAACCGGGATGGTCTCCCCTCAGGCCCTTCGCATTCTCCAAAGCTTGAAAAGTATCTCTCCGCATTCTCTCATTTGGTTTCCCGCTCACTTGGGGTCGATTGAGGGCTCTCCCTCTAACCCTAACGAGAGCGCGCACGAGGCCGCGCGAGGACTCACTGACCGTGCCGCCTCCGCAGTCCCCCTACCCCGCGGGGAACCATTGATGACGTATAATGAAATCACTAAGCATTATTATCTGTCAAGACGGGTATTCCCCCTCCCGCACCCTGCCTTATGCAGGGCGCGGGCGGTGACCCTTCGACTTTTACAAGCTCGTGCGTATCCTAACCTTGTGGTTCTTCATGCTATATACCCTGAAAGGTATCCCAGTGCGGACTGCCCTGCCTGTGGACTAACGGCAACATTTAACCATGTGTTGTGGGAGTGTGAAGCCATCGGCTCCGCCTTCAGCGAGGATAGGTGGGCTGCGCTTTTGGGCAGCTCCGAACTCAACGACCAAACCCTGGCCGTCCAGAGTGCCCGCGATCGGGCCGTCAAGCTCGGCTTGCCGGTCCCTACGTGGGACTAGCCGGGTGGCGCGGGGTGTCCCCTGCGTCTTCTCTGGACCTCAATAAAGTTATTTCACTCACTCACTCACTCACTATCGAGTATCGAGCGTGTACAACAGCAACAACAACAACAACAACGATGATAATAATAATAATAATAATAATAATAATAATAATAATAATAATAATAATAATAATAATAATAATAATAATAATAATAATACGTTCAAGGAGTTATAGCGGGTCCGCCTCTGATGCAAGTGTCGGCTTGTTCGGCTGGACCGCTAATGAGCGATTTTATTTCAGTTGAAAAAAGAAAGGAAAGTAAATAAGTAGAAATAATTCAAACTGGGCTGCATAATTTATATACAGAGTGGCTGTCGGTTGGGCGTGTTGGTAAACGGTTCATGATGGAAAAAGCGTTACTAAAACTGAAACTTAGCGAGTACATACTGTGTTCTTGCTAAGTCTCCGTTTTGGTATATCGTTTTTTCCATCACCATTTATATTTTTCATCGTTTTAAAAAAAAAAAAAAACAGTGTTCAGAGGCAATATGGGCTCTTATCAGTAGGTGCGTAGAGTATGAGCTCGTAGATTTTGCCATATCAGCTCCGCTAGCTTGCCAGATTCTTGCCGGCTGCCGCGCGATGCGTAGAACGAAAGTAACGAAAGTATAGAGTCGTCACACTGATAAACTAGAGTGTGCAAGGTTGCCCGAGATGCACGCATTCGCCGCTGTTGAGATGTCACAATCTAAGTATGCTGTCGCATACTCAGAGAGGTAGCGGAGCTAGGTTCTGGCCTAGTTTTTTTTTTTTTCTTTAGTGGTTACTTATACGGTTGTTAGCATCTTGGTTTCACTTCGCTGCGCTTGTCGCTCCCGGTTTTCATTTATCTTCGCCCGAATCCAAACTGAAGCCGGGGCCTCCTTCGTTTAGAGATATTAGCTTTCTTCACTTTCCCGGTGATTTGGGTCTTCGACGACGGCCTGCGCTTTATGCTCATACTAACTGGCTTCCGACGCAACTCATCTAATAACGGAGACTGCCGCGACGTGCTATCGATTAACCGATGAGCATCGATCATCTATCGCCTTCATATAGGAATGCTGGCTCAGTGCTTTCTCGGTTGGGCGAGGGGGCGTGCCTCGCGGAATAATTAAATCCGTCGCCCCTTTTTTTCCCCCGCAGGCGTGGGTGGCATAGCCTGAGGTAATTAGTACCAGGGGGCAAAATCAACTAGAGGAAAAGCTGGAGGGTATTTAATTAGGACGGAAACGACGCTTTCGTTCGCGTTATTGTGAGCCGAACTTATAGTTCGCAGCACGCCTTTCAGGTTTCCGAGTTGGCAAACTTTCTCGTGTCTGAGACGCTTTCTATCTGGTTTCGTCAGCTGTCTCGTAACTTTCCAGGCGAAAAAAAAAAAACGCCACTCAGGATCACCAACGCTGTTCTCACTTTGTCACCCGACAGTGTGGCTCAGTAGCTTTTGTATTACGCTGCTTGAGCAGGAGGTCCCGAGTTCGATGCCCCGGACGCGGTGGACACATTCCGACGGGGGCGATGCCATTCGTCCTGCAGTGGACACGAAGTAGGATGATGGTGATGACGATGGCGAAAACGCTTCGCGCAATCGGCTTTTTATAGCGCAGCTCTTAGCCGCCCGTTCCTGCGGCTGGCGTCGGCGGCGTAACCGAGCGAACGAGCACAGCGAAAGATGAAAGCGAACGCGGAGCGCATGCAGCGGGGCATGGAAAGACGCGAGGAGGAAAGCGGATGAGGAGGGTGCAGTGGAACCATGACGCGGAAAGCGGAGGAGGAGGGTGGGGCGAAAGCGTGGGAGGAAAAGCGTATTGCTGCGCGACGATGGCTACGAGATGGCGCCAGAGTAGCGCGCGTCGTCTGGGAGCTCTGTCGGTGCGGCGGCTGCTGTGAATCGCGCCCGCGCGTCACCCACGCGCTGCCTCTAGCGATCTCCAGATTATGCGAGGCAGTCGCGCCACACTTCGCTCTGTTTCCAACGTGCCGCAGTAGAGAGATTGTCCGCGCCAGCCAATATATATAGCGAAATGAAAACACGTACAGAACTGAGCTCAGATTTCGCATTAGGGAGTGTCGTAATCGTCGGTGAATTTTAAAGCGAAGCTTTATATCGCTAGGCGAAGCGAGAAAGCGTCTGTCCAGCGTCTATCCATCGCCTGTCCACAGAAAACTATCATCATGAGCATTGGCTCGAGCGTCGTCGTCTTCTTCCGCAGCTGGCTCATTTCGGCTTCGCTGGTTAACCATTTGTACGGAGTGCTTGGGCGGAGATTTTTTTTTTTTTTTTTTGCTTTGAAAAGGGCGTCGGTACTCGGTTTTGCCGCGTCCACTGCGCAGCGCAGAATCGCAGGTGGCAGATGAGTAGACGCGAGAAAAGGTGAGGAGTCGCACCGCATGCGCAAAGGCTCGCGCTCTTGAAGCCCGCGGAGCATGCGCAAGAAAACAAAAGCACGTTTGCCGCCGCGAAGAATGTTATACGCGCGCTGCGCGTTCCACATATGCCCTCGCCCTCCCCCCCCCCCCCCCCCTCCTCGCATACACACATCCCCGGGGCCGGCTGTGCGCGCTAAGCGCGACGGAAACCCCCGCTGGGCGTCGCAGATAAGCGGACTTTTTAGTCGCGGCGCGTCGTGGGACCTGCATATACGCCACGCCGGTGCCGACACCCTCTTTCCCCAATTCCCCGGCCTCCCCCTCCTGTGTGCGACGCATAATTAGAGCAATTACGGACACCCCGTCGTGTGAACTCTAGCCCGCGTTTTTGCGTTGCGTGCGCTGAGGGGCCTCGGCCCCTGCCCGCGGGCGGGGGGGCCGTGTCTCGAAGGAGACAAAAAAAAAAAAAAAAACAGAAAAAAAAAGAAAATAGGAAAAGAAAGACGTCGTGTAGACACGGTGACCTGCGTCGAGTAAATGCTTGCCTTTGTCTTTGTGGGCGCGTTGAATGCAATGATCGAACGATTGCGTGCGTCACATAAGCGGCGTCCCGCTGGTTCTCGCGACAGCCCCACGCGAATGCAAGCTTGTTTGTCGGCTCGCAGAAAGCTAAGCTTGAGCAAATGGGGAGAGTATTGACCTACAATTTCTCATTGATTCTTTCTTTCTAGTATACAGTGGAATCTCGTTCATACGATCTTAAAGGGAACGGGAAAATAAAGCGTATCATCCGGATTCGTATCATCCAACGTATTAATAAACCAAATCGTATTATCGGAAAAAGAAAAAAAAAGATATGTATTATCCCCAAAACACATATTATGCAGAATCGTATCAACGAGGTTCCACTGTACTCTTTCTCTCTCTCTCTCTCTCTCTCTGTGTGTGTGGCTGTGTGCGTGGCTGCGTGTGTGTGTATCCTCTGGTGTCGGCGACAAACGCCCTTCATGTTCACAGCTTGCACATATTTGCGTAATGTTTAAGCATCGTTGTCAGAAAGAAACCGAAGGCGTCGCACAGTTTTAACTCTGGAAAGCCTAGCGTTGAGTACAACGCCCAAGCCAGTTCAGTATCTGCAATGTTGCCCGTTTTATGAAATCGGTGTGAGCACTGCCGTTGCATTATCATCGATATTTCCGGCGTTTCAGTCTTCGTACGCGTCTTAACTCAAAATGCGCGCTCGGTCGGATTTACCGCACGACTGCTCACGCCGACGAACAGAGAAAAGGCTCCTAGTCACGCGCGACTGCGCAACACCAGTTTACATTCCTCATCAACCGACGTCACAGAGACCATTATGTTCGCAGCGCGTACAAGAAAGAATACACGACGCGAAAACTGTTTCCCGCGAAGTTTCCTTGCGAAACAAGCGCCTTACGGCGTTGCCTTTTTCCTGTGCTGACATCACTCGCAAGTAAGCACGCTAACGCCGACCGACCCGCCCCCTGGCGTTTATAGCCTGGCATTTGGCCCGTCCCGCAGTATTCGCTGCTGTGCAAATATACAGGCAACGCAGAGGCGCGCTGTCTCCGAAGGCCGTTCTTCTAAAAGCTCTTGGGCCATCGCTGAACTCGCAAGACCAACGAAGACCCTTCACGGCCGCCGGCGACGCTGTTTCTTTGGCATGGCGCGAGTTGAATCGCGTATTCATGAACTCTTCTTCCATCTGGTTTGTTCACTGCCAGCTTCGCTGTCTAGGGGTGCCGTACCCTCTTCCCGAAAGTTCAAACAAGCACTCCGGGCCCCCTAAACGTTACTGAGAGAGGTTTCTGCGGAGCTGTCAAGACCGAAGGCGCGCGTATGCGCTGTCAGAGCTAGGCGCGTCTTCTTTTTCTTCTTCCTCTTGATCGTCTTGACTCGCATCCAGCTGGAAGCGGTCAAGGTCGCCGCGGGATGGCATCCGCTTGGGCACCGGTAGTACCGTATGCACGCCCATATACGCCCCTGCGAGAACTGCACCGTCCTGCCGAGACAATCAATCAATCAATCAATCAATCAATCAATCAATCAATCAATCAATCAATCAATCAATCAATCATTTTCATCCCGACAAGAAGCCATAGACAAGAACGACACACATACACGTGTCCTTCGTTTATATGTCGTCGTTTAAGCCCTACAAATAATATTCTCCAAGACCAGGCTTTTTTGAACACGAGCCACGAAAGCCGTTGTGAACTTTGTGAGTGAGTCATCTTGACGTGCCACTCTCAAAAGCGCCTACCTATTTTTTTTTTATGTTCCATGTTAATAATGTGCATGAACTTGTCTATAATGATCCTCATCATCTTTACTTTCGCTCCTTCCTTTTGTTATCTTTGCACCAATGATAAGCAGCTGGTGGGAGCACATTGGTTCAGGCCGATCTCTCAACTCTTCTTTTTATATTAAATATAAATATCTCCCCCCTTATCGACCGACCATGACTTCCCGCTCGACGTTCTTAAATAAAACAAGGAAACGAACCAGAAGCAGTAGGAGATGTATGAAAGCTGGTGTTTTAATTATCGTTGCTCAAAAAGATGCTTGCCCGTTGACGGCTCCAACTGCTCACATTTTCTTAATTGACATACGAGCACCAAGCGATTCATGTGTTAAAAAAATGAAACAAAGACAGAATACACTAACAGCAGTTTTAAAGTGAACGTACCCCAGAACACAAACATACAAAAACAAGTGCGCTGACCAGTTCACAAAATACAGTGTTTTCGTGGATGCAGAAATGGCCTTAGCAGTATACATCAAGGACAGCGTAAACTGACAGCGCACCTCTAAATGTACGCGAGAACTTCCAAAGGCTATGTTTAGCTGCCACTGGAATCTTTACAGAGGTAATTAATGTCTAAAGGACGACAATAACTACTAAGTTATAAGATCAACAACGTCACAAACCTTGAGAAAACTCTCTACCGGCTGCCGCGGTGCTTTCCCAGCCTACCGGTGTTCGTGGCAATTTTAGCAATTACTTATGGACTTTTTGAATATTACCGCCCATTTTTAAGGCCCTCATGTACGCAAGGTGCCTTGGTTCCTGCATAATTTCTAGTACCATTTCTCAGAAAACGTGTAGCCTATATTTGAGTAAACACGGTTTGCCCGCCCGAACGACGCACGGTCTAGCAGACGACAGCGAAACAACAAAATGGACGTTTCCAGAAACCAAAGGGGGTGACGTCATTTTTGTCGTCTGCGAGCAGGCGAGATGAAGTAAAAAATGTATGCGAAAGTCGCGCACTTCTTCCTGTTATGTCTCGGTTTTGTGGGCAGGTCGCATGAACGGAAAAAAGAAAACTAAAAAAAAGCAAAAAGCAAAAAAAAAAGAACAGTGTTTGTAGGAAAAAAAGCTTGCGTGGGCCAGCAAGGGCTGAGCGTTTATGAAGACCGGGTGGTCTTTGTCATTCTGTCACACGCAAAGGAGTGCCTGACGCTCGTTGTAGCGTGCGTAGTAGGAGGTGTTAAACGTGGAACGGGTGTTCGGCCTGTCAAAACTGTCCCGGCCCGACGCGAGCCTGACGTGTCTTCTAACATATGGTCAACGTGACGCGAAGAGTATGTACTGAACTGTCGCCGTTTTATTTTGTTGCTTGTCCTGGTTCTGTTGTGACAAGAACGTCAGTTTTTCACAATTTGAACCCTACCCTACATATGTCCGCAGAGGCAGATGTAGGGCGACGTTGAAAATCGAGACAGTGGTGAATAAAATTGGTGTTAGAAAACTTCGGGAATACAAACTACATCGTGGATGTAACTCTATAACTGCGGTGCCGTTTTATAAGGTGTGCGGATGTATAGAAGGGGGGTTAAATATCTGCATAGTGGGAATAAAGTTGCGATAACAAAACAATGGGATCAAATGTTACCTTCTGTATAACTGTATAATTGGTTCACAGGGCCGCATTGATGCGACGCTGTGAACCCAGTTGTAAGTAGGTAGCTGAGCGGATAGTTAACTAGTTAACTAGGCTGTCCAGATGCACGGTAAGATACTTGCGTCCAACTGCTCCGTATCACTTATGAGAAAAGATAGGAAGGCGAGTTAAACGGAATATCAAGAAAAAACAAAGGATACGATAACACGCAAGAGCACAGTAACGCATGCTTGAAAGCGAAAAAAAAAAAAAAAAAAACCTCACCAAGCGCATATTTCAGTTAGGCAGGTACCGAGAGAACGGAAGAGTGGTCGATGCCAGCATATAAGTAGATGTATAGTGATGAGATTACGAAATTCGCAGCATGTACAGTGGACACACGACAGTTGTGATTGGGAATCGTTGGTACAGAAGCCTTCATGCCGGAACGGACGTGATAACGTGCTAATCACGATTATCATGACGCACACACACGTGACACAAGCTGTGTCCGAAATGATTTCCTTAGTGGTGGTTCAGTTTAAACGCTGGACAACAGCTAAGACAACGCGGTTGTCAACGCTGGACCACCGCAAGAAAGACTCCATCTCGCTTTCCATATCTATACGGCTGACGATCTCGCTAGCGTTCGACTATCCCGCCGACCTAGAGCAAGCAGAACGGTGCGAGATTGTCGCGCACGGCTTGTTAAGTCAGTCACGGCTGAGTTAATGCGCGATAACGACGCTTGTAATTCACGGGAAAAGCACATTCGTGTGTGCAGCCAATATGTGCGCGTGAGAGTTGAAGTGGAACATTGTTTACGTTTCTCTGTGGAGACAAGTCAAGCGCGAAGCTGCGCCGCTTGGTCCGTGTCCTTCGTACAAGGTTTGCGCAGCGCTTATGGAAGGTTGGGCAGTGTTGGAAAGAACCTCACGGAATCGGTAGTAAACATTTTATGATTGATTTATGAAGTTTGACATCACAAGATACAGAGAAAAAGAGAGGAGTTGTCGAGATTTCGACGGGAAGTCCTACTGATCGGGATGCAACATGACAAAGAAAAACGTACACCGACCAAATAAAACTTTAAAAGCAAGACGTTTCGGATTCCATGCGGAAGCCGAAACGTCTTGCTTTTCAAGTTTGATTCGGTCGGTGTACGTCTTTCTTTGTCAGAGAGATAGGAGCAAAGAAACAGACGGAAGTTAACCGGAGGATATCTCCGGTTGGCTATCCTGTGTTTGGGTGTCTAGTGCGCACGAAAGCACGTGCTCAGGAAAGTATGAGAACACGTGCATACTAAAGCACGTGCTCCCGATAGTACGTGCGTGCGAGAGCCCGTGCGTGTACTGTAGTTTAGGTGGGAGTAATAATTTAAATGTGGGAGTAATAGTCAACCTTATCACTGTTTTTGACGACTGACTTCTCTATGCGTACACCTGTCACCATTCTGCTCTCGAGAAGCATCACGCATCGCCCTCGACCACGTCACATCACTGCTTCGGCGTCCCACCGCATGCATTGGCAGTGAGCTGCTTTTTGAGTTTTGGCATAGCTTGTGAATAGTGTAGTGCGCAGACACGAATATTGCGTGACAAAGATTTGACCTCTGCGTTTCATAAACATGGCGTCCGATTACCCGCTGCATAGGACGAAAATGAAGACAATGTCGCACACAGCGTTTACTTGTAGATTATTTAGTTACCCGTCTCTCGAAAACGTTGGTTCACGCAGGTTCCAAGATCTGCGTTACATCTGCGTAATCTTCTCGTTTCGCGCGTTTGGGAAACGATCGATGATGTTTCTCTGTTGCAGTTTGCCTGCGAAGAAAACTGGGAAAAGCTTCAGAGCCGGCTCAGCAAAACGAAATAGCAAAGCCAGGACTCCACACACATAAAAAAAAACTAAAAAAACAAACACGTAAGAGCAAAGTGAAAAGTATAAATGGATTGCACACTCAACACATGTCTCACGCAGCCAAAGTCTGATAATACCATCACTCCTGCGCACCATCGCTCAAAGCGATAAAGTGATACTTTGCGTAAGTTCTTAAAGTATACATTAGTGATTATATAAGTGCGCTGTAAGTGTTCACCCTTTACGCAACGAGAAACAGCGAGCATAGCAAAAAGAAAACGAAAGCGTTTTGAGGGCAGTCTTTTGTAACGATTAATTTTCAATCCCCCTCATCGTCCGGTTTTCCGAGCGGCATACCCTCGCAATAAAGGCAGAACCGCTTCGTCCGAGCCAATTATACTTACGAAGGGCGCGAAAGGGCGGGAGTCGAAATGGATCCTTACAAAACGCGGGCAGCCGGAAAGAGAGGCTGGCGTCAGCGTCGAAACAAGCGCGACCACTCCGGTGCCTATAATGAAGCTTTCCGCGAAGCCGTGTAGCCATTGGTAAACAGGCTCTTTTCAAGCGGCTCAGAAGGAAACGGTTTCGAGCGTGGGAAGTCGAGGCGTTACGTAACGCGCTAAAGTGAGTGCACTTTTAAGCGGCAACGTCAATTGGGCGTGTCGGGCTGAATTGGACGCAGGGCGTATAGTGGCAGAGCGCGAACTCAGAACAAAGAAAGCAAAGGAAAAAAAAAAAAAAAACTTGTGCGCCACTAATTTTTGTAAGCGCACGTGGGCTCGCTTACGTAACATCCAGTTTGTGTCGCGGTGGTTGTTGCTAGCGTTGGTTGCGTCCTTGTGAACTACGCACAAATGGATGACGCAGGACTCTCTCGATCGGGCAAACTTAAGCAGTCTCATGAAGTCGTAACTTGGGTCTTAGGCGCTTATACCTACGCCAGTTGAGTCGCATTGCGTCAAACGGATTGGCAACATAAATATGTGCAGTATAAAAAGACGTCGCCCGCCAACTGAAAGAGAATTTGTATAGAGGGCGCTAGCGAATTACGTCCGCCCACTTCAGTGACGTCATGTGGGAGGTGATCCTCTTCCATATAGGCGCCGATCGGGAACTATGTTCAAGTCAGTTTATTTCAGCATTTCTTTTGTACAAAAACTTAAGAACGCTAGGAGAAGCACAGAAAGCTGCTAAGCTGCAGTTTGACTGGGTGTTTGCCCCGCCACTTGGCAGAAGCGAAAGACAGAAAAATACATTTGAGGGGAAAAAAAAAAAGGAAATATTTACAGATGGTCAAATGGTCACGCTTCAATGGTCATGTTTGAATGAATGTTTGCCATTGTTCCCGAGCCATAGGGACAGCTCTGGTGCTGCGTTCGGCAAATTCAATAAACAAAATTAAATTCTGATATTTTAAGCGTCAAACGGTCGATTCGATTAAGAGGTACGCCGTACTGGGGGACCCCGGATTCATTTCTAACGCCTGAGGTTATTTAACCAAGTGCACGAGCGCTTTTGCATTTTCGTCACCATTGAAATGCGGCATCCGCGGACGAGATGGATCCCGCGGCTTTGAGCACAGCAGCGCAGCGTCCTAGATATACTACTAAGCTACCGAGGCGGTTGTTCGACAAATCAAGAGCTCTTACAGAACCAACTGGTTTTTGCATGACGATAACTTTTTTTTTGTTTTGTTTCCAACACATCTGGTTGCGGACGCTTGCGTTAATCACCCGCGAGGTACAGAGTCAACCCAGAAAGTTTACGGACCACGGGATCTCAGAATACGTCCAATTTCCGAGCAGCCTCAAAACGCAGCCTATAGTATTCGCATTTGCAGATTCCACCAGTGTATGTGAACAACATTGTGGTGTTCGGTTTTACTGACTACTATTGCAGGCTGCTCGGCAATTGGACGTTTTCCGAGAACCCGTGGTCCGTAAACTTTTGTCGGTTGATTGTACATGCTCTCTGCAGCGGCAGCTCTCGGGCTGCAAGTATGCGTAGAGAAAAGGCAGAGGATAAAAGGGCGCAGGCGTAGAGTTGCACGATCATCTTGTAGAGGGAGCGCTAACGGTTGGGACCACGAAGGAAAATGGAACGCGGAATGTGATTAATCGCCAACTCGTCTAAGTATAATGACCGTGTAGAGTAGGAAATTAGCTACGCGACACGATATATGCATACAACTTTGAAGTTTTCAGTCTTTAATATTTTCCAGCAACTTACGTCACAAAAAAAAAAGTGACCGTTGAATTAAGGACACTGCTCCCTACATTCACTATAGGTTCCAGTCCTTCCTTTCTCCTCATCATCATTCATCACCTCTTTCTTAGCGCACGTCAGCAGTCTATAGACTGCACCTTCTCAATCGTACCACTCTGTCTTTCCTCGATATAAACTCTCTCTTTCTCTCTCTGTCTTAACGTTTTCTTTTGAATGCAACAATGCTAATCAAATTCGGTGCGGTTGATGCAGTGCAAAAACGTTTTCTCCAGTTCCCGCGTGCAGCTCCAAAGGTAGATAAGGTTACCTCTTAAACGCGTCACCATAGTACACAGATTGTGCTCCTGCAGAAGGCTATATAATAGCTAGGCCCTCCACACCTCTTTCGCGACTCTTTTCTTAGCCTCCCGACGCGCGGCCATGTTTGGAAGAAGACCTTCGCGGACGGCAGGCTCGTAAATATAGCTATCTCTCTCTCTCTCTCCGAGGCCCCTTACCTTGAAGAGGAGGAGGACTCGCTTTCTCCTCTCCACTTGCACCGTCCTCGGCGAGAATGCACTAAAGACCAGCGTTGAGTGCGCTTTCGTGTTACACCTTCGCAGAGGTTTGATAGCTAGCCGCTCAGGAGCTATCCGCAAGCTGCTCACGTCTTGTCAGCGTGCCGCCGGAGTCTTCGGGGATTAAAGCGCCCTCTGTAGACGGTTTATATAGGTACTTCCGCGTTGTTAGATAGGCCAGCCCGTCCGTGTATAGAGTGTACGAGATTGCCGGTGTCGTCCGTGAAATTAGAGCCTTGTAAGGCTTTGATAAGTACAGTACCGGAGCTCGGTGACGGTTCTCGCTTATTTGTTGCTGGCTGGCTTGCGTTATAAGCGCACTTCGGATGTGCCCCTTCCGGTGGCACTTTGCAGCCTGCTGCTTGTTTTCTTTTTCTCTCTTTCAACCGTATAATATGTTTTCAAACATAGTAATAATCAATCAATCTATCTATCAATCAATCATTTAATCATGTTTATTTAACGTACCCAGGAACAACCCTAAGGTCTGAATGCTGGCGCAAGCATACATTAAAAAAAATACAAGAACACTGCAGGGGAGTACAGTTAAAAAAATAAGTGAATAAAACGACAAATTGTGAAAAGAAGAGAGCACCTACAACAAAGCGCAAATTAAATACAAAATAAAAAGGAGAAGGGCAGTTGATCAATGCATGAAACTATGACACAACAAGGCAAAGTTCTGAAAAGAATGATGACAGCGAGTTAATAATAATAATAATAATAATAATAATAATAATAATAATAATAATAATAATAATAATAATAATAATAATAATCTTACTCCGAGGAAGTTAGGAAAGGATGTATAGGAAGTTACGAGTACAGTACAGTAGTACAGTAATAGCTACAGCTACAGCTAGCTATAGCTACAACTATAGTACAGTGAAAAAGAGTAGCTGAATCTGAACCTCCCCAAAGTGAATGTCTACGTTTACAATTTTCCGTCACTTTCGTACGAATGGACGGGGTGTCAGGTTTGCACGTGTACCGGCCGGCCCCTGCGTGCTAGCTGATATATACGTGCGCGCGAAAGTGTGCCTGCTTCGATCTGTCACTTCATGCCCTCGACAGCCGCTCACCGTGTCTCGCAGCTTCAGCTTATCGCACGCACGGGGCTCTCTCTCTGTTCATCGAGGTCCCTCCCACAGCGGTTTCACCTTGCCCGTCAATCACGGGAAATCAGAGGTGGCGAGGCGAGAGAGCGTGGTTTCATTCAGCCTTGAGCGACGCGTTGCGAGCGCGATCGTTTGCACAGCGATAGCGGCGATACGCCGACATATGCGTGGCTTTAACAGTTATCTTCTCACTACACTTTTAGTCTAGTTCTATCTACGTTCGAGCTGTAGGTAGAAACATTTTTTGCACACATTTTCTACTGATCTAAATGAAACGGCGTTCCGCTTTAAATCACAGGATACACGCACACCAATCCACCTAGTTTTCGGTTTTGTTTAATGACGTTCCCTTTGAGTCAGGGAAACATGTCTTCAAACAATTTTCCGCTTGTAGCTACGACCTTAACACAACTAGATTTAAAAGTGCACCCTTGCAACCGCTGAATGGTTAATCATCGGGGCCCGAATTTACTAAGCTATTCGTTTGTAACAGCTGTTTATACTTGGCCTGCCTTCTTCGCTAATAATATGCCCATCATTACCATTAGCCGGCACCTACTATTGGGACAGTTCGAGTCCTAAAGCTTTTTTTGCGAATACGAGCCAAGATACTTGAGGGGTTCGGCCTGGCGTCGATTTTGACGGGGATTTTCCAACTATAGCCACTTGCTCGTATAACGTGTTTTCTCGTGGCTTTCGCAGGCCATAATGGGAAGCTTTGGATGAGGTTGTTCTAGCACGTAGCTCTGTCAAGGGTTACGCCTGATTCGTCATGTTGAGGCCCTGTACTTGGTTTGTCAATTATCTGTTCCTCCTAGTCAAACTGAATATATATGTGACTTCACAGCAGCGTGAGCTACCATTGCCAGCATCCCATCGTGATCCACCACATTCCAGCATTCCACCACGATCCACCACTGCCGGCATCACACCATAAAGCACCACCACCACCATCTCCATCATGACCTCACCATTCGGTGCATCCCACTATGGTCCACCCAGATTGCCTGTATGACCATAATCCACCACGATGGTGGATGATGGATTCCATTACGTTCAGCAATGGGAAAGCTTCCAAAAGGGATTAAGTTTATGTGGACGAAGTGTTTCAAATAATAATCGTATCATCATGCCTATATTTATGTCCACTGCAGGGCGAAGGCCTCTCCCTGCGATCTCCAATTACCCCTGTCTTGCGCTAGCTGATTCCAGCTTGCGCCTGCAAATTTGCTAACTTCATCACCCCACCTCGTTTTCTTCCGTCCTCGACTGCGCTTCCCTTCTCTTGGTATCCATTCTGTAACTCTAATGGTCCACCGGTTATCCATTCTACGCATTACATGACCTGCCCAGCTACATTTGTTTCTCTTAATGTCAATTAGAATATCGGCTATCACCGTTTGCTCTCCGATTCACACCACTCTCTTCCTGTCTCTCAACGTTAGGTCTAACATTTTTTCGTTCCATCGCTCTTTGTGCGGTCCTTAACGTGTTCTCGAGTTTCTTTGTTAACCTCCAAGTTTCTGTCCCACATGATAGCACCGATAGAATGCAATGATTGTACACTTTACTTTTCAACGACAGTGGTAAGCTCCCAGTCAGGATTTGGCAATGCCTGCTGTATTCACTCCAACCCAATTTTATTCTTCCGTAAATTTCCTTCTCAAGTTTCAAATAATACCATCGGTTAAAATAGGGTTCGAGGTCCGTCTTCTGCATGCGTCGGAATAGAGCTGCCGAAGAGCCGCGTTTCGGCGATCACACCCTCTCAATCTGTAACGCGGAAGCAGCTCGGACTCGTACGTTCCCAACACCGGTCGCGCTGAATGTTACTCCTCCCCGAGTCGTTGCGTAGCGTTTACGCGCGCCGCTGACGGAACAAATCGATTCCAACGGCACTATACACGCCTAACGCATTAATGGCCGGTCACTCGCGCCCGTCAGACCGTGTCCTGTATACGCACGTATACGATTGTGCACGGCTGAAGCACGCGTACTAAAAGACGGCATGTGTGTTTCTGTCAAGACGGCTGCGTGCAGAGCGTTTAGCTGCGTTGAGAGTCATTGGGTGAGGATCGGGATCGTTGGTGTTGATGTTGGCAAGCAAGATGAGCAAGAGCACGGGGTCTTGTCGCTAGTAACTTCAGTCGCAGTTTTATGCGACAATCAAGCCTTTATTGCTGTTCTTTTTTTTTTCGCGTTTCTTCATGCGTTTGCTGCTGCTTTGCGTTGTGTGCGTTCCCGGAAGTGCGTCACACGTCCGGAATAGACAGGACGACTGGCGTTCCGTTGCTACACGGCGTGTGACAGCAGCCGCAGCGCCTCTATCGGCAGCGGTAGC
Source organism: Dermacentor silvarum (assembly GCF_013339745.2). Classification (NCBI taxonomy): domain Eukaryota; kingdom Metazoa; phylum Arthropoda; class Arachnida; order Ixodida; family Ixodidae; genus Dermacentor; species Dermacentor silvarum. The sequence goes on from NC_051162.1 coordinate 158,918,388, forward strand.
GTGCGTATGCGACGGAGATAATGAATGCCACCGCTTTGGCGCCGATGCACTTCCTCATTAATAGGCATCTCTACCGTGCAAAGTGCTGCGCCGGATATTCGTCCAATCAGGAGCGGGCGGGGGAAGTGGGCCTCCGCGCCGAGTGAAGTCACTTTGTCGCCGCGTATGGATTGTGACCAAATAAACCAGCTGTGCGCGATGAGCAATCACTGATCAGTCATGCGCCATCTAGCCTAATCAGATCTAGCCTAATCAGAAAACGTCGAATCAACGCGCGTTCTTTCGGTACCTCAGCACCCTTTCTTTTCTCGGTGAACTGTGGCAGATGCGGTGCACTGTTCGTTCAGAGATGCACCCGTGTGCATCGTGCAGCAGGGGTGTCACCGACTGAGGATCGTACTTCACGGCGTGAGTAATACTACGTGCATCTTCGACAACCACGGAGTACTACGGTCATCACTTTGGTTCCATGGCTGAGGATCGTAAACCGGTGTGACTGTAATGATCGTCGAGCTCCGCGAAGTGCCATTCGCGTCCGCAGCGAAGTACGGGCACCAGCTACGAGGACTTCGGTGCGAGTACTGTAGTACCAGTCGTGCGTTGGTACCAGTGACTGAAGAAGTTAGTCGACGGAGAAACAAAGGGTGGTGTAACTGTCATGACGTGCATGTTGACTGGTACCCTCTTCAACACTCCGTCCGGGGTAAGTGCAGATATAGTGGCGTTAATTTGGAAGAGTACTACTCGTATACTGCGTCCGTATTTAAGTAGCATTCTCAACCGTGGTGACTATACATATCATTATCTAGAGCGAGCACTACCGGATATCATCCATGAGCAAGCCTAAGTACATCGGAGACAGGAGTGGTCACTGGATGAGTTCTGGGAACCAATGCTAACGTCGCGATTTGTGTAGCGAGAGCCTACACACATCGACGTTCCATGTGGTAATAATCTGTGTGAAGTGGCGCGAAAATCTCGAATATGGTTGTCCGAATCAGGCGTCGTCAGATAGCACGACACTATGCCGTAAATAATTAGGCACAAGTGTAACGGGGTCAGTTCGTATGGCTCAACATGACGAAGGGCGGTCATCCTATAAGCCGAGTACACCATGCTTCAGCGGGAGCTTTTGTGCGGTGTGCATCGTTCAGCAGGATCGCAAGCGGGCCGAAGGTGCCGACCTCGGAACTATGGTTTGTCACGTGGCAGAAAAGTGAACTCTCTCATCGAAGACGCGCGCAGCATAGCAGATTGCCACGAAGTGTGTGCTTTGTGGATAAGTAGTCCGCGGTTGCAGCCTTGTCTCTGAAGCGAAGTGGTGCTTAGCGCGGAAAATGAATGCTACCGGTGGGCGTCCACAAATGCAGCGTCGTTTCCACGCGCGCCTTAACGCAGTCTGCAATGCGGGGACGCGGAAATGGCGTCGAAAATGACTCAAACTATAGCGCTGCCGAAAATAAAGAAAAAAGTAACGCCGAGAAAAGGGCTTGCCGTACGGTGTCCAGAGGAGTGGTCGCACTGCATAAGGGAAGGATTTATGGGGACCGGGAACGAGCTTTAGTTCGTCTTGCCTTTTTCGTTGGTTTCCTGCGGACGAATGTTTTCTTCGCACGCCGGTCCCTGTGTCGGTCTGTACTTCCGCGAAAAACGAGAATACGCGTTAGCGCGCTCGCGCAGGTGTCCCGATTCTCGTCCCCCCTGTGCAGGTGCGTCGTGTGCGACTCTAGAGTACACGTTTTGGCCATTCGCTCCGTCCACGAAAAGCGACATATAGAGAAAAGAAGAACGTAGATTGAAGCCTAGTTTCTCGCTAATGGAACTAGTTCGCCACTGGCTGTATTAGAGGAACGGCATACATAGTGAACGGCATACATAGGCGGCTTCTTCAGGTATAGTGAACAAGAGTCCGTCAATGTGGCTCGCGTTTCGCAACGTGCTTAGCTCGAACCTTTTTCTCGTACGTATCCCCCTTTAGTCAAGAATGAATGGTGGGGCTGCTGATATATGGGCGGCAGATACGTTGTTTCATTCCAAGGATGCTGCAGGCTCCACTGAAGTCAAGTTAGTGGGAATGTCCTTTCTAAGTTGTGTTTGATATGGCCTGCAACACGGCGCCCTTAGTCGAAGGGTCTCCAAGACTACACGGCCGCGCCGATATAGGAAAAATTGGAGAACTGAGCGCAGTTGCAATTGCTGTTACTTAATAAACATTTTTTTAACACTAAACAAAGGCTGGTGCCTCCAGGTGGCAAGCTGCATGCTGCGTCTCTTCTCAAACACGATAACTGCGTTCAAAACGGTGATTGTAATAGAAGCAAGTATTAGGAAAAATAGAGATGACATCATTTAGAAAGTTCACGTACACAAAAGAAATGCTTCTGCGAGTTATTTGATTCCTTTCTCTTATCTGACCATGCTTTAAAAACAAACTCGATGCTTTCCACGAAAGAGGAGCGCTATGTTTTCTTTACATTATTGTTATTTTTTTTTGTCAAGAATGCTGAAACTGCCTGCTGGGCTCAGCGGCTCGAAAGAAAGTTTTATCCGCCCGAACGAATCCGCACAACTGTTAAGAGGATCTCCAAACTTTTGCGAGCTTCTAGTGTTTCTTGACTCGAGGCTATCTCGCCGCGCAGGCCGCGCAAACAACGCCTTGGGCACTGTTGCTCGTAAATTCTGAGAGAGCGAGGGAACCTGTTGAAAAGTTTGATACTCGTTACTGACGAAAGAATGAAAGGGATCAGGGTCAATCGAGAGAAGCATCACTAGTGATTTTGGGTGGCAAAAAGATAAGTCACGCGACCATTCGTGACTTTTCGAGTTTGACGATGAGAATGCGACAGCGATGGCTTGCGAGCGATAACAACTGATCCGATTACGTACGCTTGGATATAGTCCAAGCCGAGACCCTGTCGGTGGCGACCGTCTGAACTGCACCCAAGCTTACGAGTGGATGTCGGCGACGCCATTCCCGCTTACTTGCCGACGAGTGAGGAAGCGTTCAAGTCGAGCGTTCTGAACGAAGAAGACGGCGTACTGAAGCAGGAACTCCGTGTTCGAGTCCAGTGCTTTGAAGGATGTAGTCTCAATCTTTTTTCCCTTTGTTTTCTGCAATGTTGTTTTTGTGTTTAAAGGGAAAGTTGGTGCGGGCGTAGCTTTCAAAGCTGTTTAAAATCCGGATGGAGAGTTTCTGAACAGGCCTTGACTGGAAGTCAAAACTCTGAAACTGCGCGGCTAATTCACTTAGCTCTTCGACGCCGCTTGCCTTCTCTCTCAATCACGCGGTTGCGAAGCGCGGTGTTAAGGGCACCTAACTTCCCCGTCTTCTATAGGATTTTTTTTTCTTTCTCTTTGCAAAAAGCATTTTCAAGCACTTAACTGAAAGCTTCTGTTGCTTGTTGATATATTTACTTGCTTTTGTCTTCGAGTGTGGAAGCAAGGCGAAAGAAAAAGTGAGCCTCACGATTTTCCGTGACTCGATAATAATATATTGCTCCCTGCGCGCCTTCAAGAATTGAGTCGGTGGCAGTTTTTGCGGGGCGCTTTCCGTCGAGATACGTGAATTCTTTTTTTTTTTTTTTGACTTCTCGATACAGCGCGAAACTTGACTGTGCATGGACAAATGAACTAAACAAACAAAGATGTTCGTGTGTGCAGCAAGTACTTCTAAATGGTCTCTATAACAAGATCGGCGTTAGTAGGAAAGAAAAAAAAAGAGAAAGACAGAAAAAAAAAGATTTCACATAAGCTTATCCCCACAGCTTGTAGGACACGTACAATATTTACTTACCATATTTAAATTAGCAATGGGTAACATGTCTCGTACACGCCGCCTGTGGTCAGCGGTAGCACTCTATCACTGGTTTCCGCAATTTTTCATGTGATGATGACGATTATGATTTAATGGCATCCCCTTTGAAACGTCAAATCGTCACCTATACCCTGCTTGATTTAATCAGGTATGCTACACATGTTTTTTGTCTAGCATTTTTGTATACATCTTATTAATCTTTTTTCCCCCTCAAAATCTACTTTGTACCGCTACCTATGACTGTAAGAGATCAGGTCGTATCAATCAATGTGCCTTGTTCAGTTTCCGCCGCCTGGTTATAAACATACTTGAAACGCCATGCTTCCCGATCGCTACGTAAGCGAACGTGAACATGAACGCTTATTCGCGGCAGGTTGGTTCGCGCCTTGCTTCGGACGCAAACGACACATCGGCAAGCACAGTTAAGCCATGCCGTCGTACACGAAGTACAACAGCCCGCACCGTCTGGATCGCAGACCAAGGAAGAGTGTTCCTTGAACGGTGCTAACGACCGAGTCGTAAAAAGAAACTCGTGTTCGCCGAATCCTTCCGCAGCACAGCCCTTACGTATGCTGGCTGGAACAGTTCTATACATGTAGCTGCATTAATGACGAAAAGATGCATATCACCACGTGTACGTTTGCTGTTGTGAATTGCATGGGCGATGTATTTCTCCCACGTCTCTCGCTGTTAAGCTGCTATAAGCACTCGAGAGAGAGAGAGAGAGAAGAAAGAAAAAGGACAGTAGCACGAGACCTTTGAAGTTGCGGCATTTATATCCCGACTAGTTTGTATTCAAGGTCTTGAAAGGGGGTTGCGGCGTTTCGCGGGCTTATAGAATTTGCGCCTCGCAGATTGCGTGCGCACGGCCGCGGACGTTGAAAACCTTTTTTTTTTTTTTTCTCCCTCGCCTGGGCAGTTGTGCGCCCGCTCCTAAACGACTCCAAGGGCGTGATCGGAGATCTTTGTTCGAAACGCGTTCTGTTCAGTTGCTGCAACGTCACAAAGTGGCAGTATGCAAAATTTTTTGACAATGGGCGGGAGAGAGCCAGCCAATCGACAAGCGGCGAACCATTCCGTTTAGCCGCAGCGGCCGTTTGGATCCAATCCAATGCACCAGAGGTGCCACGCGAAGCCGGTCTCGCAGCGAGCGGATGGACCGCTCGGACTTCGCATCTCTCGTCGCCTTCTGCTCCGAGCGGACGACGTGCTCGTTTTCAAAACGATTGACAGGAACGTGTCGTCATTTTGACGTCCCCAAAAACTACGAACTCCCCGGATGTTTGTCGTCCGGGGAGTTAGCCGCTTTCCGATTGGCTGCACTCTAAAAAAAAAAAAAGTTTACACCCATTGGGTTGTAAAAAAATTTACACCCAAAGGGGGGTGGGTTACAACGCGAAAGACGGCAGAGCCGCCACCTTTGGTGTCCGTTACAAGGCGTACGACTTCGCACCCAAAGGGTGTAAATTTTTTTAGAGTGTAAGTCGGCGTTTGTTTTACGATAATGGTCGTTTGTTCTATTGTGGACTGCGGGGTGATGGAGCCTTCACCAGCTGCGCGGTTGCTTAGTGGCTATACCTTTCTGCTGCTGATGAGCCCGAGGTCGCGGGCTGGACTCCCGGCCGCCGCGTCGCATGCCGAAGTTAATGGAGCGTAAAATCATGGCTGTAGTTAGGTGTATGTGCGCGTTAAAGAACCCCGGAGGGTCGAATTTATAGTCCAGAGCCCTCCACCATGGTGTCTCTCGATCGCAGCCCCTGTGTTGCTCTTACGTGGTAAATAAAATAAAATAAATAAATAAATAAATAAATAAATAAATAATAAATAAATAAATAAATAAATAAATAAATGCAGGGCACTCAATAAAGTTATTTGAATGAATGAATGAATAAATAAATAAATAAATAAATAAATAAATAAATAAATAAATAAATAAATAAATAAATAAATTGGTGAGCCGATGAACGAATCAATGCACCCTTGTCTTGCGGACGAGCACTTTGTCACACCCTAAAGCTTACCCCACGAGCTTGGTTTTTCAGGTGAATCTGTTTCACAAGTGGGGCTTTACATTTTATTTTATTTTACTATGAAGCGCATTTTAATACCTCCCTATTATCATGCTTTTTTCTGCGTGCTCCGTAATCACCGGGTTAGGTTATTGGCTTGCTCTTTTTTTATTTGTGTGTGTGTATATGTGTCTGTCCGACTTGAGAATACTGATGGTGTACAGTCGAATCATGATATATCGGACTTGAAGGGGATCACAAGAAAGTTCGATATATAGGCAATTCGATGTATACCATAAAAATTTAATACCGAAAATTTTCAAGGGGATTTTACTGCTGTTCGTTATACACAATGATTCGTTATACGTGGTTTCGATATAACCGGGTTCGACTGTATATAGTGTAGATATCGAATGCACGATACTGACACCTCGCTCCGTTTGAAACGGCCAAGCGAACCTTTCCTCCCGCTTGAAATCAAAAATGGCGGCCGCCGACACCGCTTCAGGAATGGCAGCTGCTGCGGGGGCCATGCATGCGTTGCGTCCATCCGTCCTGAGCGCTGAACGCTGCTCCCACTCCTCCGATCATCGCGCACATCCATACGTGTGCGTGTGTGTGTGACTGGCGACGGCGTGCAAGGCCGTCATCTCCTCGCGTTGCTGGCCGGCGCCGGTCCAAACATCCTCATTAACCGCGCAATGAGACTCAGCCTCTGGGAGAGATGGCCGGCAGCGTTGGCAGGGCCTTTTTTTCCCGCCGGCTTCTACGCACATGGTGAGGCTATGCGGCGTCAGACACGCAGGCTGCACACAAACACACAACCGCCGGCGCGCTTGATTACTGCACGAAGAACGGTGGTTCGGTTGTGTGTCTTCGTTTGTATCGCTTTTGATTTTGTTTTTCTTTTGTCTCGCGGTTTCTCGAGAAGCTTGTTCCTCGCTCGCGTTGCAGAGAGCGCGGTTCGCGCGCGCTTGTATATTACAACGACGCGCCCTTTTTCGCGTGTCTGGTCGGAGCGGTGTGAGAGCAAGCGTATCTCTCCCGACCTGTCAAGCCCGGGCTACCGAACGTGCGTGTATGTGCCAGTGAGCGATGAACGGAGCCGAAAGAATGGCTCCGTTGCTCGCTGTCGGTTTCCGAGCCGATGGGGGCCGTTCGGGGCTATAGAGACTCTCACGACGAACGTCCGTTGGGAACAGGGCCGTTCGCTTTAAGCTCGGTGTACTATACCGCTCGTGGTATTGTATACCGCTCGTGGTACTGTATACCGCTCGTGGTTTATACCGCTTGTGCGCAGACGCGTGATGTCTTCAGCACTTTCTCGCCTGTTCTCTCGGTGTGTTCGTTTTGATGTGGGCAGGTCCACAACATTAAAAAAAAAGAAAGAAAGGTATCTTGTTTTTGCCCTGCACGAGCGCCATCTGCCTGAGCTGAACTGTCACGTGCTACTGCATAAAGGGACACTAAAAGAAAAATACTAGGTCGAGCTAGAGTGAAAGAGCAGGCTTACGTACAGGCGAACCCGGATATAGCGAACCCACATATAACGAATGATTGTGTATAACGAACAGCAGTAAAATCTGCTTGAAAATTGTTGAATGAGATCTGCATTATTACATATAGAATTGTCTTTATATCGAACTTTTCGCGATCCCCTTCAGATTCGATATATCCGCGTTCGATCGTATAATAATGCATTCGTAATTTAGAGCGAGAATATAGAGCTTTTTACAAGCGAGAAAATGGCGGTAATGGTAAATCGGAGTGGCGCCACCTGTTGGGGACTTAGGTATACCTTTCACGTTACGTGCAGCAGTGGCTGATTGGGTTGATTGACAAAGAGCGGCATAGATGGATGTGATGCGGAGAACACGCGAACTGGTCCGTTTTGTCGCGGACGGTTCGAATTGCGGAGTAGCAGTGGGACCTTCGGTGACAATTTTCTACTCAACAAAGTTACGTATTGGCGCACAGATAACGGTGATAGGCTTCTAGAGAAATAATCTATCAATCTAGACCGACTTAATATTTTTGTTTAGCGTCGCTTTAAACAGCAGGTCCATTTGAAATTTTTAGGTAAGCGGCAAGTGGACGGGATACGTCTTTGCTTAAGAACCTCGAGCCCTTCCGTAGCGCGCAGAAACGTCTAGCGTTCTGGGTTATGCGTATTACAATTCACAAGAAATCTACTGACCGCACAGAGCTTATCGCATAGATTACTGGGGGAACTCCGGCACTGCGGTCTTTCACAACCATGAAGTTGATGATGGTTAGTACATGGATTTGTCTAAACTTTTGTGACTATATATGGCTTCGGCTAGACGTATACTTGTCGCCCTTTCTATTACCTAAATTTCCGAGCAATCATATTGTTACGGGGATACGAGAGGTTCGGAGATCGATACCCAGCACCCAACCAAGATGTTACGGGGAGATCTGCAAAATTAAAAAGGGTGGTTTATTTTCACAGTCTACAAGGAGGCTAAAAACGGGGCAACAACAACAAAGATGGCGGACGGTAGACACGCACTTCTCTCCTGTGGTCCGCTATACACTTCAGCATCTTCGTCAACGTCCGCAGGATAACTGGCTCGTAACAATATTTAATTCTGAGCGCACGAAGGCACGAAGTTTTTCAGCACATGCACAATAATTGCGAATTGTTTTATTTCAACGCAATAATTTGTTGAAAACGATCACTTTGCAACAATGTCCGACAAAGCCGCGGAGAAGCCGGAAAGACGAAGTTTAGGCAAATCCGTGCACTGTCCCATTATGCTCACGAAGGCTGAACCACCGCACTTGCAATTCCCGTCGGCATTAACGCCGAAATTCCTTCTCATAATTTTTATTAATTTATTTCTACGAAGGTACCTATACAGAGGCCGTGCGCGGCATTGAGCAAAGGGGGGGGGGGGGGGGCATACTTGTAAGGTGTGCGTAGTAACCACGAATGAAACCACCGTAACTAAGAAATTATTATAATCAGCTTAATTACGTGAAAGCGCATGGATAAAATACAGTAATAAATATATAGTTAGCATTATTGCAGTACAATCGACTAAATGTAAAGTTGACGCTGCAACTAGGAAACTCCATGACTGACGGCTGCTGGCATTTCGTTGAATACCCCTATGCGACTCGCCGCTCGTTGTGAGACCTTGAAGAACCTGGGTTTGGCGCGCACACATTCGTCTCCACGCTCATTGTCTTCTCGTACTGCCTTAGGCCCCGAGGGTAGTATACAGTCCACCTCGGCTTAAGTGGACCACGAAGCTTGTCCTGCTGTGACTACGTTTACAGGCGTTGCGTGAGCGATAAACACTCCCACAGGAATGCTTCCGCTACATTAGTTCCTGCCGTTGTTGACTTTTCACAGGCTCCGTTTGGTCGGGACGTGCATTTGTGCGTGTGCATAACGGTTTGCGTATGAATATTTATAGTGTCCCCCCCTTCCCTGAAGGTTTGCCGAAGTGTCCTCCTTGGCTGTGTGCTACCGCTGCGCCCCCAGGCGTCATTGTTGAGAACGAGGCCATAGCAATCGCGGTGCGCTGCTTCCGCGAGGGAGTTTTTTAGTGCGGCGCTGTCGTTAAATGACGCGACTTTGCTGCGTGCCGTGGTCATGATTAGTTGCGTCGCGTTATTCTGGAGCGCGCTTGACTCTATGCAGACCGTGTATGCTCGTGGGAACGGTGAGGCTGGCGCGAGACTCGAGACTAATTCGTCTTCGCTGTTATTCTGTCATCGCGTGCGCTTGTTCCAGCCGAGCCGCTCCGCTCTTTTTTCTTAACGCTTCCGTAATTCTTGCCTAATTAGTGTGCTCCGTGTTCGTATTTCGAGAAATTGGGTGCCGGGCCCGAGAAATGCGTGTTCCTTTTGCCTGCGATAATTGTGCGATTGTGTAAGAAGTGTTGGCACGGACGGTTGTTACTAAACTTAGCTCCGACATGTTGGGAAGTATTTAGTCCTGAAAAAAAAAAGAAAAAGAGAAAAAAAGAAGGAAAAGAAAAAAAAAGAAAAGAAAAAACTAACACGGCATGCACACCTGTGCTTGCTTATACTTGCCGCGTTAGTTTTCGGTGTCTTCAAAGTTTAAGTATCTCGGTCCACGTTCGCGAAAGGCTGAATGAATTTACCGGCACGCTTGGGAATCTTGGGCATTAGTGATGTAGAATTTTTAATGTGAAGCTTTTATCTTCCGTTATCTTTACTTGGGAATCTTTTATATCACAAGAGACTGGGTCTGATCGGACCTCTCTGAAGTTCAGCAGTGTCCACACTTGAGTGACTAGATACGTGGTTCGGCCGCAACCAATATACATATGCTGTCTTTGACGAATCCGCGACCTCGCGAGCATGGCAGCAAGATGCATTAGGTATACTTGCTGTAGCTTTTCAGCCGTCCGGACTCTGCGACAAAAGTGACACTTTTTTTTTTTTTGCAGTCGAGCGTGTCCAAACTGGCGGAGTGCGCGCTGAGCGTAACGGCCGTAAATAGAATGGTGCTCGCGCGACGTTACAATGTATATCGCAAGCAAACAGGAGCGATCGACAAAATATCAGAAGCGATTGTGTTCGCGCAAGTCAGTTCGCGCTCCAAAGTGGAACGGGGTTCTAGCGTACATTGGCGCCAAAGAAAGAGAAAAACGAAGCACTTGGAACGTTTTCCGCTTCTATACCATTACAGGCTTTTAAACTTCGTGCACATTAATTTGCAGCACCGCCACATTGGTTCCCGTCGATTAGCGAAGCCCGTGTTTAACGAGGCAGAAAACACGCGTTTTTTTTTTCTTTTCTTTATTTCCGCGAGAGCGACAGACCAGAGAGCTAATGTATATACTCACCTCATGCACACAACAAAAAAGGCAGCGTTTCTTTTTTTTTAAGATTTCGTATTCTTTTCGCTTTTGTACTGTGTTTCACTTTTAGAGCCTCAAGAGCTGTACAAAGCGTTACTTATAGAGCTCCCTGCACAATGTATCGCGTGATGTGCCAACCGGCGCTTTGCCGAGAACTGTTTATAATGACGTTCGCTGGCGGCATCGCGTCGCCGTCAGTGAAGATACGCAACAAGCGACCTCGACGTCCGCCATTACACCAAAGATAGCTTTAGATTAAGGAGACGCAAGCGTATGGGCCCCCTAGCGCTTTGGGCCGCGGTACTGCGCACGCGCAGGCCGGTCTGCGCGTGCTCAGTACCGCAGCCCTAAGCGCTAGGGGGCCCCTACGCTTGCGTCCCCTTAATCTAAAGCTCTCGAATAACTCACGTGGCCTGGCGAATGCGCGCCGTTCTTGTTAGCGATAGCGCCGTGCTATACGCGTAAAACAGCCAGCGTGTGTTTGCCATCCTTAATTGACCAACCTTTACCAACAACCGCTTTATAAATACTTGTCTACTGACTTCCTCTTACTTTCGCTTGACTTTCCATCGAGCAGCAATTGAATATCGTGGAAAAATTGTTGCACAAGATGTATCTACACAGTTTTCCGTCTCGAAAAACTGTGAAGTGCAGCCGGTCTAACGCGGTATGTATTGAAAACGTGCGCAGCAGTGGCGGGATGGTTATTCTGGCATCCACAAGTGTCGCACGTTTGTCTATCGAGTAAATGAACGAAAAGGTGGAAGTTTAGAGCACTTAACTGGAAAATATACTGGTGCACAACCTATACAGACAGAGGAAGTGGGAATAAGCGCAGCCATTCCCTCACAAAAGTCGTTATAGAAACTCTTACACTTCTGCTGACTTTCTGTTGCCCTTCTGTACAATCATATATTAAGATGCAATTGCGCGCAAGGGCTGGGTACTGCTCAGTAACTGTTGTCGCTTCACGCCTCTGCAAGCGGCGAAATTCCTCCTCCGTGTGACCGTTTTTTGGTTCCACGGCAGTTATGCCGGCCTCTGGTACAGACCAATGGAGAAAAGCTGTGCATCGTCTTGTGACCGCGAAATGCTCACTCTCTCCCCCTCTTTGCGCCGGCTTCTCTCTTCTCCAGGTGTAGGGTAGCTAACTGGACGCTCGTTTTGTTGACATCCGTCTACCCTTTCCTCTTCATTTAGATTTCCCCTTTCTCTATCTTTACTTTCCCGTCATTTTACCTCCCCCTCCCCTCTCTCCCCAGTGTAGGGTAGCAAACCGGATCTTCCCATCTGGTTAACCTCCCTGCTGGTTCCCCTTTCTTCTGTCTGTCTCTCTCTCTCTCTCTCTCTTAGATTTCCCTTTCTCTCTGTTCCGACTCGCTTCCTGTCGTCCGGCGCGCGCGCCCGTTTGAAGGACGCGCCAATCCGCGCTACCCCCTTCCTCTTCCAGTGTCGTCGCGTTGCACACCGTTTCTCTGAACACGTTCGTCGTCTCTTCTCGCCATGAATGCGTTCATCGCAGCGTGTCGAGCTCACAATGGCGGACGGATGTCGTCCCGGGATTATACGTGAGCCGGCCTTGCGACATGCGATCCACGTTGTACTCCCGATTGCGATATCGGATGCTGCCGATGTAGGTGTAGCGCTGTATATTGTACCCATCTGTACGACTACATGCACCGGGCAACGCGTGCGAGTTGCAGGAGGCAGCGCATGTGTTCGTCTGCTACCACGCGCACGAGTTGCAGAAGGCAGCGCATGTCGCCTGCTGCCACGCGTACTAGTTGCAAAAGGCAGCGAATGTCGTCTGCTTCCACGCGCATACGTTGCAGAAGGCAGCGCATGTCGTCTGCTGCTACGCGCACGAGTTGCAGAAGGCAGCGCGTGTGTCGTCTGCTACGTATCGCGTCTGCAAGTACAGGTCACTCGTGCGTGGGATCTTTCGCCGAAAGCTACTACATTTTTGTTTTTTTAGACGCCGTCGCTTTCACCACCCTAGCTCTTATGGGAACCACGCTTGGTTTCGTTATATTTTTGCTTTTTCTCGTCTAATTTTTTCGTTTTGTCCCGAGGTCGTATCTCGACGAAGTCACGCGACAAGTGTTGTTGGCACGGGGCCATGTATAGCAACGTTGTATTTTTTTGTGCTGTGGGCGGTGGTGTGGCCGGGTTTTCGTAATCTGCGATATCCACGGGCTTGCGGGTGCACGCAGAATGGACAAATTGCCTATCGACGGCTCGTTTCGTCCCCGCCTACTAGATCACGTTTATCATTATTGATTTTCCTCCTTAATTCGGATTGGTCGGGAGTGCTTTCATAGGGCTTTTGAATTTATTGATATGAAAATATATGGAGGAGTATTTGTCGTCGCATGCTGGCCTGTAGGTGTATACCCATTTTCACTCGGTCATTAAATTTTATAGGACAAGAATGATAAAAAAAATTCATCGACGATTGTGATACTTCCTAATGCCAACTTTCAGCGCAGCTCTATACGTGTTTTTATTCGCGATATGTTGGTTAGCGCGGAAAATCCGTCTCGTGCGGCACGTTGCAAACGGAGCGAAGTGTGGCGCGACTGCCTCTCTATGATCGGGTGATCACGAGAGGCAGCGCGTGGGTGACTTGTGGGCGCGATTCGCAGCATCCCCCAGGCAGACAGACCTCAGCTCATGCCGTGCTTTGTTTCCATGCAGACGACGCGCACTACTCTGGCGCCACCTCGTAGCGATCGTCGCCGCTAAGCCCGTCTTGCGCGGCGCTACGCTATTCTTACGCGCTCGCCATGCCCTACACCTCCGCTCTCCGCCTGATGGTTCCTCTGCACCCTCCTCCTCCTCCGCTCTCCGCCTCGCGCTCTCTTCGCTATCGCCGTCTTTCATCTCCACCTGCGCTCCGCGTTTCCTTTCATCCTTAGCCGTGCTCGTTCGCTGGGTTACCAGGGACTGTGCCGACGCTCGCTCGAGGAACGGGCGCGTAAGAGCTGAGCTCTAAAAACACATCCTTGCAATGAAGCAGTAGAAAATTACCGACAGAAGAGGTGGATGTGGTCTGCGAAAAGTTGCAGTTGAAACGGAGTCCCTGGATGTCAGAGGGAACACAAATGCGTTTCAAGCAGACGTGCGAACGAGACACCCTCAATTACAGACGCTATAGTGCCGTTACTTTTTCTTTTTCAGATGATGGGCTTGGCAATATTTTTTTTTTTTCATCATTTGTGGTGTCCTCTTTTCCTTTATGCTTTGTTAGGTGCTTCGTTTTTAGGCGCAATTTAGGGATAGTGGTTTCCGTAGTAGCCGAACTTTCCGTTTTGTCTCGGTTAATCAACAATAACGACCGTCCTTCGAACGCGGATACTCAGTCGGTCGAAGATGCTTTATACGACCGCTGCGCGGGGAGAGGCCCAAAAGAGAAATAATTATCTTTATCTCACTGTCCTTGCTCCAGAAAGACCGTGCGACGAAGCGTCGTGTCACAAATGAGCGCGAACAGGGACAATCGGAGAGCAACAAAACACGCCCTCGTCGGAAACGTAGCCGCAAAAAAAAAAAAAAGTGAGCCTAGGGCAGATGGCCCAGTTGCAATCGATGAGCCGTATATGTGTACAGTGCGCCGCCCTGCAAACGTAGCCCAGATTTCACCGTCGCGTCGTCTGTTCGCTGCTTCGCCTGTCCGCCGCTGAATGGCGCCACTGCAGGCAGCGGCTGTCCTTATGGATGGGCGGTAAGAGAGAAAATGATAAATGAAAGGCAAGGAGGTTAACCATGACTGAGGCCGGTTGGCTATCCTACACTGAGGGAAGGGAAAAGGCGAGGGAAAGATTAGAAGCACAAGAGAAAGTCCACTGTGGACATCGCCGACGTGGCAGCTGTTTTTTGATCTATCACTGACGGTCACTCAATCCGAATCACAGACGGTCACTCAATCCGGTAGTTTTCAAAAATCGCAGCAGCGCTTTTGTGGCATTTTGTAGCTGCGATATTCGAGGCCATGGTCCCAAGATCTTGTTCAACGTGAATGGTTTTTTTATCCAGGTGATTTAGAGCTGTGCGCAGTTCATGTATTTTGTTTTCAAATGATGGGCAGTAGCACAGTAGGTGTTCTGTAATGCTTTAGATGCATCTACAGGAAAGTTGAACATAGGAACCGAGAAACGAGAGATGCGAATTAATATGACAGGCGTAACGTCTAGAAGACCGGAAAGATGGCGGAATGGATTAGGCGGCTGACTTGCATGGCTGAGAGTCTGTATAGTTGAAGTTAAGAGGGAAATGGTGGAACTGAGCAGTCTATGGCAATGCGTAGAGGTGTCAAGTGGTGGTCTGTTGGAGTCATAGCATGGGCGCTCCAAGCGAAGGAAAACGCAGTCGAGGGTGGCGGAGGGTTAGGCGGGGTGCTAAAATTGGGAAATTGGGAAACGCGAGATAGGAGCAATAGGAGATCGCTTAGAGAGGAGTTCCAGAATATGCTTACAGTTCACGGCTGAACGTAGACGGGGACAAGAAAAAAACATGGAAGCTGTTGTCCGTGTTGTTTCTTTCGCCCTGCACGTGACATAAAATAGAATTATGACGACAGATGATTATAGGAAACTTGTTGAATAACAAAGAAATTTTAGGAGAAACTAAGGCCCGCTTAAACAGCGATGGAACAGAAAACGGTAGTTGATAATGGAAGAAGGCACAGTATGATACAGGAAGAACACGGGAAGAAGGCAGCATGGATTAGATAATGAACCCGTGTTGTTGACATTCTCGATAAGAGGAAGACTGATTCAGAAGGCCATGTAATGCCAAAAGCAGATAACCCGTGGTCTATTTGAATGATGGAATTGATGCCAAGGAATGGTAACCGCTGTCGATAATGGCAGAGGATGAGGCGGTGAAATGAGTTTAGGAATCTCGCAGCAGCAGGAGGCAGTTGCCTGAAGCAAGACAAGAGTAATGGATACAGTTGGGAGAGACCTTCGTCCTGCAGTGGACGAAGGCATCTCCCAACGGTATCCAATTACGATATAGGCTGGTGATAATATAACGCTCAACGTGTTGGACAAAAAATTCGTCGGCCCTATACCACTCCGTGAAGATGGTTAACCAGCGAAGCTGAAACGATCCCGATGTTTATCACTGCGTTAATACCGAGTGTTCATAAAAGTATTTATCAATTTTGAGGTTACACACGCGTTCGGCTGTGACGGAGACAACGACGTCACTGACGGTATGCCCTCAGTCCGCCGTTGTCGCTTGCGTTCCATGTCTCGAGTTTGCTCGGCGGCGTCGTTAGCAGCATACGCCCGCCATTGCCGCTTGCGATTCTTCGAAATTAAACTGCCTCAAAATTAAATCTGTCCCTTACGTAGGACAATGAATGACTCATACCCCCTTAAGCAATGGCTCATACCCCCGTAAACCCGGCCTCCCCATTACGGCGACACAAGAGAAGTGAAATTCTACGCTGGAATGATGAGCGGCAACGCAGCCAGCTGTGGAAGAAGACGACGACGACGAACGCGGGAGAAGTGGCACGAGCGCGTGCCGAGCTCGAGCACGAGCGCAACCCGAGGGGCGCCAACTAGCCATCTGCGGAAGAAGACGACGACGATCGAGCCAATGTTGATGATGATAGTTTTCTGTACACAGGCGATTTCGCCTAGCCATATCAAGATTCGCTTCAAAAATCCACTTAAAGCTAGCCATTGAGTCGTTACCACGTCCAGCACCGCAGGAGATGAATTAGGGTGTTAAGCGTGTGAGCTGAGAAATGGGGAGGCTGCTTACTAAGGTCGATAGAGAACAAGTAAACCAGTCTTCTGGAACAGCTTCGAAGCGCTGAGGATGAAATTAGAAGGTGAAAATTTGTTATAATCCCAAGAGTCATGCTCTGTTGTGCAAAGCAAGACTAAGGTTAGTTCAGATCATTGAGTGTCAGTTTACTGAGCACGTATATTCGTGCATAGCACGTGGAAGTGGATCAGAAACAATTGGATTAGATCTGGCATCGAACAGTAGCGCATTTGGTAAAGCCGTTTAAAGAATCAACGTAGCTTAACCGCAAACAAAATTATGAAATAATTTCTGGGGCATTACGTGTGAAAACCGCACTCGTGATTACGAGGCATGACGTAGTGGGGGGAACTTCGGATTATTTTCGACCACCTAGGTCTCTTCAACGTGTACCCAATGCAGCGTTCTTGCATTCCGTCCCCATCGGAATGCGGCCGCCGCGTACCGGATCGAACCCGCGACCTCTTGCTAAGCCGAGCAAACACATAGCCACCGAGCAACCGCGACGGGCGAAGCTTCACCGAGGAAGTGCCAGCAAAGTTCGACGACATTCTAAGATTCCTGATCATTCCGCGAAGAGCGCCATCTGCGGACGCATGCCCCAGCTTGCTGCCGACAGCACGACACGTGTGCTACACGAATGAGAAACGACGCCACTTCGGCGCGGCGTCGATTTGTGTTCCAGGCCACTGCGAAGGGCCGTTAGGGAAAGGGGCACGTCGTTCCGTATTCAAGCCGGGTCCGCTGCGAAACGACGCTAGTGAAGTGGTTGTGTTCGCACGGTCTTCCCGATTTCTTTCCTACACCCCCACCGCTCGCCCTTCGCAACAGCTCGAATGGCTCTTTTCTTCGCCCGGTCTCGCTACAACGTGGATACCCTAGGCGTCATCGGGGCGCTACAGAATAGTACATTAGGGGGCTGTCGAGGCATCGTTCGTCTTGTTCGACTGCGAGGTTTTAACGGCGCTTTGTTCGAGAGCCCCTTGCGAGCGACAGCTGTACGGACGAGAGCCTATCAGAACTAGGGGGTTCTTAAACGCGGATAAACCGTCGGGTGGGTAATGGTGTTTGAAGCCGAGGTGTTCGCAAAGGAATTGGAGTTGCCGGGAAGGAGGAAATTGGTTTTCTGACTCATCGATAAGATTAATATTCTGTTGAGTGTTCGAGTTATTTTAACGCGACAGCGTTAAAGGCCCCGTGTCGCAGAAAATCCGCCGTCGGCGTCGGTGTCGGTGTCGGCGTCCGCGGCCAAGAAAATCATCCCGAACCACCCCGACCACGCAGGCCCTCCGCGTGGCGTAGAGGCGCTGATGAACTAATGGAATTTCTCTACGCAAAATGCATCATAAAAATCGTAAAGTACGACGTAACCACAACATACAGACGTGATAGCGTCGGATTGTAATTTGAATGTACGAGAAAACATAATTCAGTTGCCGGGAAGCCTGATAAGCAGCCAGGTATCTTTGAATGATATCGCGTTCCACTCTTAAAGGCGAAGCTTAAGCGTCCTCCAAATTTTTCTGACTCATCGATAAGATTAATGTTCTGTTGAGTGTTCGAGTTATACTTTGTTTGTTGAAGTGAAGGGAGATAATAAAGAGTCTGATCCTGTGCCTACACTTATTGCCGTCGTTTGCGGAATCGTGGCAATACGGCGTAACCAAAACGTGGACGAGATCAGCAGTACTACTATCGACATCTTACGAGGCCTTGTTCAACTAGGACTCGTCAGAAATATCTTTATCGTGCATTCATGTTCTCGTCGAGGGAGAAAGGCAGCCGATATAGCGGGGGGGGGGATAAGGTGCATCAAGGTTAACGTTGCTTCTCGACGCGTTCACGTCAGCCACTGAGTTGAAAATAGTTGGTCATTGCTGTACTAGCTCTGCATATTCTGGTTGAAATGAGAGTCACGAGAGGCCGCCACCACCTTCGTATCTCCACTCTGTACGTCTCCGGTATTCAGTAAACGGTAATACGGTATAATATGGACGTAGCAAGATTATCCGATAATGGAACACTGTATCGACGGCAGATGCGTTCGTGTTCTATCAGAACAGATCGGCCGTCCATAAATGGGAACAGATTCATGAAAAAAAAGGGGAAAAAGCTACAGACATGTCTAGTGACCAACTGAAAGAAAAAGTAAGCTAGATTGATAGGTTACGCTTCGAGCATTACCGTGAGCGGACACTTGGAGAGACAGAAGAAATGCAAAATCACGAGACGGCTGCCTCGGCACTGCCATGAACACGAACTCTCTATATCTGGTTGATATCGCCTGAAACAATGAATCTGTGCTTTGTACCAATGCTTGCCCTAAAAGAAGAAAGAAAGAAGGAAACCCAGCGACTTGCTCATTCCCACGGCTTCTCAAAAAGGCTGAAAAACTTAATTTTTTAAAATAATTGTGGAAGGAAATAAAGAGCCAAAGGCACAACTCGCGCAGCAGCAACTTTGCACAAACACCGACGATGATTTCTCTTGTTCTCGTAGCTCGAGGAAGTTCTCACACTGCAGCTTCCAGCAAACTTAACGCGCGCGTACCTCCCACGTCGCAAAACATGCGCGGGAAAAACGAGGCGCCATTTCACGAGATTCACCTCTCGAACGGCCTGCATATTTTTTTTCTTCCTTTTTTTTCTCACGGTACCAAGTGGAAAACATCTCCGCAGAAGGCGCCACGGAGGTACAGGCTCCCGCGTATACGCTCGAGAAAGCGTGCGTTCAGAATAGAGGCCAAAAGAACACA
Source organism: Dermacentor silvarum (assembly GCF_013339745.2). NCBI lineage: Eukaryota > Metazoa > Arthropoda > Arachnida > Ixodida > Ixodidae > Dermacentor > Dermacentor silvarum. The sequence continues at coordinate 158,937,612 of NC_051162.1, forward strand.
CCGTATAGACTCAACGAGCGAGGGAAAGAGATTCATGTAGGGCTTGTGCTACACTGTAAAGGAAAAGACCTAGGGCAGGAAAAAAAATATACATAGACCAATCACTAATGCGGCGAAACCTCGCGTGTCCGCCTGACGGAATCCCCCGGGACAGGCGAAAACGTTTGTTTTCACGTCGATACGGAAGCGGCGGCGCTGCTTTTTTAGCTGAGCGCTGGCACACCCCCTGGCCGAAAACGAGAGCGAACCTGAATGAAAGCAAAGTTGGCAGAAGAAATGAGAGACGTACAGAGTCTCCGGGCACGCGTACTGTTTTTCCGTGTCGCGTGTGCTGCCTGCCTCTTCTTTCGGGGCCAGCTACAGGATCGATTTTCGGATTGAGAACGTGGGGCCCGGAACCTTGGTCGTTGCCCTTCGCGACCGCAGCGCCGTTGCGGAACCGCTGCGGGCATTTCCTGAACTTCGTGAGGTGGGGCTTCGTTGGGCCCCTTACCTCTGGAGGACTGGGGCCCTGGCGTCGGTGGGCGGCATTAAACGTTCGGTTGCTTTCGAGTGTTGTCGAGTCTGTAGAATAGGGCGCGACAAAGTGCAAAGTGTGGCCGTTCGAGAGGCGTCTATTCCAATATTGGAGCGTGTCGATGCTATACTGGGACAAGAGACACCTCTAAGTCAGATAATGGGATGAGAGACGCCCTTATACCAATATCGGCATAGATGCAAATTGCAATGCAGTATTGCAAATAAATTCAGATCACCGAAAGATGAAATTGTGCATACAAATAATTAAAAGCTTTTAAAGAATGCTGAACTTAAAGGATGGCATCGGCTGCGGAATCCTACGCATTCTGGCGCTTCAGGGGTCTGGTTAGAAGAGGTATGTGCTATGTGCGCGTTTCGTGAACGAAGTCCGAAGAACGATGGTGTATTCATCTCGTGGAAGCGTACGTGCGAATTTTTTCGGGCAACGGTAAATTGAAAAAAAAAAGTGTCGTAATAGAGCATACGTGCTACAGCGCAAATAAAGAAAGCGTTGTTGCACGAGGTTATTATCTTTTTTACGAGACGGGAACTATTTATTTGCATCCTGTTTCAAAATAATATTACCGGAGGAAATTATTGGGAAGATCGCCTGACCACCATGCAGATCACGGGCAGTCTGTATAAAGTTTGCTATGATGTGGCATGCTGTTAGGAATTGGGAGTATTGCCAATTCCTAACATTGCTGCTATAGTTGGGTTATTAAATGTTCGCTTATTTTTCTGAGCCTGCCTTGCAACTTCGCGTCAGTTTTGGTCTATGTTTAAAAAAATCGTTTTATGAGACAATTTCCATCGACGACAATTAGCCAGTGTCCTAGCCTAAATTTTAGGTGGTATCGGGACAGCAGCACTCGCTTATACAGGGTAATTACTTTTCGTGTTCTAAGAAATTATTGAGCAGTTGAGTGCCATGTAAGAAATCGGCAGTATAGACTTGCCTCAGGCAGGTGGACATAAATCAAGCAACTCTAAAAGGCAATAAAAACTAGAAGGCTCAAATTTCGGCGAAACCATGGGCTGGTCCGTCATCTCAACGCTGGCCTTGCCGCCATCTGGCGGCACATGCGGGCATTAGAGTCAAGTTTCTTTAATAATCTTTGTATAAGACTCTGCGGTTCAACGGCTTTTGAGGCCTGAAAAGAAAGCATCCGTCCGGATCGAATTAAGGTCGTACACAATCGCCAGCAGGGTGTGCATTTTTTTTTACTCACTCAGCGCTCTTGCCTAAAACACTCGGGACTCAAATTTTATCATTATATCTTTGTTTTTGGCCAAGTGAGTCTTGTTTCTTCTCCAAACAAGGACGCCGACTTGTACGCACATTCCTATGTACGAAGCAGTCCTTCTTTCGAATTCTGATCCGTAAGATAACCGAGATGTTTTTGACGGGCTTGCAAAGAACGCTGGACAAAGCACGATAAAAATTGCCTTTTTTTTTCTTTACGGGAACACAAGAATTGCAGCAAGATTAAAAAAAAAGCAATACAGAGCGAAGTAGAACTTCATTCCGCCCTTCTTTCGAAGCTGTCCAGCCCTAGCAGTTGACCGAAGTAATCTGTGCGCTCCGTTCGCTGAGATTGAAAGGCCCGTCTCCGCTCTTGCTTTGCCCATTGTTTCTTGTATATACTTTTAACTCCTGCATGAAGAAACAGTTCTCGCGTGGGAAGCTCCGCGTTTCGCCCTGACGTGTCCAATATATATCTGTGCCAGCGCTCCTGTATTCCCAAGTTCAATCTCCTTTTGTTCTTAACCGAAGAGGATCCTTGTTCGGCGAGTGACGACGTTGTCTTGTATTCCGGGCTCCTCGAGCAAGACCGCCCGCGTGCCGTTTTTCGACGTCGTGTATCTTGCGGCAACGATTCGAAGCCCTTGATCTGGCGTTCGGCGGAGTACACGACTCATGTAGCTTTTTGCTAGTTTTTTTTAAATTTTTTTTTATTTCTATCTTCGGTCGAGTCCTGATCTCCAGTGACGTTCTGCGTGTAAGCGCCGGTTTTGCAAAAAAGCAACGGTTGTCAGACGTTATCGCTGTGAAGCGAGCTCAGTGTACCGTTGTTCTGAAATCAGCGATACCGTACCTAAACGCAAAGTTCTGGTTTCGGCTTTGGAAGAAGAGCTCCAGAGTGTTGCGAAAGAATTGCTCGGGCCTATCTTGTGCCGCTGTGTCGTGTGGCGTCATTTGTCCTGACGGACAAGTCACCGAAATTCCGCGTGTTGCGTGTCTACAGCGAATGCGTTGTTCTGATAACTGAAAAAGCCCGGCTTCAAGCAGTTGTGCCAGTTATTATCTGTGGTTCGAGTAGAGGTAGAGATAGAGAAAAGAAAAGGGGAAAGGAAGCCTGTGATTTTAAGCAGAGAACTAATCTCATTCTGCTTCCTACGATGCGGTAGGATGGGAACGAAAAGATAAGGAAAGTTAGAAACATATTAAAGAAAAGACAAGAAGAAAGGAAGTTCCGGTTGCTCGCATGTCTGTCGCATATATAAGCGAATTTCGACAGCCGGCTACTTGGTTAAAAACGCTTAAAATCTTGTATTTGCATATATTGCTTCAGTCTGGTCTTGTCGTAGTTTCTTCCGCGTAAATTTAAGTCTGTCACGTGAACCTGCCCTCTCTGACAAACGAAGCAGGGCTGATACGGATTGCCTTGTAGACGGATGTCTACGTCATAGCAATATAACTCTCCACATAGAAAGAGGGCGGATGTCCAGCTTGTCTAAAAGAGAGGAGGGCTTCTGTATCTCTTTGCAAACGTGCTGGCATGTCACTGCCGTCTGAGAGATGTGCTAACATGTCTGTCGGGAACCGGTGGTCCATAGAGTCATGATGTTGACGCTTGTGCTTGGGATGCTTGCTATAAGGCTGTGCCAATTTTATAGAGCTGGTCTTTAGAAAAATATGTTTCCCATTCATGAAATTTTTGCTTTCATTGATGTTCTGAACTTCAAGAACCGTAAACGTTTTGTATTAGTATGTCATGTACAGTGCAGGACGTGCTCTGCCTCTCTGGTGGATGCTTGCCAATCGTGGCTAAAGCGAACTCCCTTGTTCTTTGTGCGCAGGCGCCGGCGTAACTGCGGGCTGTCGCGGCCAGTGGGCTCTAGCAGCGGTGCTGGCACGGTCATGAAGGCGGTCGCCATGGAGACCGTCGATGACACCGTGACCACGGAAGACCAGCTGGTGCCGCTGCAGGTCTTTGTGCCGGACCTTGTCATTCAGGTGAGCTCGATCGCTTCTTCATTTCGTTGCACCTGTGCAGGCTGTGTGCTCTTCCTTGTTTCTTGGTGTCACTTGCGACGACGCGTGAGCATAACCCCAAACCCTTTAAGGGGATTGATATAAGGCGTTTCTTGGGACCCGCGCCGAAATGAATACTTTTTTTTTCAAGGACGCGGTGAGTTCTCTGCACCGGCAGGGTAGCAGCTCTTTCGCAGCTTCCGGTACGAAGGCGAGTAATTAGCTTCATTTACACGGGACCGTAAGTACGACTAAGTGTGGCCGATGTTTGGCTAACGTTGCCTAGTGTAGAAGGAATGTTGCCCAACATTGTGCATACATTGGCCAATGTTGCCCAACGTTGGATATTCATTGGGTGAGCTTCAAGCGTCTTTAGGGAATGCGTCGCGGCTTTCTCGTTGGCGGGTCTGCGTCACTGTGGCAGGTGTGCCTACGGCTACAACCAATGGATGATGTACGTCTTTTCAGGTGACGCTACTGTACAGGCATGCTGTCGAGCTGCACCGTACGTTTCACTGGCTTCGCTCAAGCAAGCCTTGCAGGAAATAGTGCGATTAGATCGAACTGCCGTTTTGTTTATATTAATAACTTCGGCACACTGTCACTTTACGTGTGCTACGCGAGAACGATTTTTCCGTAAGCCTGTGAAAGTTTATAGGCACGAATACCCAAGCAACGTGAAATACCCAGTTTTATGAGCTTTTAGTGCCGTAAGGCGGTCTAGTTAGTTGCTGGAGCTCGTCACGTTTGCAGCGCGGACTTAATGAACACTCACACAGGAAGAAACAAGTATACTGGACGTTGCTGCAGGAAGCGCCGGTAAACTTTGCACCGTATTCTCGATCGATCATAAGAGACTTTTAGGGTGTCCGTTATTCGGGTAAATGCAAGCGGACTGAGCGTTTTACCGGATGGGCGGAGGCGCAGTGCCCAGCCACCTGATGACGCAGAGCTGAATCAGACAAACCCAGAGCTAATTGTGCAGTAACCAAGTGTATTCTACTTCGCTGCTGGTGTAAATTTTAGGCAGCAACACAATGACGCCGTTGCCAAAAATTTACACCCGCAGCGAAGTAAAACATACTTGGTCACTGCAATATTAGCTGCGTTTGTCTGGTTCAGCCCTCACGTTTACGCCTCCGCCCCTCCGGTGAAACGCCCAGTCCGCCAGCGTTTAACGGAATACCGGACAAGTTAAAACTCTCTATTATCGGGAATACTTTTACTTTTTCGTGGACTGCATATTAAAAGCGACGCCCTACTGTAGCAATGAGCACGTAGTCACTATGGGTGGCGTCCGCACTGCCACCCTCAGAGCAGCGGCTCTCTCAGACATTGCATAAAAAGGAGGGGGTAATAAGTGTAGGAACGGGTCAGCGAACTACCGTCTAGCCTGCTTACGATATATTAACAAAGGTCGGGAAGAGAGATGTGAGAACTCAAGTTGTATTAAGCGGGTCTGATTTCATGAAAGTTCATTACGACGATTCGAAAGTTCATGTTGGTTCAATTCGAATGGTAATGTTGGAGCGCAAATGACCTCCCTCGTGGGTGGAAAACACAGAACTCGTGAACACCGACGCAAGAGCCACGAGAACAGGGTAACGAAAGTGATTACGGAAACGCAGTTAGGTTAAAATATGAAAAAAGAAGAGAATAACTCATGACTGGTGTGCTGGGGACAATCCGCGGAGACATTTACAGTTTTATATAGATAAAGTCATACACGACGTAAATTGTTAAAATTACGTTATTATTGTGAATGGTTGCCACTTTGTTGCCCAGAACTTCAGAAGCGTGAGTTTTTGGCGCCGTAGTGAGTTGCGCTCATTTCCAACTGTCCTGAGTGAAAATGCCAGAGCTGGCCTTTGAAAGCCGTGGCGCTTTAAGCACTCTATATCCATATTCTGCCTCAGCCTCGTAACTGCTACGTCGCTGCGCCATTTTAGAGAGACGCGACTTTTATACTGTGTACATTTATATAGCAGCCCGCCAAATCTCCCACCGACGTCATTTGCGTATTACGCTCGCTCCGACGGCGGGGCGGGCGGAGCCCCGCGAAATTCCGTGGCGCGAAATGTCACGCCCGGCCACGCATTCGCATATCTGCGTACGTCTGTGAACGTTCGCGGAAAATCAGTGGCAAGCGGTGAGTGGTGCATTACCGCTCCGCCAGAGGGCGCGCGCTCTGTATATATACACGCCCCTGGCACAAACGGTGTCGTGCACAGTCGCCCAGAAATTCGCGCGCCTTGCGGGGCCGCCGGGTGCATTGTTGCGTGCAGAGAGAAATGATGGCGGCACGGCCGTGGAGCCATTGCGTCCCGTTGTTTGTGTCCCGGGTATAGGTTGCCTTTTTCTTTTTTTCTTTTCTTTTCGTCCCTTTCCTTTCTTTCGATATCGCCATCGCTACGTCACACTTTTGTTCGCGAGATTGCTAGGTTGCCCGAAAGTGAAACTTGGGGTCACGCCTCGTGTCTCTTTCAGCGGCGACGCACAAAAGGCACGAAATAGAGTTTGCAGTGCGCTTTTGCGCTGTGTGTATATAGTCCAGTTGCGAGTGGCGGCACAGTTTTGCTCTCTAGGGACGCGATATCGTGCGGCGCCCGCAAGTCGCAGCCGTGCATGAAAGCTGCATGTTTCGAAATGGCGGACAACGACGTGGTATTGCGAGGGAGGACCGCACCGGTGCGGTGGTTTATCTAAACCTTATTTACCGGTCTGTTTCATTTCTTCGAGGTATACGCGCGGTGCGGCTGGGAAAACCAGTTACAGTCACAGGCCGTGTACAGACCTCTCTACAAATGCGTGCGAGGGCACAAAGGTGAAGGGCTACACAGAATGGCCGAGGTGTTTCGACGGAGATTAAGAAATGATCCGGAACGCACGAATCGCTCGCGCCTCGGCGGAAAGCAAGCAATTGACCCACCAGCTGCGGAAAACTGCTTGGCGTGCGATACCGCGTTACGAAAACTGACGTTCCTTTCAGAAGTGGCGTCACTTTAAACTCTGATTGGCGGTCTTATAACCCTGCTACATAAACGTGTCTGAGCGTGCCTGTTGGCTGACCATATGCCGGTTTCTGGCGAACGCGAATTTGCGAGAAGCTAGAGTGTTGTGTTACAACCGAACCCACGTTAAATATACAGATTGTTTCATTTTAGCTGCACCAAGTTTTAATAATTGCCTGTGGCAGATAGCACAATTAAAATCCATGATCGCAAGTACTCGATGTGGCGGCCATTACTTCCACGAGAAATCAAAACGCCTAATTGAATAATTAACATAATCACGCTAATTAACCTTTAATCAATTATTTTACGGCACATCTTTCAATCTACGAATTATAGCCGCTGAGTTCGCAAGGCGTATTCACTTGGAAGGAATTCTCGGGACAGAAAGAGTTCCGAGATATGAATTTTTAGAGTGTCCGACGAAATGCATGGGCGTTCCCGTTAACTTTGTGCTTCAATGCATAAAACAGTGTTTTCCATATATATATTATCGTTCAGTACACAGCCAACATTATACTAACAGCGCTGCTCGTTTCAAACGAAGTCAAAAGTTGGTAGTATGGGATAATGTCTCGAAGAAAAAGAGCAGTGCGACCAATAATGAACGTGTTCGAGTATTGTATAATGAACTGGGTGCCCTTGCATTTGGCGACAGTTAGGAAGTTAGGCGTACTCGATAGTGCGTGGAGGACTTTACGTGACAGCCAAATAACAAGAAAGACACTTTCAAAGCTCAGCCGTGCTCTCGCATGAAGAGCTGGCGTCGGTCGAGTCTCGGGAGCTCTGCAAACGACGTAGCTAACTTAATAATTTAGCTGGAAGATCGCATTGCGACAAAGTACAGATGTGGTCAGAAGTTTCCAGGCCACAGCTTGCTTAAACACGTTGACTTCGTGCCCTGTGGCGTGTCATGTATCGTATTATAAGAGCCCCGAGGTTTTTGTGAAGACGGTAAGGGACACTGTTTATCACCACCCACACCTTCCGATTGCCAAAATTACTCCAGGGCCCGCGCCACTTGCTCGAGGGTTAACGTGTTCGCGCAAGCTGTGCCCTGGAAACTTTTGACCACCCCTGTACATCTTTTGGAATGGACGCAAAACGATGCACCACTTCGAACACACAGCAGTTTTTGGGTGTAAGGTATATTTGCTGAACATTTTATCGTCATAACTGCTCTGTGTTGTAAGTGGATTTCCAACCCTTCTAACAAGCCGCAGGCGATATGGCTTCAAAGCGACAGGCCATCGCAGGATTGATTGGCTCCTAATGTTTAACATAGCAGCTATTGTTACGGGTCAACTGCAAAACTCGAGAGTCTTGCCCCATTCAACTCGCCGCCGGGGGCGATGCCTCTGCAAAAGAGTTGCCATTCATTTAATTCGCTGCACGTTTTTAATGCTTAATATAGTGATTTATACGCTTCGTGCGAGCACGCCCTGCAGTGGTACAATGGGGCGCCTGCGGCGATCGCTCCTGTCAAGTGCACGCCCCTGCGACCAGTCGGTTGTGCTTCAGTATAATTCTGTGCAGTGAGCGGAAAGGCGAGGTTGTGACGCACCGGCTACCGCGTGCGGAAAGTGTGTAACTTTATCGACAGGATTACCAACGCCAGTTTCGAAAAAAAAAGAAGAGAAAAAATCCAACTAGCGACAAATCCACAAAATTAGTGAAATAGCAGCCAAATTGCGAGAAGATGATCGCCATGGTGTCCAAATTCCGTGCCACACACTCATATGTCTCGTCTAATCCATATGCTATACTCGGATATGATCACATGAGATATCGCGCAAAATAATTGTGTTTATACGAGATTATTGGATATTTGGTAGATGGGAGGTATTAGGTGATTTGATAAGAATACTCAACGTTGTATGAAAGGCTATTGTACTTGTTTAATAGTCTGTAGGGATATTGCGCTTTAGTGTAGCCCTCGGGACCAAATACTTAGCCTATAGTTTCATGAATATTTCTGCAAGACCAAGTGTTACAATATTACCGCACTCGGTATTGATATTTCAAGTAGCCAAAAAAATGTAGCCAGGAAGTTGGAAAGCCGTAATTCGTGCACTTAGTCTTAAAATGTCTCAAAGAGAACTAGTTTATTGGAAAATAGCGAAATCTAGCAAATCTGCTTAATGTCACGACTGTACCCAGCGACGTATCTAGGGGGGGGGGGGGGGGGGGGTTGAGAGGCAGACCTGGTCCCCCGTAGGATGGTTGTTAGTTGCATGCGGATGAATTTGAATTTAAATCAGCTGGTTCTTCTTCTGTGTCTGACGTGGTCTCGTAAGCTTACGTATATCTTTTTCATACTTTTGGTGTGAGGCGATGACTTACTCCTCGGTGATCGCTAAATGAGAAACACCGCGTGGTCAAGATGAATTCTGCGTTCATCACTGCGAGGTCTGTCATGCGTTGGCAGGTCCTGCCTTGGGACGGTAAACCCAATATCGCAGTAATTACTGCTCTCGCCACAGTTTTATCGATAACTTTGACACACTGGAACCGCTTTCGTCCGTCCATCGCCTGTCCAGAAGCCACAACTTCTGTCAAGACGGCTGTTGCCAAGTCAGTAATGTCGTCTTGGCAAGAGGTGAAATAGTAGTCTGGGCAAAGGTAGTAGTTCAATATTTATTTATTTATTTATTTATTTATTTATTTATTTATTTATTTATTTATTTATTTATTTATTTATTTATTTATTTATTTATTTATTTCAATACCCTAAAGGCCCTAGTGGGCATTACATAGGGGGGATTTCAGGTGAGTACATAAATATAATGTATAAACAATATAAATAGAAGACAACAATACTTAATACAAAACAGGAAAAAGAAAGAGCATGTTCATTTGAACCAAGATGTCCAGAATTGCACAGAAAAAAAATAATCTACAAAATACATTGATAACGAGTACACAGCGATTTGTTACATGGCCATTAAACCCCTGATCATCAATACATTGGAAAGAACACTGCATAAATATAGCGTACAAATTCCGCATATGAAACAAAGACAGGCAGATACAGGTTAGGAATGTTTTCCATTTTGTAAATAACCCAGCAGCGAAGAGTGAAACATTGAAGCATCTGATACCTCGGCTATTTTGGACGGCAGGGAGTTCCATTCGTTTATGCACAATACTGAAGGCGAATTTTGGTTCTTCTTCGTCCGGGCGAAAATGGGTGATACTTTGTGCGCATGATCGAGACGGGTTGAAGTATGAGGGGCGGGAAAAATGGTGCGATTGGGCGAACGTTGTGTTGCTGTGGTAAAGTGAGTAAAAAAACGATAGTCGAGCATGTCGCCTTCGCATGACAAGCGTAGCTAGATCAAGTTCAGCTTTTAGTGATGAAACGCTTATGAAACGTGAGTAGGATGACGTGACAAACCGCGCGGCTTTGTTCTGTACCATTTCGAGCATGTTAGTCAGACCTGTCAGGTGAGGATGCCATATGATAGAAGCATATTCTAGAGAGGGCCGAATCAATGATTTGAAAGCGTGCAGTCTTGTATCTTTATTACTGAAATGCAAACGTCGTTTAAGTAGGCCGAGCTTCTTGAAAGCCTTATTGGTAACATGCTCGATGTGGGCAGCCCAGCTTAAATCGGAAGTAAGTATGACGCCCAGGTACTTAAATGACTTGACTTTTTGTACTACTTTGTCATTTATTTTATAAGCGTTTGAACATGCAGAAGAAATGTTAGTAAATTTTAAGTGTTTGGTTTTTCGACATTAATTTCCATTTGCCAATTACTGCACCATTCCTTTAACCTTGAGAGATCAGATTGTAGTTCTGCGACGTCGGCCATGCAAGTTATTTTCTTTTAAATAACACAATCGTCTGCGAAAAGACGGATTGACGAACTTATGTTAGAGGCTATGTCATTTATGTATACTAAAAATAGGAGAGGACCCAGCACACTCCCTTGCGGTACCCCAGATGTTACTCGTGTCGGTTTAGATACGTAATCCTTAAGTTTAACTGACTGACACCGACTGTTTAGAAATTCCTGGATCCAAGCAGTCGTTCTCTCGTCGAGACCCAGACTACGTATTTTTAACATTAGTCGATTATGAGGAACACGGTCGAAAGCCTTTGAAAAGTCTATGAAAATGGCATCGATGTAGGCGGACATATGTAGGGCTGTGTGCAGGTCTGTCACAAGTTCGAATAGTTGTGTCTTGCATGATAATTTTTCGCGGAAACCATGCTGGGTGTTGAGAAGTAAATTGTTACGGCTCAGATGACCCATCACCTGTGAATATATGATGTGCTCAAGTATCTTACACGAAATGGACGTAAGTGAAATCGGCCTGTAGTTGTTAGGGTGATTTCTGCAGCCAGATTTGAATATAGGAACTACATATGCAGATTTCCAGTCGTCCGGTATACAGCCAGAATTAAGGGATTGCTGGAAGATTGATGCGAGCAGGTTAGCTGAATGGTGGCAGGTTAATTTAAGTAGTTTGGCGCTGATGCCATCTGGTCCGGGACTGGTTTTGTGAGGAAGCCGATTGATGGCGCTAGCAACGCCGTGTTCTGTAATTAGGATTGCTGGGAAAGGGTGCGAAAAGATCAGCTGCAACAGCGACAGTGAATTATTTAGTGGAAGTTCGTTAGTGAATACTTCAGTGAAGTGTTTATTAAATTTTTCGGCACACTGTTCAACCGCTAAAGTGCTGCCGTCTTCCCTCGTCAATACCGGTAATGAACGGATACTTTTAGGGTTCACGATATTCCAAAATTTTTTGGGGTCCGTTTTCATAAGGTTAGGGAGCGTATCATTAAAGTACTTGTCTTTAGCTTGGAGAATGACACTTTGTGTTAAAACAGCAATGTTTTCGTAGGCTGCCCAGTCTTGAGGACAGTTTGAGCGACTCCCTTTCCTGTAAATCCGTTTCTTCTTGTTAAGGGAACGTTTCACGTCTCGCGTGAATCATGGGTCATCTGTTCTAGAAGTTATAGTTACTTTAGGCACGCAAGCAGCTTCAATTTCTTTTAGTTTGTTCCGAAACAGGCACCAGTTTTCATAAGTTGTACGGTCGTCAAAGTACTCGTAAAAATCGGCTGAAAAATCCTGTAGCATACTGTTCAACTTCGTTATGTCGGCACACGTGTAGTTCAGTAGTTGTTTTTTAGTTTTTGATTTGTTTGCAGGTGGAAGTGAAACCAAGCAATGGACAGCCCTATGATCGCTGATTTCTTCGAGTACGCGTGTGTAAGCAATTTCAGGACTGTTAGTTAGAACTAGATCTAAAACGCTATCCTTCCGCGTAGGTTCATGTACAAGTTGTGTTAAGTTTTGATAAAGAATCAACTGAAGAAAGCGAATACATTCAGGCCGATTATTATGATTATGGGTAGACAGAGTGGACCAGTCGATTTCTGGATAATTAAAATCACCGCCTAAGAAGAAAGGAGAATTCGGAAATTTGTGCATGACTTGGTCAATGGCATCGCTCAGAAGATCTGTGAACTCTGAATTGCTGTTGGGGGGTCGATAACACGCGCCAATGACACAAGCGATGTGACCAATATGACAAGAGGCCCAGACTATTTCGAGAGGAGAGTCTACTGGGATAAGAGAGGGGTGGTATAATTCGTTAATCGCAATAACTACACCGCCACCTCGGCAGCCGATTCTGTCTTTGCGGAAGATAACGAATGAGGATGGTAACGAAAGCTCGCTGCTAGCGACGTCCTCCGAAAGCGACGTTTCGGTGCCGATAATTATATCTGCAGAACACGTGTGCACGATGGCTTTTAAAATGTCAGTCTTATGGTATATGCTACGAAAGTTAGCCAATAACATCGAAAATGAATCTATGGGTGAAGGAGCCTTGTGCTGTGCCGCTGTACATCATTCGGCAGGTCGTTCAAGTCCTGAAGCTTGAACCACCACGCCCCTGGCGGAGTCGAAATGGTAAACCTTGCCTTGTAGATGAAGTTTGTTAAAGCGCACAGAAAACCGTTCGTTGTCTGTGCGATGGCTCTTGGCGAACTCCCGCAGCTTTTTTCGTGCAAACTGAACACTTGGCGAAAAATCTTCAAGCCAAACTTTTGGTGACTCCAGGTTTTTAGGCTTGTATGAGTTGCGCAGGGCATCTATTTTGGATTTAAACTTTAGAAACTTAACAATGATTGGACGCTGAAAACCGGGACGACGCTGGCCAAAGCGGTGTGCCCGTTCAATATCCCCAGCTGTGATTTTGAGGTTATTAGTGAACAGATTCTTGACGATTTGTTCTGTTTCAGTGTAACCTTCGTGATCGCCTTCAGGAAGGCCTTTGAGGATGAGGTTGTTGAATGAATGAGTGAGTGAGTGAGTGAGTGAAATATAAGAATGAATGAATGAATGAATGAATGAATGAATGAATGAATGAATGAATGAATGAATGAATGAATGAATGAATGAATGAATGAGTGAGTGAGTGAGTGAGTGAGTGAGTGAGTGAGTGAGTGAGTGAGTGAGTGAGTGAGTGAGTGAGTGAGTGAGTGAGTGAGTGAGTGCCGCGAGAGTGGCGCGAACTATAGCGTAACGCCACGTTCTTGATAGTGCACTGCGGGCGCCGCTCAAGACGAAGAGGCGACAAAGAAAATCATTCTCGGACCTTTCTAAGGTGGCGCGTGCCAAATTGTCGGTCGAACAAGAGAGAAGACCGTCGCTGCACTCCGTCAGGGCAAAGCTGTCGAACACGAAAGCCGCATCGAATGCGGATGACAGCCGTGACGCACTTTTATTTTCTTAGCCTTCCTTTTCTCCGGCGTCACCATTATTTCCAGCTATACGGGAATGCTACAGAGATTCGACAGCTGCCAGTTTTAGTTGCTGTGTTGCGTATACGTGCGACTATTTTATCGCGGGCTCTGTTCATGCGCCTGACGCGGTTTCGAGTTCCCTCCGGCGTCCTTCCCATGGTGCGACCTCCGTATATAGTTTTGGCATCATGTTGTTATGGCTGCCGCAAAAGGGTGCGTAGTGTGGGAACGTGTGCAGCAGTTTCGCCGTTTCAGCGTTCGCGCTACACTGCTATGCTCTTTTCTGCCCTTCGTTTCACTGTCAGGCGGTGACATTTATCGAGCACCTATCGATCGTGCTTCGAAGCACACGCTTCGTGCTTCGTTTTTTTTTCGTTTTTTTTTTGCGGGAAATATGGCCCCAGCTCAAGGTTTCCTTGCGTCAATCTTAACAGCATCTGCGCATGCGCTTCTCAGCGCTTACCGGGCGCCTTTGGGTAGAGTGGTTTAACCCAGACGCCGCATCAGCAGAAACCACTGAGCTTCACTGAACGCTAGAACGTTACAGACATAACCTGGGACACTTTCTTCCACCACACCATACCCTGATGGTGATGATTTATTGGCATCCCTTTTGAAATGGGTCGGTGACAAATAGTCACCTAGCCTGCCCGATCTAATCAGGTATTCTATCCATGTTTTTTTTTTTTCATTCGAGCATTTCGCGTACATCTCCTTAACATTTTCCTTTCTGTTCCTCACAACTTTTCTATCTTGTACCGCTATTGATGTTATTAACGGACCAGGTCGTATCAATCTCTTCCCTGCTTTTTTTCCAGCAATCGTCTAAACGTCTCTCGCTAAACAACTACGAACTAATTCATTCCCCCGTCTCTTTTACTATTTCACCTCACACGCACTATCACTTGTCCCGACCCTACCGAGTCGCAATGCCCTCGGTATTACCACTCCACGCGGGAGTGCCCGCACCCTCTGGGCTGCCCCTCGATTCCTCTATCCACAACTTACTCCTGCAGAAGGTTTCGCTTACCACCTCAGGCCCGCAGGAGCAGCGAAAGCTGATCTAGCGGGCACGCGGAGTGCAGCGAACCAACGGAGCCCTGAACCAGAGGCTCAACCCTACGAGGAAGCTGCCCCACCCTAATGCATACTGCTCCGGCTGTCCAACACGCACGGGCCAATCACGCACGGGCCGATCAGTCACGACAGATTGCAATAGCATTCGACTATCTGCGTCGCAAGCCATCCGGAAACGTCTCTACGGCCTCCGAAACCGCGAAGCCCACTCTCCGCCTGGTTCACTCCTGCGGCGAGAGTCGGCGTCGGCGTAACCGAACGAACGACGCAGCGAAGGACGAAAGACGCGAGGAGGAAAGCGGAGGAGGAGGGTGCAGTAGAACCATGAGGCGGTAAGCGCACGAGGACGGTATGGCAAAAGCGTGAGAAGAAACGCGTAGTGCGGCGGCGATGGCTACGAGATGGCGCCAGGGTAGTGCGTGTCGTCTAGGAGGTCCGTCTGCGGCGGCTGCGGTGAATCGCGCCCACGCGCCACCCACGCGCTGACTCTCGCGATCTACAGATAAGCGAGGCAGTCACGCCACACTTCGCTCCGTTTGCAACGTGCCGCATGAGACATTCTTCGCGCCAGCCAAAATATCGCGAAATGGAAACATGTATGGAGCTGCGCTCAGATTTCGCATTAGGGGTTATCGTAATCGTCGGTGAATATTTTTCTTAATTTATTTCATTATGGATTTCCACTTACACAGACAATAAACGCAGGAGGTAGAGAAAAAAGGCCGCACAGACGTGGCTTGAGTGACCATGTGCCGTCCCCCTTTAATACATTTGGTTGCATGGCGTCAAACACGTTGCACGTTATACATAAACACACATGCAGAAGAACTAATGGAAATAGCTCACTCTTGGGAAACAGAAATACAGAAAATATTTAGTTTCTAGCGGCGCCGTTCAAACTTTCTCGGTTGAAGTCCTATACCGTTCACCTCGTCATGTCGACCTTTAGTGCCATCCGGGCGATGCCGACGGCCGGTGAAGTGCTACAGGACAGCCGAAGCTGACAAGAGTCGTCAGATACAGAAAACAATGAAAGGACACTTGCGCAATCTTCTTCATCTTACTGTGTGCTGCACCCTTTCTGCACATTTATTATCTAAGTACTCCGTCACTGTTGTTTCTTTTCACGTGAAAAAAAAAGGCATCTCTCTCTCTGATAAACATGCGGCGAAAAATAGATAGCTCGCATGGCGTCGGTACTCAGGAGATCTCGAGACACATGAGGCAGGTCAATACACATCGGTCGCGTGCCGTCGCATGAAGGCTTTGATAATCTTACTGTGACAGTAGTTAAGTGCACGAAAAGGGCGCTTGCTTTTGCTATCCGTCCGTTCCGTTAAGGTGACGACGACCGTTGTCGTTACCGACGCTATTTTATTGTCTTCGGGCTGCCTCCTCAATCCCAGCTTCACCATGGCCACAGGGCGAAACTTAGATCTCATTATCTCCACCACGTCGCTACTCTGCAGACCATCAAAACCCCAACAAACCGGCTTATACAGAATGACATTATGGCTGGCATGACATTGCCACTAGGATGTAATAGAATAGGGAAGGTAGCTTGGGCTAATCCTCTTAAGAGCCGGCAATCCCAAGATACATATAAGAAACTGAGGCTACCCCTTTCCACAGATGACACTCACATGCGTACCATCACTACCCTCAGCAAGTAAGAATATTAAGTCTACGGAAAAATGTAAATATAAACAAGAAAAAAAAAGTTGATTAGAAGAAGCATCTCATATATATGCGCTCGAGTTCACTAGTACAAGTTTATGTTCCTGTGCATTGAAAACAATATTATACGCGTACGCAAGAATTTCATTGTTCAAATAGTCGTGAAAGCAAACGCTCAACAATATAGTAGTGAGCAAGAGTCTACAAATAAAATCATATGAATTGGCTTGCTTTCCACAATGAAATCCCATAGAGCTGTCAAAGAGCGTCTCTGTTTAGCATTGCCGAAGTACCATGGAGGAAGTATTCAGGCGACAGAAAAATCGCGTCAGTCCAAGTTGATCAGTTTATTGTGGTCCTTCGGGGAACACTAGTTGTTCAAGAGCGCGAGAAAACCCTTTTCTTCTCATGTGCATCAAACAAACATTTATTCTCAACACAAAATCACTGGAAAGTCCTGATGAAGTCCTCCGTTTCCCCGACGTTGTTGCACTTTACGGAAGATGGAGAAATCGCTAGCCTAACAGGCCATGTTTTAGTGCAGTACAATCATGGTCGTACCTACACAGAGTATGCACACAAGCGCCGCCTGAACACGGCCCATTAGTGCCTACTCATTTCTTAGCATACTTCGTCTGCGCTTCACGCTGACATGACGCGACACGGCTTTCACAGTCGAAGTTGTAGCCTTCATATATTGCGCCATCCAAAGTTACGTCCTAATCGTGTACAGCGTCATCTTACCGCTGTGTACCCCGAGTTTATTATAGTTGCTGTCTCTCTACCTCTTAACGTCGTAGCAATCATTTGCAGCGCCTTAATGAATAAAACATTATACTGTCGTGTTACGTTGCGGTCTATAAGGAGAAGCGACTTACAACGCCTGCACACACTTCCTGGGATTCAGCCATTACGGCGAAACCCAGTCTGCAAGCGCGTGTCGTTATATATCTCCTATACTTAACCACGCCATGAGGGGGAGGGGAGGTGGTCAAACGATCTTTAACCCGGAAGGGAACGTGTCTTCCTCAATGTTCTCGCGTCTGGCAAAACGTCTCGCGCATGCTCCGTGTCGCGCCTGATCGTGCCCAAACACCATTACTCGCCGATGACCCGGCAATGAGCTTTTTTTTTTTTTTTCCGCCCTCCTCAACCTGGCGTGATTCTTTCCCGGCACACCGATCGCTAGTCCCAAGATAGCTGTTTTCTAGACCCTCCCGCACCCCCCTCCCCGCCTCTCTCTCTCTCTTTTTGAGCATTGTTCCGAAACAAGTGACCACACCCGTGAGTCCATTGACTTTAGTTTGCGCGTGATAAGCTGTCTTCTCATAACGCTTGGAGACTGGAAGAGTAGACGGTGTGTTTTGGCGCGAAAGCATCTAGATTCGGCTCGCACGGGAATTCAAAAGCACAGGCTATATCCCAAGTCTCGCGAGAAAGTAACGGTTTAGGTTAGACAGCACTAAAAATAAATTTGACGTCAATTGAAGCCGTGCACTTGCTGTTGCGTCAGGTACAGTCTAGCGCCTGCACAGACCACTTTGTCCGCGAGGTGTTGGTAAGTTCTAGTTTCTAAGCCGAAGCCGGTTAATAGCTTTCGGCACGCGATGAAAGACAGGACTGCAGCGCCGCCTTTGCCGCGTTAACTGAACTAGAGCGCCGACGGAAAAAAAAGAAAGAAAGAAAATGTAGCGAGCTGCATAAGAGCGTGCACGCGAACGTGTCCGAAGTAGTATGGCCGGCTCGCCGATAGATGGCGACACGCAAACCAGGCCGACGAGCCGCGTAATTTCAAAGCTGTCGCTGGGGCTCCCTTCCATGTTGGAGCATGTAATATGCACCGCAGAAAGAAAGAAAGAAAGAAAGAAAGAAAGAAAGAAAGAAGAAAGAAAGAAAGAAAGAAAGAAAGAAAGAAAGTGTATGGCAATCTCGGAAGAAAAGACATTCTGGTTTTCGGGAAAGGAGATTTTGGGTTTCTGACATGCAAGAAAATCGATAGTGGCAATTGACTAACGTTACCACGGTTCCTGCAGAAAGCGGAAGTCGTTCGAGAATCCAGTTAATTTACATAAATCCCTTCATTCAGGCACTAGAGTTAACTACCACAATCCGAATAAACAGAAAAACTTGAAGAATGCACAGAAAGCTCTTTGCTTTCGCACGTTCAAAGCCATGGGACCTATACTGACACCATTATATCGCTACCAGTGGGAGGTAACATATTTGGCAAACGGCATTGCTGTATACCGGCGATTATTAGTATTAGTATTAGCATCATTTTTTTCATTTCGTTTACTTTCTTCTTTTCTCTTTCTCACGAACGAAAGTGTCTGGATCTAGATCGCCTTGTTTCCGTTACAAGTGGACATCCTGAAACATTCTATATGCGAAAAGTGGTTTCGAGGCGGGTATGCTAACACACATAAAATTTGCATCTGCAGTTTGCATGTTTCTTTTTTTTTTTTTTTTTTTGGGGGGGGGGGGGGGGGGCTTGAATACGTAGTACACGACGACCCACGCAGAGTAAGTGGCTCGTCGAGAAATCACCACCGAAAATGACCGACTTTTGAACCGCTTACTGTGAAAGAAAAAGAAGAAAAAAGAAAAGAAGTGGCACTTTTGTATTTCAGATACCCTCGCGATCAGGAAAAAAAATACATTAAAGTAAGAACGCCGCCTTTTATAAAAGGTGCACAAGTCGAAGGTAATCGGCAGAATATGTATGAAGGCTTACCAATGCGTGTAAATGGCGTAACGAGATACTTCGCTGAAGTAATAAGGGAAACGCGTAACGTTCACATCTTGTTTCACATTTTGTTGGCATTTTACGCAATCATTATAGTGCTTACGCCGTGCATTAAGTGGTTTAGCCGAGTCATTTCTTATACGTACGAAGCGATCGCGCACTGTAGTTGACATCTGGTGCATCAAAGTTGGTCTGAAAAACAAACAAACAAGCAAAAAAAAAAAGAGAAAAAGATAACAAAGAATGCATTGTTAGACCTACAGTGCTGCCTCCGTGTAGGCTTGCATTCGTTAATTCCTTACTTCAGCCGTTTCCACCAGCCGCTGTTTCTCCTAACCAGCCTCTCGCGTTTCTTTCAATTAGTGTCAGTCTATATAGCTCCTCGCGCCAGCAAAATCGGGGGACAATCGTTACCGCTTCTGCCACCTTCGGCGTTGTACGCGTCCAGCTTTGCCTGCCGTGGGCGCGTTTGCATAAAGACTTAGTTACCTTGTCGTGCTTTTGGGAACGTGACGCTGTCGGGCAAATTTAATCAAGCCGTGTACACCAAACAACGCTTGCCGGGGAACTGGCAGTTTCAGCGCCTGCTCCACACCAGTGCTAATAGTTTTTTTTCTTTTTTTTTTCTCCTGCGGCCGGCGGGCGCTCGACAGGAGCTAAACTGTGCGCTCGTTGAATACTGCACGTCGTCTCCTCCGCCGGGCTGACGTGCGTCCCTTGCCGAATTTCGGGAGCGAAGCCTCTCCTGCTGCCGCCTTTGTCAATTATTCACCCTCGTGAATATTGAAGAACGTTGGCCAGCGAGACAAGCCGATGTTTGCTCTGTCCCGCACGCCTCTTTCATCCTCATTGTCCCCTAGGTGTCGCTGCTGTCGTTTCTGCTCTAGGCGTATGGGAAGTGCTTTCGTGACGTGTTTTTGTTACAACGCTGTTGCTCCTTCGTTGAATATATCCTAGCCGTCGAACATGATAGCCCTAAACTTATTGCCCGTCTTTCTCTCTCTGTTTTTTTTTCTTCCGCCCAGAAATGCTTCCACGTGCAGAAGGATGAACTGATATGGGACATCAAGCAGCATATCATCTCGTCGCTGCCTAAGGTGCGTATCTGGTTTGGTTAATTATTTTACGTGTGTTCCGAAATGCCGAAAGCCAATGACGTGATTGCGGCGCAAAGCACTGAAGTGCGGATAGACAAACGTGAGCTTAGAGGGGAAAAAAAAGAAGAAGAAACACACGCGCTGACTTTAGACTTCCGCAGTCACGCCATGAACTTAGGCCAATTTGCTAAAATGTCTATTCTAATTTTATGCTGAAAGCTAGACTTCGCTTCCAGAGTTGGGTTTGACGGCACCAAAATACATGTGAGAAAGTGAGAAAGTTGTACAGCAATCGCCTGAACTGAGATGCTAATAAAGGAAATGAAGCGGCAATTCTGCATTGAACTCGTGAGCCTTCAAGAACATCAGTTGGTTGCATACGGCCTTTCATTTTCTGACAGATGACTGAGGCGGTAGTGTTCTACTGTTCTCAAAAACAAAATAAAAATGAACTTCCTGATTTTCTAATGGGGTGAAATGACTGTGCGTTGCACATCATCAATTCGAACGTCAGAGTGATGTTTCATTGCGCATTTCACTGATGGTGAGTCGTTATTTTCAGTATTTCTGAAAGCTTCTATGTAAACGCAATACAAAAAAAAAAAACATAATCACTGTTTGCCATGATCTTTTACAAGAGCTAGACTTTAGGACAAAGTGCGAGACATGTATAAACCATGGCCTCCGACGACATCAAGTGACGCGCAATGTAAACGCGCCAATCTCTGAGGCCACGTGTCAACATAAGAGAATCGTGTTCAAATTACTAGAGGGAAAGTTGGCGCTGCAATCTTTTTGAATAACTTGCAGTGCACTAGTATAGATGCGTTGAGAAAGCGAATGGATGTGTATTGTATTGTTCATTGTTATTAAGTGGCGTTGCGTCGTAGCCTGCAAACTTTACTTTCTAGCATTTAAGCATCCTACGTTCACAACTAATAAATGTCAAAATAATAAGCGACGCTCGAAGAGACAAAGGCGAACTTTACAGAAGTTCCCTTACTGGACCATCATTTCAACGCTTTCTCAACAGCCCACACTTATAGGTGGCGCACATATAAAAACTGACATTGGCATATCCCTCGAGATATTGCTTAGTATTATTATATGAAACTTATGTCACAAACATGCCGAGAAGAGTGAGAGCGACGAAATTACCGTAGTTTATAGTCTACACTCTAAACAGTACCCGCGTCACGTGAGTCCACGCGTTGGCCTTCGCTGCTGAAAAAGGGCGCCAGGCAATCGACAGCACCGCTTGACGAAGTTTCGGTTTCTTATTGCGGCTTAACCAGTTTTAGGCAACGAAACCTGGCACAGTCTACGTTATGACACAACAGGGGCCGTATTATAAGGATTCTTTTCACGAAGAGCTCTTTTTTTTGCCCTTCCTCATTGGCTGAAAATGACGCCAGGGCTTCGCTATCGCCGGTATCGGCCACCCGCAGTGACGTGCGATAAGAAATGAATAAACCGATGGAAAATGATCGTTTTGCCGTCGGGAACCCGGATATATCGAATCTGAAGGGGATAACAAAAAGTTAGATATATAGGCAATTCGATATATCAAATAAAATTTTTTTACAAAAATTTTCAAGGGAATTTTACTGCTCTTCGTCATACACAATTCGTTATATGTGGGTTCTACTGTATATAACCAGGGCTCAGGTTTCACAATCAGAGAGTGGTTAGTCAAGGATGACACTCAGGAAAAAAACGGGTAAATCTGTTTTAACCCTTTTTGATTGTCTTTATAGGAATACAGTAATAAAAAGCCACACACTGAGAACGGAATGCTCTATTGGCTGCGGCTCTTGTCTTGGCTACAACGAGGTGTCGATGCAATATGCTAGGGAAAGTGAGAGAAATAGCTGTAGCCACTACTGAGGTTTCGCAGGGCACAACCGACGGGGAATGTGTACATGGACTCCCTCGTTTATCTGTCATAATGGGCTCTCTTTCGTGCCGCTGGTCTACGCGGTACCTAACCGTGTCTCGAGGCAAAGTTTTGCTGCAGCCAGAATAATGCCCAAACTTTGTTTGCCTGAGTAGAAACTGTACCAGTCTGTGCTTCGGATGTCATTCATGAATCCGAGGCTGACATTTATGATTTTGCATGTACACTGTCGTAGTGTTTGTGATGTGTGGCAAAGTTAATGTCAAGCAGACGCAATTTACTGTTTTGTTTGCTCATCTGTTCTGTTTATATGAAGTACGATGTATTGCATGTGTGGTACGTTATATTGCATTGTATACGGTCATAAAACAGTTTTACGCGTGCCTACGGGTAAATAAACTTCCTTGTCAGCTAAACTGGACTCTTTACAAGTGCTAGAAAATTGAGCAGCATAAGTTCTGCACTGCCAAAGCGCTTCGGCTGGCGTTCATAATACATAGGCAGCACGCAACCGCCATATTTGCATGCCTCTTAAGAAAAATATGATCATGATTTTCGTAAACTCCACAGTTTTCATGTAGTATATAGCTCTTGGAATTAAGCCCCCGTGACACAGTTTCGAAAGCTGCGAGTGTGCTTAGGCAGGAGGCATTTGTAATATTTGTAATCAAGCCATGTGAGCTAATGATAACTAACAAAGCGAATTTGGCAGTGTGTCGGAATTTGAGCATGCCCAGAATAGCTCCGACGGTCGCTCTAGTGACTGCACTCGACCGGCAATCGACTGCAATCGACTGCACTCGACCGAAATAAGCATTCACTTGTACAGCGCTCACAGAGTAATTCACTTGCAAAAATCATTGTGGCTTACAGTTTAACATTTATGAAGAAACAGAGCTCAAATATCGGTTAGATTTACTATGCCACGTACAGGGGTAAGGTTAAAATACCTATAAAAGTGCATCAAGTTTACACAAGAAATGTGGTAACCGTTCGTCTCATATCTTAGTACCACGCACATATTCAGTACATAAAATAACTACAAAAAGCACACTATCTCGAATTTTGCGTGACTGAATGAGTCTCGCGAACAGTGTCAGGCGTCGCCAATATTTTCTATAAAATAATACTAAAAATGTCCTTGGGCCCGTGGCCACGCCTATTCTTCAAAAGAAGTTTCAATTGTCGCTAAAGGCAGTTTTTGGCGGCCCGTCATATTGTCGACCAATAGGGTAAGCGATCAGAAAAGAATGTATTCTCCCCCCCCCCCCCTTACTAATTACTACTACTACTACTACTACTACTACTACTACTACTATGGCTACTACTACTATGGCTACTCCTACTCCTAATGCGTTTAATAAACATGAGTACGTGTTGTGTGCTTCGCTGCAGGAGGTGAAGGAAGGATTCAATTACGGTCTCTATTGCCCTCCGGTGAACGGCAAAGCCGGCAAGTTTTTGGACGAAGAGCGGCCCATCGCTGACTACCCTCTCTCCGACGCTGTCGCCTATCTAGAGGTGAGTGTATACGTTTAACTGTTAAGGCCATTGAGAAGCTTTTGAGGTGAACTTATGTTATGGTAAACTTTTAGCCCGTTGTAGACACGAAGTGCGAGAACAGCACAACACACTTTCTCCCCCGATAGTCACCACCAAGAGTGGAGTTGGCAGGCTCAATGATATAAATGAAACATATTGAACAACGCTAATCCGGAAGTTGAGACTTGCGTTTACGTCCTGTCTTCCCTAAAGCACGCTGCATTAGAGGTGGTAACTTGTTGTCTATTTTTATGTGAGAGACTGACATACAACATTGTCTTGGAAGACATGGCTGAATTAAGCCATGGACGCCGGGCTAGGCCATGCTACTACCCTTGTCGAACTACTTCGGAGCCAATTATTTGAGAAGCAAGATTGAAAAGTTTGGCCGAGTAATGAAGTGAGACGTGAGCTATCGAAAATTCGGCATATTATACGATATCCGTGCTTGCGGATTTTGCGACGCCAAATTGACGTCTCGTATTATATTCGTGGACGAAAATTTTTAGCGCTTTAAGTGGAATTCAGTGTTGCTACCACCAAAAAAAAAAAAAAAAAAACTGCCGTGGCTGTATTTTATTAGCGTAAGGCTTTTATTTTGGCTCGCGGTTTGTATTCATGTTGTTCGTATAGGAATGATTTTACGGTATACCAATGTCAATTGAAACGATTCTCACGTGTCGTCGACAGAAGACATCGCAGCTGAAGGCGACGAAGGGACTACTTCGGTTTTTAAAAGAAACGGGCTTGGACAAGCGGCTGTGACAGTGATGTCACGTACCGCGCAAGAGTGACGGACTGTGATTGACGATGTGTGTGCTATGCTGTGTGCTCTCTCTCTCTCTCCTCCCCATCTTTCATTCCCCCTCATCCCGCTTCCATGTGTAGGGTAGCAAACCGGTTGTGCTGAACTGGTTAACCTCCCTGCCTTTCCTTCTCCACTCTTTCCTTCCTTCCTTCACGGTATATCGGCAACAAGCCTGTATTGATTTACCCTGGGGCAATAATTAACCTCGCTGGGCATGAGAGGGCTGGAAAAACATAGAAAAAAAGATACTCTTTATTTTTTATGCTTTATTCATTTACTTTATTACAGGCATGTTCGCGTGCTAGGGCTTTATTTTATGCAGTAGTTCTCAATACTTCTAACATTGGACTTTCACTCATCGCGGATGTAGTGAAATTTCGTTTTTATTCATAAATAGTTATGAAGCTCACATCAGACACTGCCAAAATGTTGATTTGACGATAAGCCGAGGAGGCAATGTGGTGGCGACGCGGCCGTGCCTGTTCCTTTTTGCCACATTTGAGACTTAGGTCGATTGTACTGATAGTGAGATTAACTTGTCTGCTATTAAATGTATAATAAACTTAACATTCCGCCCTTAACGTAACTATAATCCTCTTTAGCGCCCGTTTGAGCCCAACTATAGTGATAGTGAGGCGTACTAAAGCGGAAATTCAAGCCGTAACCTGAAATTGGTTATTCATGATTAGCAGCGCTTTGCATGCCTGGTTCCATTCGTGTCCCTCCCTGTACACTCCATTATTTGCTGATGCACAGGAATAGTTTACGGCCTAGAAGAGTTCTTAATGTTTTAATTTCGTGGCGTGGTACAACCGCTGAAATCCAGAGATGCACTCTAGTGCCTCCAAAGTATGAGGCGAAACTAGAACGTTTGTCAAAATAGCAAATAATTGTCCCTAATTATCCACTGTTGGTTAAAGTTAAACATTTTTGGGATACAGACAGAATTTCTGCGCTCACACCAAAACGTCACTGAAGTTAAGCACTAGCACGTTTTTCTGCCTTTCTAATTTATTGTTCTAGGGTTAGATCAGATAAATCGTGAATACTGACTGCGGATTATATTTGCCCTTTATTCATATGCTCAATACCTTAAACTACCGTTGAACACTGCAAAGTGGCTAAGCATTTCGACAGTGGCCCGCAGAAACGTTAGATTTCGAGTGGACACTGCGTTCCAGAATGCATATCTTGATTATGTTTATCTCCATTATCACTCAACTTTTTATTTAGTAATTATTTTTATGTATATTAATTACTTTATTTTCTTGCTCCATAACTGAGAGGAATAAAGTAGCCGAGGTACTTTTTATCTCAATCTCTTCGCAGCAGCCAATTTAGAACAGAACTGACCGCATGAAGCTAACAGACAATGAAACAATGAAGCCAGGGAAGACATAGGAGAAGTTATTTGTTATCTCACATTGAAACTGTTAATTAACTGTTAAAACGGCCGTGTATCTTTTACTTTGACAAGACGTCCGTGTAAGCACGTACTGCTGTAATACCACTGCGATAAACGCACTCGATTGTTGCCATTCTCTCGGCGACATTTGCAAGTACACTGGCCTTATGGAGGAGCGTCTACCGATATGACGCTTACGTCACCTCTCCCTCTGTCGATTCAATTGTTCTCGCCTCACGCCAGCGATGCCCGCAGTCTGTGCACGCAGTGCGTCATTGCTAATCGAAACCCCGCGGCTTCTACGTTTCTGTTTCTGTCCAGTTACGCTACAAGCGACGAGTCTACAAGATGATCAACGTGGAAGAGAAGCAAATCAAGCAGCTGCATACGCGGGCCAACTTGCGTCGGATGCTGGATCACGTGACCAACTCGAACGTCGACAAGATCAGCAAGCTCTGCACCCGGGGTCTGGACCCGAACTTCCACTGCCCCGACACGGGAGGTGAGCGCTGCGCCTCGTCGCGGTCCTCCGGTCGAGATCACGCGGGTTCTCGTTTTAAAGTTAGAAGCTGTGAGCCTCCCGAGACCCCAGCACAAGGTGGTGTTTACTGTCTACCGTTATGGTATGAACTGTACTAGAAGAGAAACTTGGGCGAGTTGGTGGGAATTCATGTTTAGGGAAGTAACAGCCCAATGTAGACAATATATATAGCGCCAGTGTCGTTGTTCTTCCTTGTCTGTGTCTTCCTTGTCTATATTGCATGTTATTTCCCTAAACATGAGTTATGGTATGAACATGAAAAACATTTCTTTTAAATTTGAATACCACGATTAGATGCCAAAAGCTGCGTCTCCGTGTACGTGAAAAAAAAAAAAAAAGCAAATATCTCCATATAATCTTCTCATGTTTGCTATGGTAAAAACTGCATTTATTACATGCAATATCTGTGATTTCGAGATAAACCTCAAGCTAGCTTCCGGCCGTCCGGGACGACACAGAGGTCTAAATCAATTTAATGTCGAATTTCCCGCTATCGAATGAAAAGAACACGAGTAAACCACTTCTTTACAGTTACACATGAACCGCATACTTCATACCCACGATGAGTATTTTGCCTAATCACTTCCGAGTAAATATCTAAAAAAAATTGATGACAATGTGCAGTGTATTGTACAATGGGTCTTAGGAGGTTATAACGAAGCGCTTGAGACCCCCAAAATTATTCGTTTGGCAGATCACTTCGTTGGAGAGATCGCGCACCGTGTGGATCCCAATAGAACACAAGCGAAATCAGCGAAACAAAACATTTGTTTAACGTGAATTCAATAGATATATGCTTAATTGAGCGAAATCGCTAATTTTCTTCGGTACGCTTTGTCCTACGGAATGTGTGATTCGAGCCGACCTTGTGGCATCGAGGGTCACGGCGTGGTCCGCGTCGTTGCTGTGGTGTCGACCGGCGTTCCTTACATCATGGCACTCGCGTAATGACAGTCGCGGCGCCATTACGCGCGTTCGTTGCTAATTAACAGATCAACCCTTTGTGGCGCCTAATTTTCTTCTTTGTTCAGGTGGAGTCGTTGCAGTGGTCTTCGCTGTAGAGGCGTTCGCATAAATACATATGAAATATACCATTTCGGCCGGAACCGACAGAATCCTTCGTTACAAAGGTCATTATATATAGTTGTAGAGGCGTTCGACTGCAGTGCGTCCGGATCTGCGCCAGTGTTCGTAACTTTGTGCGAATGTCGTTAAATCTAGCAAGTTTATAGGCACCTTAACGAAACGTTTGCCTATAGCCACATTTTTTGGTAAAGTGAATTGCCAGTGTAAAATTACTCGAACGGCTTTGGCTCAGTTCGGTGCCTCAACCACATTTTATTCCAAGGGCGATGTCGCTGCTTCTAAAGACATACCGACGAGGTTAAACATACTGAAGAGGTTATTAGTGAGCCACCTAGATCCGTTTCTAGGCAAAGCAAGATATTGAAACCTGTTTTAGGGAATCGGGGATTTATTTGCCTTTTCACATTCCGACCGCTGACTCGCCCCCGCAGGAGGTAATTTAAAGCTGCAGTTAAAGAGATAATGAACGAGGCTTCTGAAAATAATTAAAACATAAAGACTATATTTAGAGGGAACCTCAGTCACCATCATATTCACTGTGACTTTTAGATAAAAAATGGAATGTTTCAAGCGGCAATCTGGCAGATCGGTAAAAAAAGAAATACGTTTTCCACAGTTGCTAGCGTATCTGCGTGAGAATGTAAAGGAAAGGAGGTTGTTGAAGTCGGGTTGCGAGAGCCACCAGATAAGGATA
This sequence comes from Dermacentor silvarum, assembly GCF_013339745.2. Classification (NCBI taxonomy): domain Eukaryota; kingdom Metazoa; phylum Arthropoda; class Arachnida; order Ixodida; family Ixodidae; genus Dermacentor; species Dermacentor silvarum. Next base: position 158,965,740 of record NC_051162.1, read on the forward strand.
TTTACAGGCATAGATTGGAAGCCCTGACGCAAGGTAGAGATAACTAAGTCGGCAAAACAATAAATTGGACTTGTTGGGTCATGTTATTTCAAGTGCACGTTGAACAATGGAACTAAAAAGAGAAACGCCGACTCAGTGACACAGAGACATATACTAAAACAGGAAGCGAGATATTTTTTTTTCGCTTTCAACAGTTTTTTTTCCTTTGTACTTTGTACTTTCTTTGTACACTCGCTTCAACGGGTCTACGAGAGAACACTAGTTGCGCGGGAAGACAGCGCACCTGCCGCCACCAGCCATCTCGGCTCGTCCATCTTTGCACTCGCCGTAGATTACCTTCAAGAAGGGGCGCGGGTGGTGTACACGCTCAGCCGCGCCGACAGCCATGCGCTGCCACGGCCCGGGCTAGCGGAGGAGACGTGCGCTCACTTGTACCCCCTCCCCTACTGCGCGCTTTATCCCGTTACCTACAACTTGGGCGCGCGTCAAGCCGCCATCCTTCTCGGCTTACTTTCGCACGTTTTTCCTCGCACCAACGGCATAGGGCGCGCTGGGCGCGGTAGGGTCTTATCACTTGGATTTTATACGCAACCTCACGGCGATGCCGACTACGATGGTGAAAATTCGCCTTGAGTGTCCTTGTGAATTCTATCGCAATAAATATACTTAGGCTAAACTTACTGTTGCTCTTTCGTGTCCCTTAAGAACACTAACATTAGTCGTTCGCCTTCAAGATAATTCAGCGCTGAGGACACATGTGACCGGTGGGTCTTGACCTCCTCACAAAAAGAGGCCGTCCCTGTCCCTCAAGCACGGACTGGCTTATCTGCCTTCACAAACGGGATGTAGAGTTAACCACGGCCTCCAGTCAAACGTGTGACGTCATTATAGTTCAGTGTGCTGCCAATGCAAATGGAAACTTGGTTGCTGGCCTGAGTAAACGGCCTATTGTAGATCAACTAATCGAACGTGTGACTGCTCAAACCGAACTACATGGAACGCTTTCGCGGGCATCATACGGCGTCGTGCCTTCCGCAGTTTGAATATGGTGGCAGCTGTTTAGTATACAGATGAGAACTGACACAACAAGACTCAAGACCTACGCGTACACGACCGCTGCGCGTCGGCGTTGGATGTCGCCCCGACAGCGGTGACCGGTTGGGTGGCGTGAGCTCGCTGTAGCGACTTCTAGATTCATCGACAATCAGAGCCGTCTTGACGGGCTGTTTACATTGTACAGCATAACATTCTTGCTTGTGCGTAACAACAGCACCTCCTGAACCTATTGCTTCTTGTTTCCTATTGAACCTAACAGAGTGGCACTTTTGGCTGGTTAGAAATATATCCTCTGTGCAATGGTGCGTAGCGCGAAGCAGTAGATAAGGACGCCAAAAGGCACAGCTTTTGTCGGACGGTCCTAGTCCACGCTTTGCGCTTCACGCTCCAGCACCTGAATCTCGCTCTATGTGATTCACCGGCGGTGATTGTTTCTTCAAGTACCTTCATAAGCCACTGGGTGTCGTAGTGTACTGTGCGAGTAAAATGACAAGTACTCATGTAGACACTGGTAATAAAAATGCACTGGGTCTGGAACAAGCAGACCCCGCGTGGGCAAGCCTTCGTAACTGAAACTTCACCTGGGCTTTTTTTTCCTGCATTTTCCGCAAAATCGCGACAAGCAGAGACCCCGCTGACGCTGGCCGCGGGCCTGAAGAGTCCTAGCAAGGTAATCATCGCGCTGGTGAACGGCGGGGCGCTGCTGGACTACCGCACCAAGGATGGCCGGACGGCGCTGCACCGAGCCGTCGAGAAGAACAACCTGGAGGCACTCAAGACTCTCCTGGACCTGGGCGCGTCGCCCAACTACAAGGACGCCCGGGGACTGACGCCGCTCTATTACACAGTGCTGTGGAACGCCGACCCGCAGCTCGCCGAGACGCTGCTGCACGACCACGCAACGCTGGGGGTCGCCGATCCGCAGGTATATGCCGCGAGTGTTCCTGGCCTGTCTCAATGCCATCTGGCTTGTACTGCGACGTTCAATTTTATGCCGATAATTTATGAAAACAAACAGATTTTCGGCATATGTTTCTTCTGGCAGTTCTGTTATAAATGGGTTTCTGTGCGCGTCTCAGGAATAAGGCGCTTCGGCTGAACCTTTTATTTGTGTTTCACAGGAATAACCAAATAAAGCGTTATAATGAAGATACATTATAACAAAGATAAGAGTGACACGACGGAGAGTTTAATCAGCATCTAGAGAGAGGGAGAGAGAGAGAGAGAGAACAAGAGGTGAAAGGCAGAGAGGTTAACCAGATTAAGTGTCCGGTTGGCTACTCTGCACTGGGGGATGTGGCAAGGGCAGAAAAGATAAGAAAAGAAAAGAATATAATGAATAAAGGAACGCATCAGTTCGCGCATTCTATAGTTTTAATCACTACACATGGTCGCTACAAAAATACGGGATATACATTCTCTGAACTTTCGTGTAGGAGTCCTCCATGCACCAACCTAGATGGCAGGGAACCTACATGCTAACTGAGCTTACTGCTGCTTTATATTCTGTTTTGACTGAAATTTCGCAACACGTTACGTTAAGTGGTTTGTTTACTGTAATGTGGACCAAGAGGTCCACATTGACAGTAAACAAACCACTTAACGTAGTTGTCAAGTAAACACACCACTTTTCGCGGAACGAGTCCACGTTTTTGCAGCAGCTCGCCTATAGTACGTAGGTGTGCGCATACAATGATTCTTTTATTGTGTGTTTCTTTAAAGAACCAAGGAAACAGGGAAGACATGTGCATTGTGCTTTACTGACCGACGCGGACAAAGCTTACATATAAGGTCAGGTTAGTGGAGATGCGTCTGTCAAAGTCGCGACAAACGCGAGTTGTGGCATCCTGAATGACTTGTTCTTGGGCTAGTTGGTGTCTAAGCTTGCTAAGCATGTTGTTTCTTGCACAAAGTACGGAACGTGAAAAAAACTGGGACAAGTAAGGAACAGAGAAGCGCCAACTACTATGTGTAGGATCCTGCCCTTATGGCTGAGAGGTCATGGCGTTTTGCTACGGATCGACTCCGATTCGCGACCGTGGCAGTGGCCTGATTCCGATCGGTGGGGGGTACAAAATCGCTTGTGCATTGAGGTTTGAATGCTCGTTGAAACAATCCCAGGTGGTCAAAATTAACCCTGAGCCTTCCGTTGCCGTGTCTCCTGCAGCCGCGCAGAGTTCTTTTGGCACAGTAAACCCCACGAATTAATCTGTAAAGTGAGATTAACACTTTAAGACGCCAATCCATTCTGCTGACTGAAAACCTACTTTCTCCGCATTTCTTGCATATTCAGAATCATATAAATGCATACAGCTCCAGAATAGATTAAGAATTTTCAATTCTTTAGTGAGTTTTGACAGGTTTACAGAACATGGACTCCATGCGAAAACTCCCTGCAGGAACATCACATATGAGAACATCAACTATTTCATGTCTAGCAGGCTTGAAAAGCATCCATCCACGCACTTAAGAATTATGCTTGATACATCACACTGGGAAAAACAATGAAATGAGTACAGCCACTACACAAAACAACATACTGACACTGAGCAAGTACTATCACCCAAAAAAGTTTACGGACCACGGCATCTCAGAAAACGATAAATATACGAGCATCCTTTAAAAGTAGCCAGTATAACCTTACTTTCACAATGTTGTTCGCATATACCAGTAGAGGCGGGAAATGGGAATACCAGGCTGCGTTTTGAGACTGCGGAGATATTCAGCTTTTTGTCAGATCCCTTGGCCCGTAAACTTTTTTGGGTCGATAGTACACACAACCGTCTACCTTCGCACTCGTTTTACTAAAACACTTTGAACCCGTTATTCAAACTTGCAACACGATTCCAATCAGAGCAGTTTCAAGATGTATGCGAACGGCACGTTAAATACCGTTACTTTCATCGATGCTGCAGCTGTTGACGCACTTTCTCGGCGTACACAATTGTGCACACAGCGTCTTAGAGGGTTTAACTGTGCGTGTGCACGAGACCGCAATGCTTCCTCTGCCTGTGCGCGGCAGGGCTGGCAAGAGGTGCACCAAGCGTGCAAGCACGGCCTGGTCCAGCACCTGGAGCAGCTTCTGTTCTACGGGGCGGACATGAACGCGCGCAACGCGAGCGGCAACACCCCGCTGCACGTTTGCGCCGTCAACGACCGGGAGAGCTGCGCAAGGGTGCTGCTGTTCCGGGGGGCCGACCCGGCCGCCCTCAACTACGCCAACCAGAACCCTTACCAGGTCGCCGTCATCGCCGGAAACCTCGGCCTCGCCGACGTCATCCGCAATCACAAGCCCGAGGACGTCGGTGCGTTTAACGTTCTCTCGTCACGTGCCCACGTGCAGAAACTCGTTAGTGCTCGTCCGATCCCTTGCTAGTGGTCACCAGCCAATAACAGTGCAAGAGCCTTGCTTAATCTGCTCCCGGAATTGCCACGATGCTGGTTAGTGCAAATACTAGAAAGCCAGCATCGATTTCGAAGCTGGGTCTGGCAAAGAAAGAAAAAGAAAGCTCTGGAATATGGGTAAGGCATCCGAAGTTCAAGAAATTGTTACTGGCAGCCTTGATACGTCGAAGACCTGCAGCAATTCTGAAGGGATTCAGCTACAAATGTTTGTGGGTCACGGGTTCCACGATACATGTGAGTGTCGTCTTTGCTAGCAAGAGTATTTTAATGCAAGATATCACTATGTGGGTAACAATAATTATTGCAGATAAACACTGAATTCAAACCCACGGAAGCAGGCATCGCGGGAACTCGGCATTTCGCCAAATCCGATGTCCTGTAAACTTTCGAGGCAGGCTGTATTTGAGGAGCGCTGTGCAAAAGCTAGGGGCACAAATTTACGGTTTAGACTTTATGTCATTGGCAATCATAAGCCGAAGAACGCCGATATGTCCAAGTTTACTTTTTCTTGTTGCAGAGAAACGCTTCAACTTATATAGTCTTTTACTAGTCATAATAGCAATAAAATGCAAAAGTGTGGTAATGCTTAGATAAACTGTATAAACAGAAAGGCCTTCAGTGTTGAAATTAAGATGCCTGTGCCACATGATTTGACTAATGATTTCAAATATGCGCAAACATCGATGTTGTAAATAACTAATGTATATTCTTGCAGAACCCACAGAGTTCGCACTTAATGATAAATATGCAGGTTTGATATTCTTGACTGCTGGTGGAGATATCGAAGTATGGTTAATGTGCAGTTGTCTAGGGAAGCAAATCCAAGGTGTCTTGCACGGAGTACTCACATGCACATGATTGCACACGCGTCAAACTATGCATGACACATGGCATGTTCATGTGGTATTTTGCTCACTTCATGATGCATGTATATGTACCCATACAAATGCATGTAATGTAGCATCCAGAATTATGCTTCACTCATTGTCACTTTGTTTTCTTTTGTTTCCAGTAAACCCTGCCTGTGTTCGTTTGTTTTGTTACATAAAACTGATATTAGTAGGGGCTTTGAAAGGAAAGTGAAAAAAAAATACCACGCAATTCAAATTAAATTGAAAAAGATACCTTCGGATGTCACTGTGACATCTTGTTCACTATAAACTCATTGTGCACAAAGCTGTCAACGTTTTGATCGGCCTTCGACTATGATTTCTAAACTTTTTTATACAGTTGTATCATTAATGAGGTGGAATGACACTGACAATTTCATCTTAATTAAAAAAACTTACGTTAAGGAAGGAAGGCTACTCAGTCTTACAGAACGTCATATACATATGATCCGAAAAAATGGTATCTTAGGAAGCTTGCAAGAGTGTCTTCTTGTATTATGAGTTGCACTGTATCTTCGGAATTATGCGCATATATTGTAGGCATCGCAGTGGGCTTGCCTAAGCCTTTCGCACGTTAGGGACACAAGTGGTAATCATCAGATCTTTAATGTGGCCAACAACCGGCAGAAATCTTAATATCGATTTATAAAACATGAGTTGAGTGCTTATTGTAAAAAAATCGTGTATAAATCAACAAAATAGTTGTTCCACACGACGAAATTTATTGATACTTCTGGACAAAATATTTTCATGGAACAGTTGTGTGCACATCGTGACAAATTTCTTGTAGAAATTTTAGTTTCAACTTGCATAAATCATTGGTTAGAACAATACTTGTTAGCTTGTTCAGAGTTTGCCCGCAGTTGTGTCATTCATTTATTGCGAGTAGCAATAAAATTCTGCAAGAAGTTCTGCGTTGACACGTGTTACTGCAACTATGTCATGTACAGACTGCCATCGACCTAGACATGCTGGCTCTGTTGTCACGGAATAGTGCATTGAAACCGAAAGAAAAGATGATACCACTACCAAGGTCACGGAATTACAATCTAACACATGCCGTGTTCTTAAAGTTTAGTTCTTTGTTAGTTAAACAAATGGAGGGTCCGCAGATGCATTTGGTATCGGACTAGCCCAAACCTGCGCTTTTCTTGGTACATGGGCGAGTCAAAAGTTATCCGCACACCTGTTGTCTTGAATTTTCTATTGACCACTGTGTCCTCGATCTTTCTCCGAGGTCATTGCCTCACCTGTCACGGCCGAGCAGGTACGAACATAAGCCAAATCAGCTTGCAGAAACAGTGACAAAACTGGTGGCTACAATAACTATACTTCACAGGATAGAAAAGGAGAGTGCAGACGTTCGTCTTTCTAGCAAAACTAGCCTATATGGTGCTGGTATACCGAAGACGTTGGACATTGTACGGAGAAAGTGTTCTGCCACGAACCAACGTGAGTTTTTAAGAGAATTTCACGGAAGGAACGAAGTGCATGAGCCATCCAGAAGGAGCTGGACACCCTTCCACGACGGATGACCACACTAAGTGCGCACGTGACCCGAGTCTTTAGGATCCTGCTTAGAGACCGGCGTACAAATTGTGCCGAAAATCTGGGCTGAAATCTGGGCTGAAATTCTTCAGCTGAAAGCATATTATTCGGCTTTTTCTGAAAACTTTGGCCGAAAGAAGTTCTGCAGTGGGAAAGCGGATAATTTTTGAGTCGCCCTCGTAGTTTACGTGGTAGAAGTAGTTAGTGGCAGCGGCGGCAGCAGGGCCAAGATGCGCGCGCCACCTGACGGCGAGCTTTGGCGCGTGCAGTGCCGTACCGCGAACCGCCGACGTACAACCCTCGCCGGAGAGCCAGCAGCGCCGCCCTGAGTCGCACGCACAGCGACCCGAGGCTGGAGCTTGTGGTGCTGGGCGCCAAGCCGCCGTCGCCGTGCCCGTCCAATCGGTCGCTGCCCCCGTTCTCATCGGCCGCGTCTACCGCGTCCGAGGCCTCGTCCATGGCCTCCTCGTCGCACGCGAACGACTCCGAGGGCAGCTCGGGCACGGCGGCCTCTTCGGCCACCGGTGGGTTTCTCGACTGATCGCATCTTGTGTACCCGCGTAGAGCACGAGTTCGAACTTGTGGGCTTGTGAAGATTCACTTCGAGATCTTGCGAGATTAACTGCTTGTCCCATTTGATGAACAGTAGCGAAACAAGGGACGCCTGTGCCTGGAGCCAACGTTTCGGTAGAAGGACATCTCTTAACGTCATGGGTCTTGGTGAAGACGAAGTCCACTTCTGTAAACGTTGGCTCTAGTAAGGCTAACCTTGTTCGGACGCTGCTGATAAATTTAGGCAACCGTGTTTCTGCCGCCCACTCGTCCTGCTTGTCCTATGTGTATCTCCATATTCGCGACCTTTATCGTTCAAGTATACTTCGCTTGGGCCCAGTAAGTCCCAATGTACTCCCATTGGGAGGTAGAATAACTCTCGAAATAAATTGATTTAAATAGGGCACTAATGTTTGCTGCCAAAAAAGGAGCTGCTTGTTAGCGCAGACTTAATGTTCGCAGTCTACAATTCTCGATGTTTTTCTTTTTTTGCTGGTGTTTGGTAAGTTCTCTGGGCAACCTAGAGTATGTTCGTCAGCAAGAAGCGTTCTGCGTGGAGTGCGCCAGGTTTGTCTCAATAAATGAGTTTGCGGAAATCTGTAGGGTGGAGGAATATTAATGGATAGAAAGGGAACATTCGGGAATAAGTGGCATGAAGTTACAAATAAACACAGAAGCGGTCTTTCTGACGACCCCGTATTATTGGCTTTTCGTGTCGCTTTGTAATACTCTCATTGAAGTGCAATTTAGATATCACTCTTGTTCTCTTAGCGACATCGGGTAAATGTGTCAGACTTCAGTTTGTCCCGGCATACTAAAAGCTCAAATTGGGATTCAGGTTGCAGAAAGCAAGAATCAGGCAGACTTATTTTGATAGGTTGGCTGCCTACGCATGATGTGTTCTGTGGTCTACTGGACCAAGGTCGGCAACCAACATTCCGGCACTATCTTACCAGCTATGCTAGCTATTGTAGAGTACCTAAGCATTCGGTAGGTTATTGAGGTTGTCGTGTGAGATGTCACGTTCTGCTGAGAAGTGAAACCTATACTCTCGTAAGCTGACATGGTAAACGTAGAAAAAGGTTAAAAGGTCATGCCATACATTAAATGCTGCACTGTAGCAAGCGTACTCCACATTACCATAATTTCACAGGCTGCAATTTTTTATTTCTTCAAATCGCTAGCGTTAAATGTCTCAGTTTAATGAGCTTCGTTGATAAAACGAAACGTCCAATCAGTTTAGAAATGGTAAACATGTATGTTTCTGCGGAATAATGGTCATATGGGTGATTTCGCCATTAATGCTTCTAAGCAACCTCGAAACTGCACTTTTAAGTTGGTGTGGAAAGAACCATGTATGATGAACTTCTTGAACTAAAAACAACATGTCAAAGAACGTGTTTGCTCCTATATTAGGTATTTTTAGTTGCTTATAAACTTATTTTGACTTTTTGAAAAGTTTGGTGTTTGTGCTGTTGTGCGTGAAACGGTGTGTGACCTCTGACTGTCTGCACGAACAAGGATATAACTATAAGGCTCACATTTTGCCCGTTTTGAAATGCTGACCAGGGAAAAAAAGTTTTTTTTTCTGCATGCCAAATGACCAACGATGTGCATGAGACTGAATGCAGGCATGTAGTTTGAGTGCAAGTTTCAGAGTATACGGATTTTTGACTGCTTATCGTCGCAAAATACCTGAAAGATGAAAGAGTACTCATGATGATGACCGCTGTCGCGCTATTTCTGTTCAAATACGAGGTGTTTATTTGATGAAGCTCCGTGCACGTACATCCTTTGTCAAAAGAAACGCAGCTTCTCTATGCATTGGCGTAGCTGTCTGCGGGAGTACAGACAACCGCAAAAGATTACGGACCACGCGATCTCAGAAAACTTTCAATTTTCGAGCAGCCTGTAGCATTAGCCACTAAAACTGTATACGTCACTGTTGTTGGCATATTCTCGTCGAGGCCCGAAATGCAAATACCATGTTGCGTTGCGAGGCTGCGGAGATATTCAGCTTTTTCTCAGATTTCATGGTCTGTAATATTTTGTGCTTGACTGTACGTCTGCTGTAACATCAGTCATGCCCAAAAGCTCTAGGGAGACAGGTGATTTCGCATCCTCTCCGTTTAGGGTTTTGCAATCCCCAGAGTTCCGCGGGTGGCACACGAGGCGCCCAAGACAAAGCTTAACTCGGCGCTTCTAGTGCCATTTAGAAGAGCTGTGAATTTGGTTAGTTGGGTGCGCGTTCATTTTTCCTTGCGTTAATTACTGTAGGACGCAACAGGGACGAAACGTTCCATCGTGCCGCCATTCTAGTGCCATCGTTTACTCAGCACACAGCCGCAGTTGTGACTCCCGTCTCGGCAGTCGCATTCCAATGGAAACGGAATGCAGAATAACTCGTTTTCCGAGCTTTCGGTGAATGCTAAGGAGACCGAAGTGTACAAAACTAATCCTGAGCTTCCCACGCAGGTGTTTCTCGTAGGTCCTGTGTAGCTTCCATACATTAACTCTTATCAATCAATCAATCAATCAATCAATCAATCAGTATGTTAATTGTTTCTTCTGACAAGAACTACACCTGTTGCATTGCAACTGCTGCAGCATAATAATGCAGTGAAGTAGTGCTGTTGTGAATAGCTACGAAAGAGCCAAGAGTCTAGTACTTCAATGCAGCGTCATCGCTTGTATTTCCCTATGTGACCAGTCACTGAGGAGTATGTAATGTTGCTAGTTGCCGGTAATTCGCTAACGGTATTCAGCACACAGAAGATCGCTAATGACATACATTTGTAGACAGGCTGCGTATGTTTCGGATAGTCCTTAAATGTAGTCTGTTAATCGTTGCGTTTTTCACTACAATTCTGGTTAATTGTTACAGATATGATCCTTGAAACAGTCATACGTATAAAACCTTTACTTCCCTCTTTAGCGGTGGAACTGTTGCAATATATAATTCAAGATTGTCGGTACGCTTTCAAACCTCAAATGAGATGCTGACGAAGCCATTTACTAAAACCCACTTAAAAAAGAAAAATAAATTCAGGTGTTCTACGTGTCAAAACACAATAGAATTATGAAGCACGCCGTGAGGAGGGACTCCGGAAAGTTTGTCCCCCTGGGGATCATTAACGTGCACCCAATGCATGGCCCACACGGCCGTTCTTGCATTTCGCCCCAACTGAAATGCGGCCGCCACGGCCAGGATTTGAGCCCACGACCTCGTGCTTAGCTGCGCAATGGCCCAGCCGCTAAGGCGTTCCGCTGCCTACTGCCTTCAGTGGCGCCGTCTTATTACCAGTGTTGACAGTGTCGGCGTCGTTGGTCGCGCTGCCACTCGCAGACAAGAGCGCCACAAGCGAATCATCGGGTGTCTGTACGAGCAACAGCGCGCACAGCTGCGACTCGAGCACCGACAGTTCGGACACGCCCGAAGTGATCACGGTGGGAACAACATGCGTCTGTGTCTCCGAGTACCAGAGCCCGCTCCAGGGACACCTCTCCCTCAACTGCGGTGACATTGTTCAAGGTGGGTGGCACGTGCTCTCGTTGTTGCCCGATCAATTTTTAACGCGACACCGTTAAAGGCCCCATGTCGCAGAAAATCCTGCGTCGGTGTCGGCGTTGACGTCCGCGGCCGAAGAAATTCATCCCGCACCACCCCGACCGCGCGGGCCCTCCGCGTGGCGCGGAGGAGTTAGTGAACTAATTGAATTTCTCAATGTAAAATGCGTCAGAAAAATCGTAAAGTACGACTTAACCACAATCTACAGACGTGATAGCGTGGGATTGTAATTTGAATATACGACAAAACCTAATTCTCTTACGCGGGAACTCAAACACAAACCCCTTTTCCAGCATTTCTACCATTCATACAGTGGCGCGCACCGGTTAGTTCCTCGCAAGAACATCATCCAGATGGCGCTTCGCCTCCTCGGTAGTCGCGCGCGGAGGCCAAGTTGGAGAAAAAAGAAAGCTGCGTTTGCCGGGAAGCCTGACAAGCAGTCAGGGGTCTTTGAATGCTATCGCGTTCCACTCTTAAAGGCGAAGCTTAGGCGTCTTCCAATTTTTAGGGGCGAAGCTCCTTAGGGTGGGTGGGTCTGTCCCTCCTCTGTAGTATGTAGTAGTAGTAGTCGTCGTCGTAGTCGTCGTCGTCGTAGTAGGTAGCTACGTCTAGTTTTATGTGAAAAAAAAATTCCGAAAGTTGTGTCCGTAGCGCGGAATCGAACCAGGGACCCCTCCCTTCCGAACGCGCGGCGCTAGCCCACTACGCCACGAAGCGCACATGGACACACGCACCACGATGACAATAAATACCCAACATTAACGAAAGACTGCGCGTTTCTAACGCGTTTGTGCTAGCGCGTTACGGCCCGTGTAAGAAGCTGGTGTAAGACGCTGTGGCCTCTCCGCCTTACCCCCGTATTCACAAACGCTCCTCGACTTGAACTTGACTTGCCACCGCCTTGGGCAGCGCGTTCGAAACGCGTTGAAGGCGGTGGCAAGTCAAGTTCAAGTCGAGAAGCGTTTATGAATACGGGGGTTATACTCTCTCAGCAGTCATGTGATGGCATCGGCAAACGCGGTGCACGTTCCGGCATCTGTAAACGGCTGCGTAAGACGCTGTGGCCTCTCTCCCTTACTAGAGAGTACGGCACGTTTCTAACGCATTTGTACTAGCGTCCCCTTAAGCGGGAGAGGGTGCAATTATAATGAAGGGCGCTGTGTGTATATATACACACAGTGTTTCTCACGTCTTTACATGATGATCGACTGGGCGAATTACACGGAAGATTCACGGTTTACCGATGATTCCCTCCGGAGCTTCGCCCACTCATCATCATTCACCCCGTGGATTTACTGTGACTTTTTTTTTAATCTCTGGTAGTGTCTCGCAGGGTCGGTGTGAAACAATAGACATCTTTAGACTAGCGTGCGGCGGTTTGTTTGGTAGCACGCAAAACGACTGTATGTCTCGCTGTCCGCATTAACTCGGGGTGGCTTCAAGTGTGCAGCGTTCTGCCATCGCCAACCTAAGGCTACTGCGAGATACTGTGGCTCCTTGCGGTGGACATATTGCGGACTATATGCCGGAACATCGTTTGCTCTTGGATATCTTAGTGTTTGGATTTCCGGAGCTAGGCCTTTTTTCTAGATCTTGGTGTTCCTATGTTAAAAGGAGTAGCCGTCAGCATTGTCCAAGTGACCGAACCTCCTTCTTTTTCACTCATTAAAAAAAGAACACTATCGGTTCGACGTTGACGTCGTTTGTAGGACCTTACGGCAAGAGAAAGAACTTCTCCCTGAAACAGCCACAGATAAGTTCTTCTGCGACAATAACCATTCGAGCATTGTCATCGAAGTGTGATGATAACAAGGTAGACTTCATTTTTATTATGTTGTTGTGTAAGCGATGAAGTGCTACCATAGCAAGGACTGAAACATGCACCACGAGCACCTACACTGTTGAAGCGAAGGATCACGCAATTGTTTGTATCCGAATCCACTGAGGCTCTCTCAGGAAAACAGAAGTGAATCTCTAGCGCCGCGTTTTTGATGAGTGCATGCGCCGGAAGCAATTGCGGAGCCGGAAATACGTCATAGACGCCACGTTTTGGACACCACCTGCACTTTCCTTCTGGTTTCAGTCACCGAGGTGAGCGATACCGGCATGCTGGAGGGACGGACACGAGATGGACGCCAGGGGATGTTCCCCAGCGCCGCTGTCCAGGAGGTCAAGATGAGGGGCAGTTCCTCGTCTCAGGGTCGTGTCAGAGGTCGCCGAGAGATGCAAACCTCGTCGGGGGCTGCAACACTGCCGAGGCGATGGAGAATGTAAGTGCCAGATGCAGTGCCGGATTAAGAAATTTAGGGACCCGGGGCTAACTGCATCCTTGGGGCCCTATATAATGACAACGATGATGATAATGACGACTGGTTTAAGACGCTGACATTTTCGAAGCCCACAAGTTACGTTCGCTGATTAGTGATAAAATATACATCATCCTTATGGGCTCTGGAAACGAATTTCTTGGCGTGATTTCTGGTATTATGTATCGGTTATTATCTGACGTGCACGTCCTTCTGGCGATTCTGGCGCGTGTGTAAGTGATTATTCTGCTTGTTGCCACTGTTAGACATTGTAGTCTGAAGCTTTATTTGTTGCTTACAGAATTTAACATTTTTTATGGTAAAAGCATACCTTACGGTGTTTTGGTGCCATGCTCAGAGTTATGGTTCGCCGAAATTCCCTGTACCGATAAGACCGGAGCCGAGCTCGGGGCTTTCGCCGAAACGAACGCGACGGCTGTCAAGAAGTTACCTCGGCCGTCGGTTTTCGGTGACAACGTGGGCAGCAAGCACACTCAGCAACGTTTTAAGCGAAGCTTTATAGGCTCAAAAGTTTCGGCGGTGGTGGTGATGGTGGCGGTGGTGTCATGCTGAAAAGTGGACCGATCCTGGCGATAGTGCAGAAAGGGTCCAAGCTTGATGGCTCATACCCTTGTGGGCTCGGGCGCCTGTAATATGCCCTTGAACAACCGTTGTCACACGTGGGACCCAAAGACACAAAATCACCAGCCCTTCCCCTGTCGAAGAAATGGAGGCAAGCAAAGCTTGTCATGCGATTCTAGCGTGAGGGCTTCCGAAGCTCAGGCGAAACGTCAGCGAAGAGCCGCGGACCTCGAGTTGCGAGAGCGCGATGTTGAGGCCAAACGCCAACGAAGAGCCGCCGACCCTGAGTTTAGGGCAAACAAAGCGGAACGCCTGCTACAGTGTCGTCTTGCCACAAGCTTCGCTTACCCCTATTTTCTCGACAGGGAGAAGGCTCTGAATTCTTTTTTTTTTCAGATGGTCGAGCGGGGCCCATGAAAGTTGGGGGCCCGGGGCTGCAGCCCCCTTAGCCCCCACCTTAATCCGGCACAGGCCAGATGGCTCACGCCTGAAGGTTTTTGTTGGTGCATACGGAAAGTTATACTATAATTCGCTGTGCCACTTCGCGAAAAACTGTTATGATGCAGTGATGTAAACGGGCAGAAAGCAGGCCGTGTCGGCTGGAGTATCGCGTTCTTTAACACCGCCACTACGGCTTGAAGAGTACTGAGCGCATAGGAGTGCGTTGTCCGCCTGTATAGTTTCTTTTTAAATGAAGCCATAAATGATTTTATGTACAAATTCAGGCCGGTATCTGCGATATAAATCACTAGGGTTCGGTGGGTTGGGCCCATATATTTGAACACCTAAATATGTACTTGGTAGGCATTGTCAAAACATTACTTGCGTCAAATTGGTAGAGAATGAAAACATGGGTAAAACGCTTTTGTAAAACACATTCACTGTAACATTTCTCTTCACCTAATTGGAAGCGCGACCGAAGTGCGTGAGATCGTTCGTCTAAACGCGCTGGGCTTCGACAGCGTGTCAACGTCTAAACGATAGGCATCCTTTGTCTCTGCAGAAATTGCCTGGACCCTAGCGGTTGCCTCACGGAGATTAGCTCTAAAAGCTCCACGGGATTTTCTCGTGCGCAGTGACCCTCGACTGTGAACACATTCTCAGTTCTTTTAATCGATTGCATTGTAGGCGGACTTCAGTCCCTTTAGAGGTATCACGCACCTCTGACCGGGAATGTATGGGCCGATCCCGAAGGCAATGCAGTCTAACGCAGCGTCTCGAAGCGCTAGCTGTCACGTGGGGAATAATGCGAGGGACTGTCACGTGACGCAGGCGCCAGACGTTTCAGAGAGCGACTTTGGCACGAGAGAAGGATACGTGTGCTGGTGGCGTAATGGTTAGAGCCATCGGGCTGCTGTCTTGGAAGACAGGGCTTCGATCCCAACATCGGTCACGCATTTCTTTGTAACATTATAGGCGGACTTCAGCCATTTTATAACTATTTAACAGAGAACTCGAGGTGTGTTGAAGCGTACGCGAGAGCGTCACAGAGTGCATGAAATCACAAACTTGTAAAGAGATACGAAGTATTGCATCGCCACTTTGTTAAATGGGAGTGCGCGAGGAGGCAGGCGCGCACAGGCTTTGAGTCCTCACGATCATCACATTATAGCATACTTAGATAGTCAAGTTCTGGCCTAGTTTCTTTCCCCTTTTCTCTTTGTTCTTAGGACTTGTTCATGCTACTGGCGTTCTTGAACTCTTATAACCTTTTTCTTGTTTTCTTTTTCTTTGTCACCTATAAACATGTTGTGATTGTGTTTTGATATTCCGTTACCTCTTATATTTCGTTGCTGTTTTTGTTGGCTAAGATATTGGCACAGCCGGCCGTTCTGAGTGGCAGAATTTCCCATCTTTTCTCAGCTAACAGGAAAGAAGAATTCAGCAAATTGACACATTTCCGTGTCCTTGAAGAGGCAGATTTTGTTTGCTTTAGATGTAGTAAGGAGGTCCCCATACAGCATTGAGCTTTGGGACCTCCTTCTGTATATCCTGTTACTGTGCTTTTATTTTCGTGAATGAATAAATAAAATTCTTCTTCTTCTTCTTCTTTTAGTAACCTAAAGGCTCACACGCACTGAGCTGCCTGCACAAAACCTACAATACCACGAACCCCGTTCTTTTCGCAGGTATGGAGAGCCACGCACTGTTGTGTTGCACAGGAGCAAAAAAGGTTTCGGGTTTGTCCTCAGAGGAGCCAAAGGTGAGGGTTTCCACTTCGGAAATTACCCATGTTATTTCTGACTGACGCGAAGTTGCTTGAAGGAATTATCCGGAAGCGCATGAACTTTCCGCGAGCTAAGTTTTCCCGATGTACAAACAAACAGAAATTGATCGATTTGTTCAGACGTGAAACAGACCACCAAGCAACTTATACTTTTTTGTTCTTGCATCTCAGATATGGCGGCCGACATTTTCCCTTTATAACGTATGACGCCGTCGGTCACTCCATAGAAACCTGTTTGACACTCACTATCCGCTTGTAGATTACTTGCGAAAACACACGCAAACACACTCGCGAACACGCACACACAAACACACGCACGCACATGCACGCACACGCACGAACTCATACGTACGCATACGCACAAAAAACGGTGGATTAATACTTAATCGCGAGTTAAATAAGATTAGTGAAGGAACTGTGGGCCACCCATGACGTCATGTGCCAGTTTTTGAGCGGGAACTTCAACTACGCTTGAGATTTTTCGTCTATTTAGCGTACACATAACGCCTTTATGTCATGCATTTATCAGTCTAGATTGACCAATAGATATCTTACTTGTAAGGAAACGTTTTCTCATAATTTGAAAGAGCCGGAACATGCCTTTAAGACTTCTGTCGATCGCTGGTCACTGAAAAAAAAGTAAACAACCGTGGTGGATATCTTCTTGTACAGCCACGAGTCCACTGATGGAACGGCAGCCAACGGAAAACTGGCCGAGCTTGCAGTATTTGGATGACGTGGACCAAGGTGGAGTGGCCGACCTTGCCGGCCTCAAGAAAGGCGACTTCTTGCTCGAGGTGAGTGACAGCTGGCAAAACTTGTGAAAACGTCGTCGCCTGGAAAATATATTAGTTACATTGCATTACTTTAGTCATGAAAGTGAATGTTGTTGAAATTATGTGAATTCCAGCACAAACAGAAAGAGTGCCTGTCTGTGCGAGGTTCGAAATCCAGCGTGACTTTAGAATCTACCTAGTTACCACTTTTCGATATTTTCCACAAAAGAGAAATATCAGTAATAGAACGAGGCCGATCATATAGATGAGCATGGCATTGGATTGTTTTTCAATCGTATTGAGTAAGTGCCCGAAAAAAGTAAGAGTAATAGTAGGGGTGTAGAAGTATTCGAAATTGCGACTACGAATCGAATGCTGCTTGCTGTTTAGTTCGTATTCGATTCGAGAATCAACTTTTTGAACTAATTGTCGAATATTCGTTTATTTTCAAATATAAAGGCTAATATTTGTCAACACTTCCCAGGACATCAATGCAAGTATGGAATGTTTAAATGATTACGAATGATTATGCTCCAGGAGCGCCGACAACAGAAAGCAGATAACAGAAACCACTTGTTTCCAGTTTTCAAGCTCCTCAGTTGACAGGACGGCCTGTTGTGAACGGAGTTATATGATAAATAAAATAATGTAAATAAGCCTCACTTTTCGGCAAATCACCACAATCTTCGTATTTCGAATTTTTTAGAACTGAGAAAATATTCGACTCGTCATTCCATTCGGTATTCGAAGATTATTTTTCTCGAATATTCGTATTCGATTCGATTCTAAAATGTCACTATTCGAACACCCTTAAGTATAATAGTATATTACGGTTTCTTTATTCTGGCACGGTAACATTCACTGCAGAATGACAGTGGGCGCTTTAGGCTGACTACGATTAGATGTTACCCGTACAGAAAGTTGAAGTCCCGTGCACAACATGCTGTAAGATCCAGAGCCCTTAAATCACACCAGTTTCCAAACTCCCGATGGGCCTCATGCTTCACAACCCGCGCACAATGATTGGGAGTCTGCTCACTATAGCCCTAACTATGGACGACAAAACTAGCTATAAAACACAGCTTTCCGAGCACAGAAACAAAATACAATCTAGCCACTCGCTGCAATCGATGCCAAGTAGGCTGTATCTTCAAGGGGAACCTGCTGGTAGGTCAGAATAGTCAATTCAAGCACTCTTTAGCAGGTGATGGGTGATGAACTTCATCTTCCCGTCGAAAGGTGGCGCGTCAGTCCGTTACTCCAACCCTCCCCCTCCCCCCCTTTTCAACCTAGAGGTACCAATGCGTGACCGTAGCTTTAAGCACAGCTTAGGAACTTCAGAGAAGAGAGAAAGGGGGATAGGGAACCGCTATCGCAAAAGAGGGCGTGTAGAAGTAACTACAAGTAAAGCCCCTATAGTCTTAACTACAAGTGGTCTACAAGTGGCTTTAACTATACTAGTGGTCACGATTGCCGTTGTACTTCAGAAAACTC
Source organism: Dermacentor silvarum (assembly GCF_013339745.2). Taxonomy (NCBI): domain Eukaryota; kingdom Metazoa; phylum Arthropoda; class Arachnida; order Ixodida; family Ixodidae; genus Dermacentor; species Dermacentor silvarum. The sequence goes on from NC_051162.1 coordinate 158,984,144, forward strand.
ATGGTGCCAACTGCCGGTTCGACACATGAACCGCCACGCCATTGCCTGTTTTTCGGGCTCTCCCTAACTCGACACCTCTTAAGCTGCATCGCAAGCACTCCGACGGGCCTTGTCGCAAACGAATTCACTCTAATTCATAAAGCTTTTTCCTAATTTCGCAATGAATCGTGCGTTTTGTTGTCTTCTTGAGTAGCATGTATTGCTGTGTATTACATGTATAAGCTATATGCAGTTAAACCTGCTTATAACGAACCTCCATATAACGAGTTCCTTGATATAACGAAGTTTTTATATTCCCCGCCGTTACTCCATAGAAGCACATGTATTTGAGACCTCTACGTAACGAAGTTACAGCGGGAGACCCCCTCGAAATAACGAATTTTCCCCGCCGACAACCTAGGGATTTCGCCCCAAATTTTGTCATTTTTGCGCGAGCAGCAACCGGAAGCACCTTCTGCGCCGCGACGGAATACGAAACGGCTGCGTCGCGCTTGGTGCGCTCGAATTCACGGCGACTGCGAGGCGAGAGCAAGCGCACGTGTGCGTGCGTCGAGCGTGCGCAGGCGGGCCTGCATCCCTCGACCCGGCGATCTTGCCGCCGCGGGCGTGACCTTTCCCCTTCCCTTCATTCAAACCTGATCCCGCCGCTTGCTCCAGTTGGCTTATCCCGCCAAGCCGGCACTCACCTTTTCCTGTTGACGTTGCCGAAGGAGAAAATACATTTTTTTCAACGCGCTGGCAGCGCCACTCTGGTTACTGCGCAAGTCTCTGCGCTTCCCTTCACTAACATGACACTAGGTGACACTATACAACGTTATGATCCCATCGTGTCGCTCGCTCTTCGTTTCCGACGCCTCGCGCTTGTGCGAAACGACACGCGTCCACGCATCCAGTACCTGGTGCGACATTCCAAGGATGAGTGCTTCGACGAAGAAACGCAAGATGTTGACCTTGTCTGCAGTTCGCTATGAAGATAAGCCCGCGCGAGCGCACACTTTCTCCCCATCGCAGATCGCTTTCAAGATACGGCGGCCGCCGCCGAAGTAAACGCCGCCCTTTCTCACCTCCCCCGCCGTGCCTAGCGCGGAAGCGCGCTCGCCCCCGCCGCCCCCGTCTCCCTCGCGCGCGCGAGATTGAGTCGGCTGACCCCCGCAAGCTTTCACTCGCACACACAGCACACGGCGCGCGGCGACGATGTTGCCGTGCTTGAACTTTACACGGAACCTCAAAGCGACTTCCACGGTGACGGCAGAAATGCGCTTCGCAATAAAATGTGCTTCTGCGCGGTTACTACTCCGACGGCGACAGCGAATTCGCACCCCCTACCGGCAGCTTCTCTGCGTTACCGGGAACTGATCTCGAAGGCCATGCTATTGTGCGCGGCAATCGGCAACAGCCACCCAACAGCTGTACGAGCAGGAAATACGTCATGGTGGCCATGTTGTAAGTTCACTATCGCTGGCCACTGTCGTCCGGGCGTCGCAACTCGAGAATCGAACGTCTGCGCACATGAGATCTTGCCGATTTTGTGCCTGTGCGTGTACAACAAGAAATCAATGTCACAGTTTCGCCCTAAGGGCGAAGCAATGAATGCGATAGCAACACAGCAATGTCATACGAAGTAAGGTGAGCGGCTTTGGTAGCAATATGAATTGTAGTAAACATGAGCTATTAAGTAAGCAGGTGTGCTGCGGCGTAAGTAGACCGACATGAAGAGAGACTCGATGACCACGAGAAGGCGCGTGTGAAACGGTGGTGTTGATGAGAAGCGCTTCCCGTGGGCAGCGCGCGTGCGAAGGGACACACCTGTAGCGCTGCACTGCCGACCCGGGCAGCATTGCATGTGTAGCGTGCGTTGGAAAATGTGGCCCGACTATTACTAACTGATTGAACAAGCGTGGTGTGAGCGCGCACAAACAAACATGAATAGATCACACTGAATGTGCAGACAACGACTGTCAAAACGCTGGCAGCAAGCGCATACGCCGCACCAACGGGCGAAGGTACGTGCGGTCTATCGCTTCAACGGAAACTGAGTGGCGAATGCACGGCGCATAAAGGTCAGAGCCGTGTGGAGATAAGCGACGGTACGAGCGAGCGACGAGCGCGGTTGTTGGTAGAGAGGTAGTGCGCCCCCCCCCCCCCCCTCCGCTCCCTCCGGCGCTGGCTTCCCCCTTCCTTGCTTGCGCGTGGGAGATTGAGTGCGTTCGCTCTCCGTGATAGCGCGCGTCCCCGCACGCTTCCGCTCGGGCATACGGCGCGCGGCGAAGATTTTATCTATAGGGAATCTCACGGCGACGGCGACGACGACGGCGACGACGACGGCGACGGCAGAAATCCGGTTGAAGTGTCCATATAATTGCTGTCGCAATAAAATAGTACGCACGAACCGTTTGGTGAGCAATGAGCGACTACGGCTTAAGCGGTCAGCCAATACATGGGGTTCAATGGGGACAGGGTGGGGGAATCTTCGCGACTACGTTTAAACCGAAATTACGTATTAAGCGGGTATGTATTAACGAGGTTTGACTGTACCATCCTTACTTTGTATAGCTGTCTGCTAATTTGCTGTCGCAATCGATGCTTCGCCTTTCGGGCGAAACTGGGACTTTTTTTGTTCATCGCAACTTTAGTGTATTGGGAGTAAATCTTGAGCAACAGTACACACGGTAAGCGTTTCTTTTTCGAACTTTCGTGCCGAACATGCATATAACGAAATCCTCTTTATAACGAAGTTTTCCGGGAATTCGTCAATTTCGTTATATCCAGGTTTAACTGTAGTATATTAACGCGCCTAAAACAAAATTTTCGCAATAAGACTGGCATGAAGATTTTAAACATGCATCAAATGTTATATAAACTATTTAATTACATTTGAATCTCGAGAACTTTGTACTCGGCGTATTCTTTAGTTTTGTTTGTATTTATGGCTTAAACAAAGGTTCACAAGATATCCTCTGTATGTCTGTATATCCACGGTAGTTTTTTTCTCCCGTAAAGGTGGCAGCCCTATCGTTGCAGTTCCACCTAAATTCCTCCTATCCTCCTCTCCCTGCGTCTGCGCAGATCAACGGGCAGGACGTGTCCCAAGCGACCCACGAGTGCGTGGTGAACATCATCCTGCAGCAGGGCGACCTGATCGCCATGACGGTGCTCACGGTCGCCGGCACCGTGCCGGGGTCCATGGGACCGCTCTCCCAGGGCTCGTCGTCCTCGGCGCCCTCATCCGCGCCGGGCTCGGAGGCCGGCAGCGTGCCCGCGATGGGGGGCACCAGCAGCACCGTGACGCCCCCCATGCTGCAGGCCAACGGCGCTGTGGCCGGCGGCTACCGGCAGTGCGCCACGCTGCCGCGCAAGCTGTCGGCCAAGAAGGCCCCAGCCCCTCCCAAGAGGGACCCCAAGACGACCCTCTCGGTGGGAAGGGCTAGGGCGAAGTCCATGGTCGCAGGACTCACCGACATCGGTATGCGGCGCCTCGAGTTGACGTTGTTTTTTTTTTTTTTGACAAAGACAAAAGTTCCTTGAATGGCAATCGGCGATGAAATTCTGCACCGCGTAGAAATGGTAGTTTCAGATATGTATTATGGATACAGAGCAGCCTCCGTCCAAATTTTTACGTTGGGAATACAAATGAATGCGCAGAGCTAGTTGGCATTGTCAGAAACAAACTAACGTGATCGTTATCTTGTGCTGAGAGACCGAGGTTCGATTTCAGTATCGTACACGTATTCTTTAAAATTTTAAATGCATTTCTATATGCCTACCCAAGGAGGAAGCCCGTCCGTCCGTCTGTTACGTAAGACGCATCGATATAAAGAAATTAATGCATCAAACAAAGTCAATTCGAAAGGAAAAATTGTCAGTCTCGTAAGTAGCCTTACGTGATTTGAGTGCGAGGGCATTTTGACGTGTCACGCGTCATGACGTGACGTAATACATGGGTATCTCGGCATAAATATCACATCCGATTATCACGTGACCATGATTCGTGGCGTCTTGCATTGTCACGTGACCTTCACAACTCGTCCTTAATCCACCTTAATCTTATTTGTACCGCTCTTTATCGACTTTAGTCCAGCTTCCTCTAATTTGTACCAAGCTTAATCCACCTTACTCTAATTTGGACCAACTTTAATCCACTTTAATTCACCTTCTCCACCTTAAGTCACCCTACTTTTACTTGGTCTAACTTTAATTACCCATAATTACTACTAATTAGGGTTGTTATACCATTTACTATTTTCTTTATTACTACTGTCGTCATTAAGACGCTGATGACGTCACGTGATGTGATGACGATCTTTAGTATCACTCGTTGCCTACAACGCCGGCTTTTCTGCCACATGGGACATATAATTGCTTTCGCATTAAAACGTTGGCGGTGGGGAGGTTCGAATCTACGACCCCACGGTCAGAAGGGGAGTGTCTTACCCGCTCGGCTAAACACCCACGCTTGTTGAAGGTGAATACACAAGTGAAACAGTCGAGCGGCGAAATTGCCGCACGACTGGCCGTTCGAGGCACTGTGGTGTGGTTGCACCCTCCGAATTACCCACTGTAACGTATACGGCTAACAAGCTTATTTTATTTGGTTCTCTCTTCGCGCAGAGGTCCTGGACCGGACGCTGAACGAATACGACTCGGAGGGCCGCTCGACCAAGAGCAGTTCCATCGAAAGCATCCCGAAGCAGAACGGAGCCTCCTCCGCTCCCGCCGCCTCGAGCAGCGCAAGCGCTCCCGCGACTGCGACGGCAGCAGCGACGGCGGGCCCGGAGGCGCCCAAGACGGCCTCGATCCGCAGCCGACCCGTCCGCATGACGGCCGCCGAACTCGAAGAGTTCCTCACGCGCCAGAGCGCCGAGCGCAAGCCGCGCGTGTTCGGCAGCGTCGCCGCGATGAAACGGGCCGCCCGCGGGGCCGGGCCGACCATCCTCAAGGACTTCAATAGCGAGCCCGAGCTGAACGCGGCCGAGACGGACCTTGCCCGGCGGAGAAGCCGGAGCCAGGAGAACCTCGCCATCTACGGCGAGTCCTGGCAGAAGATGGAGGAGATCTGGAAGAAGCCCGCGACGCGCGTCTACGCTGAGACGAAGGCGGCGGCCACTGCAAAGCAGCAGCCGCCGCCACTTCCCAGCGGCAGCGCCAGCGGTGCCATACCGCCCGCAGCATCCCCGGCTCCGGTGTCAGTGGAGCAAGCTAGTCAGGGCTCGCGGAAACCCCCGCCGAGCCACCCACCTCCGCCGCCACCCGTGGGCCAAATGCTGAAGGTCGATGTGTCAAACGCGATGGGCGACTACGCCAATGTGGACGGTATACCTGACTCGAAGGTCATGTCTAGCTTCAGGCCGGGAGACAGCGCCAAGCTCTACGCGTCTCCCGAATCCCTGACGCACGTAGCGTACAAGACGAGCGCAGAGGCCCGCGGCGCGGCGCGTCCCGGCAGAACTCCGGCCGCTCCGCCGGGGTCCGGAACGCGGTCTCAGTCGCTGCCGCCCCGGATTCAGAACAGGGAACCATCGGAGACCCGCGAGAACGTGGTCTACTCCACGTTCAGGGTTGTGCAGCCAACGCCGGAGACGGGGACTCTGCGGGGCACCTCCAAGGGTAAGAAGGTCAGAGGTCCCGCCGCAGTTCAGGAGGAGCCGCCACCGCCTCCGGAGAAGCCGCCGTACATTCCCGAGCCGGACTACGATAGCACGGACGAAGAAGAGGAGCAGGTCTCCAGGACGCAGAAGTCGGGAGACATGGGAACGTTCAAAGCATCGTCCGCTGGCTCGAGACGTGACGAGGCACCTCCACCACCCGAGAGGGCTGCGACGACAACTGCTACGATGATGACAGCCGTGCGCCACGATTCAGACCCGAAGGTGATCGCAACCAAGTGTCACACGCTAGAGCCGCGGTCATCCAGAGCGCAGGAAACCATCGTTCACATCAAGAGAGACCCGCTCGAATCCGAAAAGCTAGTCCTAGAGGTTTCCGCCGGCTCCGTGCGCGACAACATCAGCGCATTTGAGAAACGGAGTGCCGGAAGCAGCACAACCCCGAGGCCCACGAAGCACGCTGGGTCCAAGGACCACCATCACCACCTGCACGAAGAGCCCGAGAACAGTTCCAGCGGCGTGTCGTCGGACGTTGAGGTGGACAGACAGGAGCTCCGGTCGTACGATCAAGCGGCCCTGTCCAAGCGACTCAGCGCCTACTACCTCCAGCGACGGCAGTCCGCCGAGAACCTGGTTCCCGTGTCGACGACCGCCCCAACCGCTGCGCCTGTGGTTTCGAACCTCGACTCGCACCTGAACCAGAGGAACATGCACGGACGGCAGCAACAAATGGTACAGCCGGTCTCTTCATCAGCAGCGTCCATGGCGGCAGCAGCGGCATCTTCTCTAGCGGCCAGCAACCAGGCCGCCCGGAGACCACAGGCCGCCGACAACAAAGCCGTCCTGGGCGGCATCCCCAAGAAGACGCTCAAGATTCGGCTGGACCAGAAGGTTCACGCGACGAGAAGGGCAGAAGGAGCGCCGCGCGGGACTGACGCAGCCGCGGACGGCTCGAGCCTCAAACGCAGCATCGACGAGAGCCTGGACTTCATCAGGCTGCAAATCGACTCGCTGGGTCTCTCGTCCGTCAACGAGGCGGACATGCTCACCGAACTGGTCCCTCCGCCACCCGAGTTTTCGCACGGAGTGCGGCCTCAACAGGCCGAGCCCATCGCGCCACCGCCGCCCGAGTTTTCCGACGAGTACCACCGCCGCTTCGATCATCACCAGCCGGCGCCGCCGCACCATCACCAGCCGCAGCAGCTACCGCAGCACCAGCCGCAGTCGCAGCAGCTGGCTCGTCACCAGGCCGCGCTGTACCACCAGCTGAACCAGTCGCAACAGCAGCAGCACCTGCCGGCAGCGTACTGCCGCTACAACGGCTCTCCGCAGCACCACCACGCAGCCACGCTGCGGCCCACCAGTTCAGCGCACCACCAGCCGCGGCCCACGGTGCACGACGTCTACCGTCCCGGCTACGGGACCCTGGGAAGGCGGACCGATCCTCAGGTACTCGTTGTCCCCATCGAGCGACAGGCGGGGGACTTGGCCCGTTTGAAGTCGGTCCAGCGGGAATTCAGGCAGAAGCCCTTGGTCGAGTGGAGTGCCCGTGACGTGAGCGATTGGCTGGAGTCCCTCTTCCTCCAGGAGTACAGGCCGCGATTCGTCGAAGCCGGCATCACCGGAGTGAAGCTGGCCAACATGGACTCCAACGACTTCATGGGACTAGGGGTGAAGCAGGTTGGCCACAGGGTCAACATGGAGCGCTCGCTCAGGCGCTACATGAAGTAGGCATTCCTTCGTACCTGCCGAAACAATTAGCTTGCCGGAACGGCATGTAGTGCGATAGTGTCAGGGTTTGAGCCATTCGGTTTGTCGTGGACTACGTTTTGGGTGTGATGCGAAGTACACGGATCAGATAACAAGTAGGTACGGTGGGTACGGCGCAGGGGCACTGGTTTCGATAATCAGCTTAATTTCTGGTTCCACGCGGTGTGACCTCAAGATAATTAAAACGAGCAAGGCCAGGTGGAGATGCGCTGCTTAATTTTTTTTAGTCCGGTCTTTCCCGTACTCTTAAAAGCCTTGGTTTGAGACCAAGTGATAGAATTACAAAGACACTATGAGGCCGCGGTGTTGTATCAACGCCACTACATATGGTGCCACCACATAGGCATCGAATCCCTGTACTTCGCTTCCACTCTGTAATTGGAACTCATTGTTTTTGAGCCCGCTGTTTGTCAACGTCATCATGCAGGTGCACTTGTAGCACTTCTAACACTGTAAAGCTGCAGCGTGCAGGTGGAGTGTGTGCCTGCTTGGCAACCGTAACCTCTCAGCGGTGCTTGCACGCACCGAACTAGGTTTTACTTTTTGAGGGCTTTTCAAAGCGATCCCGGCCAATGACGCGACGCAAGCGACTAATTTATTTCGCCCTAAATGCTTCTACAGTTGCCTACAATACAAAGCGGAACGGCTGGGAGACTGCACTACGGATTCCACAGTGCTTTTTTGCTGCGGTGTTTTGCGCACCCTGCCATTTTAATTCGGTGACGACTGAAGACAAAGTTGAACACCCGCCTTTGTTCCTATTTATATTGCGGCCAACTGGATGCGAGGTAGCAATAGGTATACTTGCTGCCTGTGCCGTAGTTTTGTAAATATAATGTAGGTTTCATCACAGTATCCGCTTCTGTTAGACGCTGCTTGATGACTTCGTTTCGCTTTTCTGTAAATTGAGTTTCCGAGTGATGTGCAATCTGTTCCACAATTTTATCTTGTCGGAGTAATTTATATCTAATATATTACCTTGCTTGTTCCTGTATAACAAAGTGTGATATAGTGTCCAACCTTGTTGCCATGTCGTGAGCATGTGATGGTAGCTGCAACGATGTCAACGTAATGAGTACAATCGACCAGACTTTCATTTTGTTCTTGCATAAAAAAAAATGGGTTGTAGTGAACCTGAGATGCCAAAAATATGTCCCTTTTTCCTAGTTTCTTTGCTCGCATTGCTTCGTTTAACCCACAGTTGCTGAACAGAAGCTCTCTTAGATTGTGCCATCTATGCTGTGGTCTATTAATTTCTGCCTACATTTTCTCCTGTGTACGTCTTTAACCACGTAGCTTTACTCTGGCTGTGCACCCGGTCTAATGAGCTGGGCGTTCTCTTTGACATAGTTTCAACAAATTGTGTACAAGAAATTTACAGGCTGACCTGTTCATAGCGTTCTCGACCGAGAAGTCACCTTTTCTATATCACTTCTATGGATAAGAGCCTACAATACTGCCTGAAGCGACTAGCCATGTCAAGCTTCTCATGATGCCCCTTTACATTACAGTAGCCCGCTGACTTTTTCAATGCAGAGAAATGTGTGTCACTCTGGCTACCTTTAAAGACGTCTGTCAAATGTGAGACAGTCAGGGGTCTACATTTGACTTGAACTTTCGATGAAAAGATAAGCTCTCCAATGACATACAGCTGATGTTTACTGTAGTGAGCTTTATGACAGGAAACGTCAAAATTTGCATTGAAGAGGTCCCAGTGACTTCATCTGTGGTAGGCGTGAAAGTGTTCTACGAGGTTTACGGTTAAGCGAAAAAAAAACACTTTAAATAGAATCTGTGTATTGAAATTTTAACTGAACTGCTTGCATTATAATTAGGTGTTCGATTTATATTGCTTTCAATATTGTTTAGTCCTGCGCAGTGATTAATCCTAAGGCTTCACAAAGGACATCAACTTCTTTAAGTGTGATTTCCCTTAATACTGACCCATAAATTGTTCAGCAATGACAACCGTTTAAACATCATCAAGTTCTTGAAGCTTCCTGTAACTTCGGTCCCATACCAACTGTGTCACCTCCAACAGTTTTCATCACGCATGTGCGGTCATTTCTACCAGTAACGTTGAACAGGCCAGCGAAACCATTGAACAAGCATAATCAGCATTTCTTGCTCCCGCACTCTTCACGAAAACACGCGACTTGTCATTTCTAGCCTATCTCGCAGCTGTTCTGCGTTGCTTCCTTACTGTTGGAAACAAAAGCCTTGGAGCAGCTAGGCGCGATGCATACTTTTGCAGAATCTCTTTGAGTGCCGGTCCACACACACACACAGTTCGCTGGCAACGCTCGACATTCCAGATGAGCTTGCCGGAATACAATGCTCAATTCGCCAAAGACGCAAGGCCGGATTCTCACAAGAACTTATGACGAGCAGGTTACGTTAGGTTCGTGGGGCTCTTGAAAGAAGTCAAAGGGCACGTCTGTGAAAGCAGACAGTCTAGCTCGTTGAACTGCGAGAAACATACGCAAGGTGGCGCTGAAAGCAGAGCGATTGCTGCAGAAGGACACAAAAAAAATCGACAACAGATTGAGGGCAAGTAGACACAAGGGAAAAGGAAGGAAGATAGAAGGGACGATGACAAAGCTTGGAACGTGAAACGAGCTATGAAGTCGTTCTCTGAGCTTTGGTTGTTTCCGTGTCACTGCCTAGTGTTCACTCAGCGCTGCATTAGTCTGTCGGAAAACTACTGTCGCCCCACAGACGTATGCCGAATTGCGATAGTCGACTTGGAGTGGCATTTTTCCCGTGCTTTCACATTTCGAATGCATAATTCGGGTCAATTTGATTTGAACTATTAATTCAGAGCGACTCGGGCCGAGTTAACTTACGAAGCACGTGATCTTGGTTCGACTTGATCGAGCGAACCTGTATTCACACTCTCTTTCATAGCGCAGTACAAAAAAACAAAGCTCTGGCGAATACCTTTTCGTCAATTCGTGCATATTTTACATTTGGCATCACATTTGGAGTTCTCCTATGTCTTGATGCGCTAAATGCTGTCTGGGTTGGAGTGAGATTACTCCATAACGGCGCAGAATATACCTTCAATCTAGGAGTCGTGTATGGGACAAACTGAAATGGGATTTGAAAGCACTAACTTTGCTGTTTGAGCATGGGCAGCATGCTCCAAGTCGACTGGCAGAAGGCACACTAGGTTGCAGAATGAGCGCATAAGTTTTTGTCGAATTGAAAGCCCGTCGTCTCTGGCTCACATTTGCAAAGTAGCGGAGTGTACACGTCATACATCGCCAGAACCGTTTTCTGAATGCGTGGATGAAAGGTATCGCTTTTCGTGTCGCCTATTACCGACACAGATGAATGCGTGAGAAAGCTTTCTTTACCGAGACCATGCCGTGTTCCGAATGAGTGTTGGTGCCGGATTGCTTTGCAGACGCAAGGGCGTACAATTACGTCGACACTGCGTTAAAAGCGATAACGTGTATTTATTATGCTCCGAATTAGGATGTACAGTGACAACCTGCAGTTTCCGCATTCACAGACCACCTCAGTTCTTTAACCGTTTCTTATTTGAAAAGTGTGTAGGGGGGGGGGGGGTACATACTGCTGTAAGGCTTTGTTTTCAGTTTGGGATTCGCGTAGTGATCGCACATGTATTATGCATTGATGTCGTTCTACAGCAAACGCTGCTCAGTACTTGTGCGATATTCTTTTTGAGAATGATATGATTCCTCGTTCGTTCATGCTTTAGGGTACGGCCACGCTAGCGGCAAAAACGTGCCGTTTTTGACGCGCGTGGAAAACGCGCGTTTTTGCCGCTAGCGTGGCCGTACCCTTACACTAGCCATAGTTTGTTTCGTTCATTCACTGGCATACATCACCTCTTCAATTACAGCAGATCTAGGAAAACATGATTTTCGGTGTGTCATTCAGGCCACCTTGTTCGTAGACGGCTTATAGGACCCCTTTGTAATATACAGGATTCGCCATTGAACCACAGGTGCGGCTATTACAACATTTCAGGCAAAACGCAATGTGGAGCAGGTCAGAAGACAATACTAACCTACAGTATTTGCTGCTTGAAACATCTCCGATAGTTGGATGGCTAAGTGATATACTGTTCGCAACAATCTACATTGCGAAACATCACACAAACCCTTTATTATTGTTTTTAGTGAGCAATTACAAAGGATCTGATATGAGTTCTAGCATTGTGTCAATACGACGGTCGCTAGAACCTAACATACCCAGTTAACTTATAGTCTAGAAAATTGTCATCTTTTGATATATTCAGACTTTGCGCATCAAGTAACGGATCGTGAGCACAATGAAATTTTCTTTTTGTGGAAAGCAGGAAACTGTCGCTTTACTTCACACCTGCTTTGAGGGCGTACTTGTGCGAGAATAAATTTGAATAGTGGTTATGAAATAGTCAGGCACATGCTGTGTTAGTTCCTTGATTTGAAATGCGTTCTCGTAAACCTAATGGGCGACGACACACTTGGGAAGTTGGTCGTGGAGCAAGGTACATCGAAGGGCATGGTCCGATCCCTGGCTTCTGTGCATGTCACGCTGGCTTTGACCATGTGTACTAAGCAAGGTGACGATCACGCAGCTACATGTTTCAGGTCTCAAAGTGTGTGATTGTTCAGATTCGTCTTGACCCCGACTGCTTCAACGTTCTTTTAAGAAGTTTAATGTGACCTCATGTATAGACTTGTCATGTGTGAAAGCTGATTTGCTTAGTGTGTTGTGTGTCGTACTCCCTTGTAATTTACCTTGACATTATGTTCATACCGGCAGGTACCAGTTATTGTCTTCTACTGTCGCCATTTAAAAGAACTTCCTAAGTTGTGTAGGAACACAAATTATGCTGCGTTAGAGAAAAACTGAGCTATCTTGCTTGTTGCAACGGGAAAGCGTGTAGAACAACACAGTTCTAAATACTATCCTTGCCTGTACATATGAACGCTGAGTATTTGACGAAAGTGTTGCCATGTATCGAAGTCTCGCGGATTCATTTGCGGCGGCATTGTACATATATATATTATTCAGTGCGTGAATGTGTATATGGAATATGTATGCACATATTACAACATAAAGTCGATTTAAAATATTATTCGTGTGGTGTTTATTCTCCTCTAACAAGACGCCATTTACAACCTTAACTCAAACCACTTCTTGCAGAACGGTGCTGGGGTTTAATGGGGCAGCGCAATAGTTGCGAAAAGGGCATTGATCATCATTGATCATCTCGCAGACGAGATGATTTTCCCGCATGTCAAGTCTTGTGGTGCCAGTAGCACTACGACAGTTGCCCTAGCGGATCACTCTGTTATTTCCAGCAGCTGACACTTTGACCTTTTGCAATGCCTTTGCATGCAGAGCCAGACTGGCCTCACCGCGTCGTTGGAACTGTCGGTGCCGTCTTATTCGTCGAGAAGAGGTGTCGCTGCTGAATGTTTTATTGCGATAGCAATTATATGGACACTTCCACCGGATTTCTGCCGTCGGCGTCGCCGTCGCCGTGAGGTTCCGTATAGATAAAATCTTCGCCGCGCGCCGTATGCCCGAGCGGAAGCACGCTGTCACGGAGAGCGAACGCACTCAGTCTTCCACGCGCAAGCAAGGAAGCGGGAAGCGAGCGCCGGAGGGAGCGGGGGGGGGGGCACTTCTACTCTGCCAACAACCGCGCTCGTCCCTCGCTCGCACCGTCTCTTATCTCCACACGGCTCTGACCTTTATGCGCTGTGCATTCGCCGCTCAGTTTCCGTTGAAGCGATAGACCGCACGTACCTTCTGCGGCGTATATGCGCTTGCTGCCAGCGTTTTGACAGTCGTTGTCTGCAGTCATTCAGTGTGATCTATTCATGTTTGTTTGTGCGCGCTCACACCACGCTTGTTCAATCAGTTAGTAATAGTCGGGCCACATTTTCCAACGCACGCTACACATGCAATGCTGCCCGGGTCGGCAGTGCAGCGCTACAGGTGTGTCCCTTCGCACGCGCTGCCCACGGGAAGCGCTTCTCATCAACACCACCGTTTCTCACGCGCCTTCTCGTGGTCATCGAGTCTCTCTTCATGTCGGTCTACTTACGCCGCAGCACACCTGCTTACTTAATCAGCTCATGTTTACTACAATTCATATTGCTACCAAAGCCACTCACCTTACTTCGTATGACATTGCTGTGTTGCTATCGCATTCATTGCTTCGCCCTTAGGGCGAAACTGTGACATTTTTTTTCTGGTTTTCCTTTCAGTTTGCTGGCATACCCTTACGAAATACCATGTATCAATTCACCAATCAAACCACTCTGATGAACTCTTGGACTCCAGCCCGCCAATGTTGGATGGTCTCCAGGCCACTGTTGCGTGACGGGCGACGAACGTGACGATAAAGTTAGCCGGTATACTATGAAGATGGCACGCAGGAAGAGTTGATCCCGCTGTCAAGAGCAGTTGCAGCAACAGGTGATTAGGTGTTTAGCAGGTTACATGTGCTATCAGCATAAATCAAGCTCGAACGAGTTGAAAACGTCTAGAGACTATTGTTTCGGATTTAGGCTGGCCTAGATTTCTAACCAAGGCCTAGTTACGCTCCAAAACCTAGGCTTGGTATTGCGTTCATCATTATTAGAAGCCGGCTACGTAGTGAATATATGTCGCACTCCCATGCAATTACGCGTAACAGGTGCCGTGGTTAGTGTTACAGCGAAAGCTGTATATGGCTAGGCGAAACGAAAAAGGTTCGCCACATGTTTCGATAAACGTCTCCATTGGCTGCGCTATCAGTTACGTCGTTCTTTACGCCGCACCTAAGCGCGCGCGCAATTGGCAGCGCCGTTAGTGACGTCGTTAGCGAACGCGTTAGCGATCTCGAGTTAGCTCGGCGTCGTGGTTAGCAGCATCCGCGCGCCATTGGCGCTTGCGTTCCACTAGAAACACAAACATGTAACCAATAATTGAGAAACGCTTCAATACAGCGTCGGGATTAATCCACTGCTTAACACCGGGGCCGCACGCTTTCAGTTTTGCTGGTTACCCATCTGTACGGAGTGCTTGGGCGGGGATTTTTTTTCTTCTAGTTCGCGCTTCAACTTGTGCTGATGGTACGTGGTAGTGTTCAGCCCTGTGCTGCTGTTCGAAAACTTGCGGAAAGAAAACATTTGTGCATACCAAAGTATGCAGAAGATAGAGGCATGTGAAAACTACTGTTATATATATTACTGTGGCGTTCACTGTACAAGTACTGTCAGAATTTTTCGCGTAAGCTGGTAAAGGTAGTTAGGTTTATTAAACGTGTAACTTGATCTAGAAAGGCTACGCCAAATGGAAGAGTTGACAGGATACATTTGCCGGTTACCTTCTCATTACCTTCTTCCTGATCACTATCAGAAGGACAGATGATGTTATGAACAGTGTGAGCTCTCCCAGCAACCACCAGTTACACCTACCCTGCATCAGCACACTATATTCCTTTGTCAGTTAACTTGTTACCACAAACTATAATCATACCTCAAACTAATCTTCCGCACTCGGCTGCGCAGTGCTCCAGTTCGGCGCTCCTTCTATTACTCCAACAAATCTGCGCACCAATTGCGTCACCATGACCAACTGCAAACTGCACTCCTGCATCTCAATCGGAACTAGAATGCAGCTACGCGATGGTTCTCTGGAGTATTAATGCCGTGTTTTTTTTTTCTTTCAGTGTTGCGCTCGTCATTTTACGTACGATAGTTTCTAGCGTGATTCTTACCTTTCAGTTGTTAAAGCCAAGCTTTTTTTGCATCTTCCCACCGATTGGCGAGTGCTGATGGCAGCTGTCTTGCCGAGTACACAACAACTTGTGTCACTGGGTGTTTGAAAACGGATATGTGCGCATTCCTGGCTAGTCCCGCAGTAAGGGCATGTGCCACTGTGACACTATGAATAAGCCTTCAATGTAGTTATATACAGGGTGACCATTTTCAAGTTGTCCGTAATTTTTAAAAGTCGGCTTTCGCAGGTATCAAAATGCTGGCCCCTGAGCTGAAATATCCAGAAAGGCGTACATGACTTGCACGAGAAATGAAAACCCATGTTCAATTAGAAAATGCACTAATTAACTTTCGAATTATTTACTTTACGGAACCTATTGCAATTTACGAATTGTAGACGGTGAACTTGCAAGGCGTATCCACTTCGAATGAATTTCCCTCATGACACCTGTTCGGAGATACGCGCCATCAAACTCGCCATAAAAATGCACTGTTGGTCCGCTTACTTATTTTATTGAAACGCTCTTTTATGCATTGTAGCACAAAAGTAACTGGAACACCCATGCATTTCGTCCCACACGTTGGGAAGTATCCCGAAACTGGTGTAATCCTGGTGATTCAGTTCAAGTGGATACGTTTTGCAAGCTCACCTGCTAAAATTCTTAAATTGTAAAGGTGCCATAAAGTAATTAAGAGTTAATTAGTACATGATGTTGATCAGTTGAATATTTGTTTTGATTTCTCGCGCTAGTAATGTCCGCCTCTTCGAAAAATCCTGCTCAAGGACAACAACAAGTATGCTATCTGCAATAGGCGATATTTAAAAATTACAGTAAACTCAAATAATGATCACCCCGTATGTCGTACTTCTATGTGCACACATCTCTCATTAACATTCTTTCATCGACAAACCTTTCACGTCGCCTCGGTCCTAGTGACACAGACTGTTAACATCTACAAGTCACGAGGCTGCGCTTGCGTCACCCGCTTCTGCTACTGTCTCGCTAACTCCCACAAGCTTCGAGTCATTTAGTTTCCAACAATGCGTTGGATCTGCAACTGTCCAAATTACGGTACCATAGGTTAACGCTTTTCGAAGTATGCTTCGAGCCTTCACTGATACCTTCTGATACTGATATCTTAAAGGACATCAGTAAGCTTGCGTTCATGACTCAAGAATGTCTGTGAAGTATGCTTAAACCCATTATCGAGTTAGAAATTCCAAAGTTACTGATCTTATTAAAAAATGTGTGACATTTCTGAAATGCCTGTATGTTGTCCTTGCATTAAGCGAAACGAGAATTTTTTTTCGAGGTGCTGACCATTCGACAAGGAAACCTAAAATTAGCTCAACGCAACTAGCGAGGCCGATCGCAGGGAATTCTGGTATAAAGAATTTGACCATATCAGCAGTTAATGGCACGAAAGTAGCTTACCTTTGAGTCTCTTGTTCAGAACCACTAGAGCAAGATTGCCCAAACCTTCTAATTAACATATTCGACACGATTTGTATGGCAGAACAAGAAAACGTAACATCGCTATAGCAACTGGATTGACGACATTACATTTTGTTTAAAAGGCTTTATTAAATATGAATACAGTATTTGCTGAATCATGTAAAAATATTCTTTCGAGATGAGACTTCACCCAACGAGCTTCGTAGCAACCGGGGGCGCATCAAATACCCTGGCAAAAATAATGTGCCCATTTTTTGTTGACATTACGTTTCAAAATTAGCATCGTCCCGGGTGCGCCCCTGGTTTCTACGTTACAAGGCATCCCACTTTCATGACAGCTATATACACACAGACACACTCGCCGTCCTTCCGAAGAACACAGGTTAATCTGGTGAAAAAAAAAAGATAAGCAGAGATTAACTGAATCTTCGTACGTGGGTGTGACGTCAGTGGGTCGCGTGATCGCCATTCACTATACGGAGCAATCGCTGGCAACCTCGCTATTAAGAAAGCAGCGCGACTGGCCATGATTACGCCCACTCTGACAGTGAAAACAGTTCGTTGCCACGGTATCAGTGACACGCCCACCCCTCTTTTGCCACGTGTTGTTGTGACAGAGACGGCGGAAATGTCTTCACAGTGGATGTCTGACGTGTTCTAAATGTGCCAGCGAGGAATACAGCGCGTCTGCTTCCGTAGTGTCCCGAGAAAAATTGAAGGTCTAGGTTGTGGAAACAACAGGTGAGACACACATCTTTTTCACTTTCTGTTAAGCGAATGAGTGCAGGAAAAAAAATCAAACAGCCACTTCACTATTCCTTCACTATTCCATTTAGAGAAAAAAAAAAGACACGTGTGCATATACATGTCACGGGCGCTATCAAGGCGTTGAGTATTAAGAAGGTAGACAGCTACTTCTAGGTTCTACCTCCTGAATACGATCGTGAGCGGTGCGCTGCGTATCTTGTGCCTGTTCCTGTGTCGTCACCTTCAGCTGAGATGTACACCAACCATGAAGTTGTCAGGCACACTTAGTTGCAATTTCGCGGATGAAACGTATGATCTTTATGTCGACACATTAAGACGCCACATTAAGACATTCTTTGAGGCTGCGTAAAGGAATAGGGATGCCGTTGAATCGTGTCTTTATGGCGATGTACCAAGGAACATCTTGTTGCGTGAATGCAGGAGAAGGCTTTTAAGGAGCTAGGTAACGTCACCAGAAAAGATGCACTACGTTCTCTTCAAGCACAGATTAGAACGTGGTATGTATGAAGCAAACACCGTCGATCGATGCACATTGCTGAACCGTCAGGGATGAAAATATAATGCATTGCACGAACATGCCAGTGTTAGGGCAAGGGCCCCAAGGCAGAGTTATATCTGTGCGGTTGAAGTCCGAGCCATTTCTAGTTGCGATAAACGGAAGGCAGTGTTCTGACGCATGTATGGACGACGTGATTGCACTTGTGCCACACTTCATTTCTGCGGGTCGTCTGGACGGTAAGACGCAGCTAAAGACCTAAAGGCCGTTGAAATGACAGTTCCAGAACCTTTAGAAACTGGGAATATCTTGCGATAAGGTACACATTTACAATACATCGGGTGGAGGGGAATATTCCAGAGCAATATAACGCGCGTGATACCGCACATATATATGATGTTTCCGTTTCTTTTTTTTTTTCAAATCTGCAATTGATATGACGTGTGACCGACGCGTACACAGCCAGGGGTGATTTCGTGTTTTGTTCTTATCGACGTACAAATCTTCGGCTTCGTGATGGAAATCACAGCATCTACCGAGTTGATGGCCGTATCGCGTGCCATCGCCTTTTGCAGATGACGTGCGTCGAATGGTTTCCTGGATCTCTTTGTTCATAGCTTTTCCTTTAACACCACAGCTAGCTATGCCGAAACTTTCAATAGGCTGTCATCAATTCTTCCGGCTTTTTTTTTTTGTAAAATCTAGCCGCGACGTCCACCGCACAATCACCTGCTAGACTTTGGTTTCGAGCTGCCCTCGCTCCTGCGACGAGATCAGACATAATCAGGATGTCGCGACCACGCCTTTGCGAAGCAAGAGCAGAGAACAGCCGGCTAAGAAGAGGGCATTAATCCATGACGCCGAAACGGTCCTGGTGGTCCCGTTGCAGTCAGACTGGCAGTGTGTATTGTAGACGTCTCCCAGGAGATCCCTGGCCGTCTGCGTGAGAGTGTGTACCAGCACGGACACCTCTTCTTTGCAGCCGGCCTCGGCGCTCGCCTGGTGCAGGCATCGCTCCAGCTGGTCCATGGAACTGCGTTTAGACAAGTGCAAGACGCAGAGAACAAATATCGCAGTTTCTTCCGAACGGCGAAGCGTCGATTGCTATATCAAATTAGTAGACAACCATACGAAATAAGGATATTAGCTCTATTGGCCGTATACACTTGTAAACATTCGCGTAATAACTGAATTAACAAGCACGGTGTCACGCGCGCACAGGTAAACATGAACACATCTCGCTCGATGACCGCGGAAACTCGCTGTCAAAACGCTGGAGTGAGGAAGCGCTGCAGCAGCAGCGAGCGAATTGACCTTCGTGCTGTCTCTCGCTTCAACGCGAACTAGACGTCGAAAGCACAGCGCATACGAACCTACCGGTACTCCGCGTAGCGTACTCTGTCCACATCGCAGATCGCTTTGAAGAGAAGGCCTGCGCGGGCGCGCACTTCGCGCACGTCGCAGATCACTTTCAAGATACGGCGTCCGCGCGTCCGCGCCGTAAGTAGCAGCCTACAGATTAGAACCCCTCTCTCCCCCCCCCCCCCCCGTCGGCGTGCTTCCGCCCCGCCTTCCTCCGTCGCGCGCGCGAGATTGCGCCGCCATCGTCGGCTGACCCTCGCAAGCTTTCACTCGCACATACACCGTAGGGCGCGCGGCGACGATGTTATCGTGCTTGGATTTGATACGGAACGTGACGGCGACGGCAGAAATGCGCTTGGAGTGTCCGTATATTTGCTATCGCAAAAAAAGTGCTAACGAACTTGGGTTAGTATGTCGTGAACCTAGGCTAAATGAAAGTACTTTAAATACAATCAGTTAAGCGAACAATGTCTGACAACGTGAAGTAATGCATTGCTTACCGCTGGCTATTACCCATGTGCAGTGTTTACCAAAGCTCTCCGGACTGAAGCCCTTGGATCTTCTGAAAGTAGCGAAAGGCTTTGATCTCGCCGCCGTGCTTCAGCGCGCCTCCTGGTACTAGAGTGTACTAGATTGGGGTACACTCTACTGGTACGGTCCAAGAGCAGCTAGCAGACGACGCTCGCTTGGCGCGCATCGTTCGCCCCTTTTCAAAAGGAGCGCACGTTCGCAAACGCCGTTCGCAAACCGTTCGAACCTGAACCTGGCAACGTTTAACACGTGAGCGCTCTCGAGTGAAGTTAGGTCAGCAGGTCTCTTTGAGGAACTATCAGGCATTGCCTTCAATATCATTGGCCTTAGGGAGGTTAGAACTTGTGATACATCACTGGGGGACGATGACTTATCCCAGCGATCTCCATGCAGTTACCCCTGTCTAGCGCCATTCTTATTCATCACCATCAGCCAATATTTATGTCCACTGCATTCTTATCTACCCGTAAATAGCATGCACCTAAGTCGACACGTGCACCTGGTGGTTAGCGAATACGACGCAATTCACCGTGATTTTTCAGCGCACCGCAGGCAGCCATAGGCGGCGTCTAATCTCGGAGGTCATGTCGAGGAGCTGTGCGTTCCGAGTCCTACGTCACTTCCGGCGAGCGGTATTGGCGGCGCTCTTTTCGTAACGCATCCGCCTGACTTTAAAACAAACTTTTGCGTGGAGGCTGCTCTATATCTAAACTATCCGAACCTAGGCTTTTATTACGCGGCCAGAAATTTTGTTGCAGTCGGCCTTGAAGTGAAAGTAAGGAGCCCAAACGTGAACGAGAGGAGTTGCAGAGGATGCCACTAACCAGCACGCCTGGTGCAAGTCTTCCGGATTGGACCGGTTGAACGACCGCTGCGCCAGCTGGCTTTTGAAGCTGCTGCCGCACGTCTTGGTGTCCTGGATGGCCTGCTCAGTCTTGCAGCTGGACCGGGCGAAGGCTGCAAAAAAGCAAGAAAGAAATGATCGCAAATGCAAAGGCTCAGTGATGACTTTGGTGATAAACGTACTCAGTAGATTAACTTTCTGGCTCAAGCCATTACCGAGAGGAGTTGGAATAATAAAAAGAAAAAAAAATCGGCGATGATTACGATATTCCCTAATGCGCGATTTGAGCGCACCTGTATAGATTTTCTCATTTCGCGATATATTGGTTGGCGCAGACAATCTGTCTCTTGCGGCACGTTGCAAACGGAGCGAAGTGTGGCGCGAATGCGTCGCTAATCGAGAGATCGCGAGAGGCAGCGCGTCGGTGACGCATGGGCGGGATTCACAGCAGCCGCCGCCGACAGACCTCCGGTCATGCAGCGCTTTGTTTCCATACAGACGACGCGCGCTACTCTGGCGCCATCTCTTCAGTGTTCATCACTTTCATCCTTCACTGTGTTCGTTCGCTCGGCTACGAGGTACAACGCCGACGCTCGCCGCAAGAACGGGCGCCTGAGAGCTGCGCTGTAAAACAATTACATCAGGTTACCCTGTAAAAGAAACGGTAACTGCTTCTTAAGGGGCCTTCAGGAGGCGTCTGTGTCGCGTACGTCACCTGCAGCGTCTTCCACTGAGGGGAACCACCGTTGTCAGAAGTGAAGCAAGGAATGAAATTAACGGAAAGAAATGGTTTACGATAAATTAAAGGGCAGAGTAGTGCTGTGCAGAAACCAGATAGGGATGTCTGTGAACACGGTTCTATCAGAGAAAGTTCGTTGATGATCTCAATACTTGCGTAGCATGTGGAGGTAGCACAGAAGCATTGAACCTGTCTTATTAACATGCCGCAGTGTCTATTGAGAGGCAAATAACAACGCAGTTGTCCTGCCCGAGGGCTTTGTCTATGAAGATAATGCAGAAAATGTGAATGAATACGGCAAAAGAGAATAGTAAAAGACATTATTAGTTCCGCAAAGGTAGGAAGCACGCCGAATGCAAATACATTACTTGCAAAGACAGTAAATGTTTATGGTTTCATGATTATTAAGGCGAAAGCCTTATACGTCTCATAAGTCAGTCGACCTTGAGCGAAAACACGTCGGCGACCCGAAAGGTACAAAAAGGCTACCGACCCTCAACCTCTGGTGGGAGTCGACCCCACGACCTATGGTGATAATAAGGCGAAGTTAAATGAGGCACAGGTAATTATGATAGAGGTAAATAAGGCACTCGAACCCACGACCCTGGGTGGGAGTCAAACCCTCGACCTTTGGTATTAAGAGGGATGACTAAGCGAAGTACACTAAGTGAATTAATGGGGATGACTAAGCGAAATAAGCAGATGAGTAAGCGAAATAAGAGGGACGACTGAGCGAAGTAGACTTGGCGAATTAAGGGGCATGTGTACGTCATGTGTCCGTCTTTAATGCATCGACGCCTGGGCTTTCGCCTTCAAGTCGTCTTCGGGGTAAGATAAGAGACCCTGTGACTTCTTTAGCGCGAAGCAGGTACCTTAGGGTCGACGATAAACGCAGCAGAAAGATAAGAATAAACAGTTTAGCGGCATTAGCCACAACCCCCTTTCCAACGGGGATGCTAAAAATCACCCGTCTCTTGCTTCGCGCAAGGCGCTTCGCGTAAGCCCCCTTTGTATCTGTAGGAAGAAATCTGGTCAAATTTGGGTGGTATTAGTCATATCTATGTGCAATAACCACGAAAATGGTTTTATTTTATTTATTAATACTGTTAGCTCAAATGCCAATACAGGGTGGATTAATCATGAAATTAACTTCAAAGATCGCTACAGGCCCGAGCGCTCCACGAATCAAACCAGAAAATGCAGCACGTCTGCTTAAGCCCATTAAGCCGACATCCGAGTCCATTGACAAAAAAATCCATCGCGGAGAAACACGTAAACGCGTAGTCGGGTCGCGCAGTGCGTGAGGAAGGCTTTTGTTACTACGTTAATTCATTGAAGTACAGCGGACGTATTTCACGTGTTAGTGCAATAACTCAATTAAGGACTCGAGAAAAAGGAGTCGTCAACACTCACTCTGCTTATGATGGTAATGATAGTAGTGGTCCCGGTGATGGTCAGGACTATCCTCTAAAGCATGACACGCACCCAATATGGAGGATGGATCAAGAATTTGGTGGTTGTAAGCACACATAACTGTAGTATTGGATTTCTTCTTTTATTATTATTATTTTATTATTAGTAGTAATATAATTATCATTGTTGTGTTTATTACTATTCAAAACACACAAACATGGAACAAAGAAAAGCCGGTCAGCCATTATCTCCTGAATGCGAAGCAAGATCCATCCACTTGACCTTCCGGGAGTGAGGAAGTTGCTAGTTGTTGTAATGGTTTTATTAACTTAGGCTACGACCACCAGCATCGACCATTGTCCCGTGTGGTGGTACTGGGAATGGAAGCAGAGTGAGGGGATCGCACTCCGAAATAGGTGATAAAGTCACCCTTCCGTAGAAAGTTCAAAAGGGATATTATTATAGTTTTTATGCCTGTGCCAGGTCTCCGTCCAGCAACTTCCATTCTGCGTACGTACTTTCTGCGTAGCTCTGTATTTGCGGGGCAGTGCCATACGAATGGCAGTTAATGACTTTCCTTAGCATTTGAATCGCAATCGGGAAAGAGTGCCTGACGTCGTTGCTCCTGTCATACTTCGAAACGTACTGTCGCGGACAAATGAAACGCGAACATCTTAAGGCTAAGCCAAACGCCTTCGTTTGCTTCTCCTTTCGCCAAAGCCTGTAATGTCCGCGTGCATTGTAAGCTTAATGAGAAGCCTGTACCTTGTTTGGCAGCTCATAAGTATTTGCGGCGCCAGATCGTGCTTTCGAGTTATACTTGTAAAAGGTGATCTACTTAGGAATTTCTTGTTCGCGTTTAATTTGTCTACAGTGGTACACAACACACACGAATGGACAAGACAGCCGTGGCACTGTCTTGAATTTGCCTTGTTTTCTGTCATCTTTCCGTGCGTGTCACTTCGCGCTGTTACACTTTCAAGTATGTGAATCCACGCTAACTAGTTAAGGTTGTCAGTCATTCTGCTCCTGCCAGAGCCTCCTGCACGAAGAGAAGTCATTCGTGAATGCGTCGTCAACGAAGCAGTAGCTCTGCGTTCGCTGTTCTAGCTGTTTATTCTTTCTTCCTTATTGTCATCTCAACTTATTGTTATTATCGTTCTTTCTGTCTTGCTGCACAACAAACATAACAGGACTTTGCTGACGTTTCGGCCGGGGTCCGGCCTTCATCAATATATATATACATATACGCGAGGCATCTTCAAGGCTGTATCTAGCCCTGTTCTTACAGAACAGAATCAGCAGTATGCTCCGCGAATCGGGAGTCTTGAATCATATTGTCGGATTACGCTAAGCGTACTGGCGCTATCGTGAAGAGCACATGTGGCACCAACGCCCATGTCAAACGTACCACACAACACGCGCTACATGCCACACAACACGCTAACTGCGCATGCGCAGTTCGCGTGAGCCAGCCGAGGGAGTTTTAGCACGGGGCCAACTCCATGTAATGTAACACGCAGAAATGCTCTCCGCAAACAACGGCTAAACTGATTTGAAAGCAATTTGTTGCACTTGAGGGAAATAAAATTTAAATTCTAAAAACT
Organism: Dermacentor silvarum; assembly: GCF_013339745.2. Taxonomy (NCBI): domain Eukaryota; kingdom Metazoa; phylum Arthropoda; class Arachnida; order Ixodida; family Ixodidae; genus Dermacentor; species Dermacentor silvarum. Next base: position 159,008,467 of record NC_051162.1, read on the forward strand.
CTAGGAAGCAGAATATCAATTTAAGGTGTCATACTTTTTTTACAAAAAAAAAATTCGAAAAATTGGCATGTAAAAAAAATGAAGCACAATGTCTACAAATCCGTAACTCTGGACCATAATTCGTAAACAGGTGTCGCATCTGCTAGAGCACCTAAAACGCACAAGAGTGATATTAAATTTACAGATTACATGAATTTGTCACTATGCTTACGAAGGTTTTGCAAAAGTCGCACTCACAAACCAGTAGTATAGTGCAAAGCAGTGTATAAGGCATCAATTTTGTCCGTTTTAGGTGTCCTAAGTGAAGTTTATGGAAGTTTAATATATTGTTTTTATTACCTAGTAGGAGTTGCCAACTTGACACTCAAGTTCTTAAAAAATTGCAATAAGAGAGAGAGAGAGAGAAAGAGAAGGAAATGGAGGGAGCTTGGAATTTTTAATAATTCTCGTAAAAAATGACGGCCTCAATAAAAAAAAATGTCTTCCTAGAGTTAAAAAAATTCTTTTCTTTTTAATCTAGCAAGCGTATCGACTTCGGTGCCTTGAAAGTTTCCTCTTAAAGAGAACACAGCCTTTTCGATATCCCACCCCTGATTACGCCTCTGACTTCCCCTAGGCGCCTGCTGACTTGTTTCCCTGCCAGCATTTTGCTTATCATGCTATTTGGGATATTTTCTCACAATACAGTTAATAATGCATCATTAATCCTTACTGGAAGATTATTGGAAGATTGAAGATAAACGGTCGGCTTGACCGAATCAAGCGTGATTCACTCATTCCTATTACCACCTGCATCGCGTAGCGAGCACGTATCCTCAACTTTACGCCATTTCTCGCTGTCGATCTATTGTATATAATTCAAGCGAAATGTACCACTGATAACGTTTTCACTCTGTGTGCGCGTGTGTGCGTGTGTACGTGCGCGTTTGCGCATGCGTGTTTGTGTTGTTATGCGTGCGCGGTCGATGAACGTCACAATCGCCACTTGCGGCCACGGTCCGGTGACCTCCGACGCGAGATCCCGTCCGCCTCTTCCGACAGGAGAAAGAGTGCGATTGTTGCCCATGACAATGACGACCGGTGTCGACACAGTGGGGCGCTGTTGCGAAAATGCAGCGCGGTTCACTCTCAGACAGAGAGAAGTGAAGGAGCGAAGAAGGGTAGCTTGGCGGCTGTAAGCGCAAGCAACTCTCGCTTGAGGTTCGGAGAGTATAGACGAATGCTGGCGCCGACTTCTGCTTGGTATCATTTTTCGTCACCGTGTTTATCATTTTTGTTCCAGTTCTGGGCCGCATAATGAATGGGTGGACACCCAAGGCACAGTGATGTGGACATCGCGCTCTTGCTTGGCGTTTTGTATAGAGAGTTGGGGTGGCGGCCGCAAGATGACAGCGGCGGCGCAACCGCAAAAGAGCGAACGTGATTGAAGAGTACGGCGCTTGTGTTTTTGGCAGCATTGTACCGCTGCCAGTCTGGCTGTCGTAAGCAGATCTTGATTAATAGTGGCGCTGCTCTAAGATTGCCCGCCTTGTATTGTTCGTCCTATTTCGTTTAAAAAAAATTTCTTGGCGAGATATCAGAAGAGGTTTTCCCTTTTTTTTAAATTTGTATGGCAAGATGGCTTACATGTTAGCTGGATTCAGGTGGTAAGGTCAGTTTCCGCAGTACTGAGTACATCGAAGACGAAAACGCTATCATCACTATACCAATAAACAAGTGACTAAGGTAGCCTGAACGGTTGCCATTTTAGAGGATCTTATGCAGATTTCGTATTGACTTGACCAGAAAAAATGCATGTTTAACGATTACTAGCGGGCTTCTAACTTTAAGTCATGTTTTCATCAGTAGATCTTTGGGGCGTCTATAAGTAATAATTTGGGCATGCCAACGCATTTACAAGACAATGCGGCAGCACGGATTTGCAGGTTTTTAAGTTAATGTGATACACCCCTCACGATCATATCTATGGTTGTACTGTAGATATAACTGGAAGAGCGTTGTAGCAGGTGCTTACCATAACTCTAATTCACTTCTACGCGCAATGAGCTACAGCGCTGGAAGTGATAAAACTTATTGACTAGCATGATAAAAGTGAAAAAGAAACATATGGTGGATGACGTACCAGAACTCACGAATTTCTCGAAATATATTCAACAAGCGCTCTTCCAACCGCGTTAATTGATTTGTCACTGTAATAGCTTACACGAAGTCCTGTATTTGCGGCTTCCGCAATGACAATGTAAATTGTATATCAAAACTGCCTGCTCAGTATTGGCCATTCTATTAAAGGTTGACAATTTTCTTGATTTAATTTCATCACATTCAAATATTTAGTGAATTCTACGTTACTTGTAAAGCCGTTATAGAAGAATCCTTAGAAGGAAAAAAGAAGGCAAAACTTATAACCTGCATTGAGTTCATGTTAACGGCTCAAAGGTCACCGCGATGTCACATACAAACTGCCCAAAAGCTTGCATTTGCTGATTATTTCAAGCACAATATGTTTTCGGATGACGTCAACAGCATTTAATCACGGTTATCTCTAAATCGGGCTAATTCGTAGCCCAGAAATTGTGCGTCACTGATCTGAAATGAACACTAAAAAGAACGCTCCTTCAATAGTGACTCGCTCACTCCTATCGCGACGCATAATGCTTGATAAGGTTAGAAGAGAAGCACAGGCGAGAGACGGGTGGCGACACCACACTTCACTTCTCGCACCAGCTCGCTATGACGTCATGGACTTGAACGCCATCTAAATGTCTGCTCTTAACAGTTCGTGGGCAAAGAAGGACTCCATTGCGTTCAAAGCGAACCAAGGACCTTACCTACAAAGAGCTTCAAGAACTTTTTCCGCATCAAAATGGTCAGAATTCGGAAATGATGTCTTTTATTTATAAACGCATCATTCATAACTTAGCCAGAGATCACCCTTCTGCACAGCTCTTCCAAGCGGCCGATATCCCTACGGTTTTCAACACGTATAACTTACGCCTTGTTCTTAGATATAAATATGAAATAAAGAACAATATTCCAATGCTTGCAGATTTGGCAGAATTAGCTGAATATTCTTCTTCGTATCCCTTACGGCTCATGAGAAAGTACGAAACAAGAACACCGCGCACAAATTACGGGGCCCAGATGCTGAGAACCACTTTGCCCTCTGTGTTAAATCTGTTATCGCAAAATGATTTTGATATTTATTGTTGCAAGTCTGCACTTCATGCTTTTTTGGTGAGGTGATGTCTAAAATGTCAGCCTTGAACTTATCTTTGATGTTTTTTATTGCGTGTAGCTGTTGTGTTCTTTTTTTTGCAAATATGTGCGAGAATAATGTACGCTTTTTGTGTGTTTATACTTATGTACGCCAGTTTTTTTAACACGAAAGTGTTTTATGCCGGGGTCCACCAAGACTTCACTGACGTATTTCCGTCACGGAAATACGTCATAGAACATAATACAAAGAAAGAAACCAGAAGAAAAAGTTCCACAAACATGCAAAATTTGGGAATCGAACCCACGACCTCTCGGTCCGCGACGATAGATCGCCGAGCGTTTAACCCATTGCGCCACAAACGCATTTGCAGAGCGCTACACAGACGCGCCTTATATATCTAACACTCCTCCGTGTACCCGCGCTCTTGCTCGGGCCGGTGCCGCCGCCTACGAGCAGAAAAGAGAAGTACTGCATTATGACACTAACGCGCGCCGACAGTGAACGCTTCGGTCGTCTCAGCACTACGACGCCTCGATGCCAGCATTCAAAGGGACGCTGGCATCAAGAAGCACTACCAACGCCACCTAGGTGGCGTTGGTAGTGGCGTTCACCGTACTCAGCACAGCGGAGCGTGGCCTCCGCAATTAGCTCTGAAAATGTTTCTGAAGTTGATCGCGGAGGCTGCAATTACGACGCGCTGTACGCGCTGATTTGACTCGGTGACGATTCAGTTACGTGCTTTGTCTTGCGCGTTGTATTAGTGTGTCAGTTACGTGCTTCGTCTTTCGCCTTGTGCTAGCGTGTGCAGCGTAGTGCAGCTTCCATATGCACGACGGTTGCTCATGGTCATCGACGTTGGTAGTCGTGATGGAGGAGACGTGCCACCAGGCGTCAGCGTGGGTGCATCAACGCCTAAGGGCGCTTTAGCCACAAAACACCAATAGACATTATATATCAATGTGCAATAAACATTACACTACTTCTGTGAAGACACGTTTCACTTTCGTGTTCTATACCGATTCCTATATAAGAGGGATCAACCACATTTTTTTGTATACCGTCACGCATGCTGATCTGTAATCGGCTGGGAAGCCTAGTCAAGCTCACAAGAGCTTTTTCTTCCCATGCCCTCTACTTCCTGAAGTGAAGTGAAAATAAAAAATAAATCTGTGACGTCACACTGACGTACAGGCAGTGAATCTTAGACGCGAATATAAAAAGTAAGGAAAACTGTGTTTGGCCTTCATCTGAGCCCGTAATAACCAAAGTTCTCCGCCAAATAAATGAAAATATGGCTTTGAAAGTAATAGCTCAGACTGATTTGGGTATCGCTCTTCAGGGACTCTATACAACGTGTCCTACCTGTCGGTATACACGAAACACGCATAAGTTGCCTCACTTGTCAACCACTGAACACCACACGGGTGTTTCTCGCTGAAAAGCAAACACAGCACTTACTTGAGCGCTTTGAGAACATTATGGCATATTCAAAGTAGAAATGGGCAAAACGGCTCAGCTCACTGAAATGAACCGGTTCATTTGAACGGCTCACCGGTTCACTTAAACGTGTCACCTGTGTTATGCATATTCTATAGTTATTTGGCTTTAAAAAACGGTATATGCATAATTTAATAACCATGTTAATGGTATTTTCGCTATCTTTAGAGATTATTTTTGCATATTTCAAAAGCATGAATTTTTAATTGTAATAAAACATTCTTTTATCATATTGAGGATAAAATGCTTATAACACTGTAACAGCTAGACAGAATGCGACGTACTTTTCTCAGAAACAAAGTAACTTCATCGTCATTACAGGAGCTTTTCTGTTTTTGTGGTACTTTAAAATCACCTTTGGTCAAAATAAGAACACGAAATTATTGTACATTATCTTTCAACTTTATTCATTTATTCTCATACGCCCGCTCACTATAATATGAGTGAGCTGTAACGCCATGCAAGATGAATGTCGAAATCATCTATTGAAGTACAATACAAAAAAAATGTGGTTGATCCCTCTTATATAGGAATCGGTATAGAACACGAAAGTGAAACGTGTCTTCACAGAAGTAGTGTAATGTTTATTGCACATTGATATATAATGTCTATTGGTGTTTTGTGGCTAAAGCGCCCTTAGGCGTTGATGCACCCACGCTGACGCCTGGTGGCACGTCTCCTCCATCACGACTACCAACGTCGATGACCATGAGCAACCGTCGTGCATATGGAAGCTGCACTACGCTGCACACGCTAGCACAAGGCGAAAGACGAAGCACGTAACTGACACACTAATACAACGCGCAAGACAAAGCACGTAACTGAATCGTCACCGAGTCAAATCAGCGCGTACAGCGCGTCGTAATTGCAGCCTCCGCGATCAACTTCAGAAACATTTTCAGAGCTAATTGCGGAGGCCACGCTCCGCTGTGCTGAGTACGGTGAACGCCACTACCAACGCCACCTAGGTGGCGTTGGTAGTGCTTCTTGATGCCAGCGTCCCTTCGAATGCTGGCATCGAGGCGTCGTAGTGCTGAGACGACCGAAGCGTTCACTGTCGGCGCGCGTTAGTGTCATAATGCAGTACTTCTCTTTTCTGCTCGTAGGCGGCGGCACCGGCCCGAGCAAGAGCGCGGGTACACGGAGGAGTGTTAGATATATAAGGCGCGTCTGTGTAGCGCTCTGCAAATGCGTTTGTGGCGCAATGGGTTAAACGCTCGGCGATCTATCGTCGCGGACCGAGAGGTCGTGGGTTCGATTCCCAAATTTTGCATGTTTGTGGAACTTTTTCTTCTGGTTTCTTTCTTTGTATTATGTTCTATGACGTATTTCCGTGACGGAAATACGTCAGTGAAGTCTTGGTGGACCCCGGCATAAAACACTTTCGTGTTAAAATCATGCTAAAGATCCACAAGACTACCGCACGTAACTTTCGTTTTTTGTTTTTTCTTTTTTCTTTTTTATCTTGAGCGCACGCGCGATACTGGCGATCATGTCATCATGCGTCAGGACAAAAAAAGAAAACGAAGAAATGAAGCTCTATTACAACACAACAGATCATTCGCCTCGTTTTATTGACGAGCTAATGATACACGCTCAGAAAATGCAATGAAGTGGATGACTACGCTAATTAGCCCAAATGAAGACCAGGACGTAAACTGTAGGTTCACCTGTTGTTGTCTTTAAAGACACGGAAGACCATCTTCGAAGTGTTGTTGCACCAGCGCACGATGTGCCATCGGTGAAAATCATGAGACATTGTTCGAACAGCAGCAGGCAACGAATGGCACCATCCTTTGTCAATTAAGGCTTCTTTACTTCTCCCTTCGGCGGCATCGGGATGCACAAAAAAAACAAAGCGACTGCTGCGCACACCACACTGCGAGCGTGTACGAGTAGCGCGAGTCTGCCCACGCCAGCCACCACTCGTCGGTTAGAAAACGAAATCTCGAAACCCAGCAGAAGACAAGGCTCTGACGCCACGGTCCGGCACGGCCCACTGAACGAGATAGAACCGGCTTCCTCTCTCCGAAAGAACCGCCGCTCACTTACTGAACCACTGCTCCCTCGCTCTTCAAAAGAGCGGCTCAAAAGATCTGGCTCGCTCCTGAGCGCTCTCGAGGAACGGTTCCTCACGGCTCGCAGAAAGAGAGAGAGCCGGCTTTCTCTCTCCGAAAGAACCACCACTCACTTAGTGAACCACCGCTCGCTCCTGAGCGGAACTCGCTCAGGAGCGAGCCGGATCTTTTGAGCCGCTCTTTTGAAGAGCCAGGGAGCGGTGGTTCAGTAAGTGAGCGGCGGTTCTTTCGGAGAGATGAAGCCGGCTGTCTCTCGAGCCTTGGCGAACCGTTCTGTCTCTTCTGCTGGGTGCGATTTCCGCGCCATCTATTAGCGGTGCGAGAAAGCAACTGCCCTCCCGGCCTTCCTCGCAAGAGTCGTCTCCACCCCCTCTCCTTCGGCTGCTTTTGAGCCGTCCTTTTTGAAGAACGAGTGAGTCGTGGTTCAAGTGAGCGGCGGTTCTTTCGGAGAGAGAACCGGCTCCCTTTCTCAAAAGGAACCGCCGCTCACTTTTACTGAACCACGGCTCACTCGCTCTTCAAAAAGAGCGGCTCAAAAGATCTGGCTCGCTCCTGAGCGCTCTCGAGAAACGGTTCCTCACGGCTCGCAGAAAGAGAGATAGCCGGCTTTCTCCGAAAGAACCACCACTCACTTAGTGAACCACCGCTCGCTCCTGAGCGAGAGCCGGATCTTTTGAGCCGCTCTTTTGAAGAGCCAGGGAGCGGTGGTTCAGTAAGTGAGCGGCGGTTCTTTCGGAGAGATGAAGCCGGCTGTCTCTCGAGCCTTGGCGAACCGTTCTGTCTCTTCTGCTGGGTGCGATTTCCGCGCCATCTATTAGCGGTGCGAGAAAGCAACTGCCCTCCCGGCCTTCCTCGCAAGAGTCGTCTCCACCCCCTCTCCTTCGGCTGCTTTTGAGCCGTCCTTTTTGAAGAACGAGTGAGTCGTGGTTCAAGTGAGCGGCGGTTCTTTCGGAGAGAGAACCGGCTCCCTTTCTCAAAAAGAACCGCCGCTCACTTTTACTGAACCACGGCTCACTCGCTCTTCAAAAAGAGCGGCTCAAAAGATCTGGCTCGCTCCTGAGCGCTCTCGAGAAACGGTTCCTCACGGCTCGCAGAAAGAGAGATAGCCGGCTTTCTCCGAAAGAACCACCACTCACTTAGTGAACCACCGCTCGCTCCTGAGCGAGAGCCGGATCTTTTGAGCCGCTCTTTTGAAGAGCCAGGGAGCGGTGGTTCAGTAAGTGAGCGGCGGTTCTTTCGGAGAGATGAAGCCGGCTGTCTCTCGAGCCTTGGCGAACCGTTCTGTCTCTTCTGCTGGGTGCGATTTCCGCGCCATCTATTAGCGGTGCGAGAAAGCAACTGCCCTCCCGCCCTTCCTCGCAAGAGTCGTCTCCACCCCCTCTCCTTCGGCTGCTTTTGAGCCGTCCTTTTTGAAGAACGAGTGAGTCGTGGTTCAAGTGAGCGGCGGTTCTTTCGGAGAGAGAACCGGCTCCCTTTCTCAAAAAGAACCGCCGCTCACTTTTACTGAACCACGGCTCACTCGCTCTTCAAAAAGAGCGGCTCAAAAGATCTGGCTCGCTCGTGAGCGCTCTCGAGGAACGGTTCCTCACGGCTCGCAGAGAGAGAGCCGGCTTTCTCTCTCCGAAAGAACCACCACTCACTTAGTGAACCACCGCTCGCTCCTGAGCGAGAGCCGGATCTTTTGAGCCGCTCTTTTGAAGAGCCAGGGAGCGGTGGTTCAGTAAGTGAGCGGCGGTTCTTTCGGAGAGATGAAGCCGGCTGTCTCTCGAGCCTTGGCGAACCGTTCTGTCTCTTCTGCTGGGTGCGATTTCCGCGCCATCTATTAGCGGTGCGAGAAAGCAACTGCCCTCCCGGCCTTCCTCGCAAGAGTCGTCTCCACCCCCTCTCCTTCGGCTGCTTTTGAGCCGTCCTTTTTGAAGAACGAGTGAGTCGTGGTTCAAGTGAGCGGCGGTTCTTTCGGAGAGAGAACCGGCTCCCTTTCTCAAAAAGAACCGCCGCTCACTTTTACTGAACCACGGCTCACTCGCTCTTCAAAAAGAGCGGCTCAAAAGATCTGGCTCGCTCCTGAGCGCTCTCGAGAAACGGTTCCTCACGGCTCGCAGAAAGAGAGATAGCCGGCTTTCTCCGAAAGAACCACCACTCACTTAGTGAACCACCGCTCGCTCCTGAGCGAGAGCCGGATCTTTTGAGCCGCTCTTTTGAAGAGCCAGGGAGCGGTGGTTCAGTAAGTGAGCGGCGGTTCTTTCGGAGAGATGAAGCCGGCTGTCTCTCGAGCCTTGGCGAACCGTTCTGTCTCTTCTGCTGGGTGCGATTTCCGCGCCATCTATTAGCGGTGCGAGAAAGCAACTGCCCTCCCGCCCTTCCTCGCAAGAGTCGTCTCCACCCCCTCTCCTTCGGCTGCTTTTGAGCCGTCCTGTTTGAAGAACGAGTGAGTCGTGGTTCAAGTGAGCGGCGGTTCTTTCGGAGCGAGAAACAGCTCCCTTTCTCAAAAAGAACCGCCGCTCACTTTTACTGACCCACGGCTCACTCGCTCTTCAAAAAGAGCGGCTCAAAAGATCCGGCTCGCTCCTGAGCAACCCATCTCTAATTGAAAGCTATAATTGTACCAAGAATGTCGACAAACACTAAAAGTGCCAGAATATATACACAAATCAACTGGTACAAATTATATCGTTAGTTGTGATTGTTTAGGGTAGGAAGACATCTCTGTCTGCGAACACCACACTTGTGCCACTGCGCTCTGCTCATACGGCTTAACTCGATATTCATCTTTAGTGTCCCAATAATTAAGAAAACATACATTCAGGCAGACGCAGCCACTCACCAACCTCTAGTGCGGAGGAGGTTGGTGACTCCGCTGCCACTTTTGCCGCAACACGCAGCGCTCGTATGGCTGTAAAAAGTGTCGCAGCACTCATACGGCTATATATATATATATAAGTCAAGGGCACTTAGGTATCCCTAAGTGGATGAATGCAAAAGCATTTCGACGGCCTCGTTCGCGTACTCCCGTGGACGTCCAAAGTAGCCGTGCGCAGTTACTGACTGAGAACTGTAAGTTTAAGGTTCGTCCATCGCAGCGCATGACATAACTTACCGAAATCACCCGCACCGACTGGCGACGCTGTATAGACCGGCCACTGGCGCGGTCTCTCTCTGTGACCATGTGACTTGTTCGTCCATCGGAGCCACTCTTCTCCCATTCGCGGAAGCGCACGTGGTGTCGCGTGCACTTCCACCAGTGGAAGCCTCCCTCGCAAACAGTCTGTCTCTGCGACCACGCGACTTTTTGTACCATCTCCGGCCACGCCGCCAGATTTTCAGCTTCATGAGCCATATAATGCTTTCGCATTAAAAGTAAGTCCTTCGCCGCTCCACACGCGCATTATAAACACCGGGTGGATGAGATCTCCCGTTTGGTTTCTCTCCCCGAGTGGAGGTTTCGTTAAGAATGATCCGTGCGGGTGCTGCATTGACGCCATGGCTGCAACCTGTCTTACGCGGGCCCCAGACCGTCGGCCAGCCTTCAGCGTGACTTGTTCCTTCTGCCCTCGGCCAGCTGCCCCTGGCAGACCTACCGCACCTTTTGTGGAATTGTCCCGGACTGCGCTCCCCAAGGCGACGCTATATACCCGTGAAGAAGTGGGTCTACACCAAAGTCGCCCATAGCTCACTACCATCAGCGAATCTACTGTCTGCTCCATGGGTTCTTGTTGTACTTGAGCAAACACAAGAAAATATTCAGATGTAACATGCATGCTTCAGATGTTTTATGCCGCAGGGAAAACTTTATGGCGCGCACCCTCCCCACCTTCCTTCCTTGAGCTCTTAAGAAGAAGCCGCCGCATCCGTCTCGGCTCGCCCTCGCACCTACAGCATTCGGCGCGCGGCCGCAACATCACGGCGACGCCGACGGCGGAAGTTCGCCTGGAGTGTCCACATTGTTGCTATCGCAATAAAAACAGAAGCACTAATGAAAGTATTGAAATTTAAAACGCATTGAAACACATCTGATTGGACCTTTGCTACAAGTTTGGATAACACACGTAAAATGTTTTAGTAAGGCCAAGTTGAAAGTTATGCGCCTGGGTTCTCGCTCCTGGTGCGAGTATGTCGTCGTGTAGCGGAGTTGGCTTCTTTCCGTGTTTCTGACATTTTACATCGGGCATCTTTTTCAAGTAGCTGCATTGGTACCTTCGACGTGTAGTTTACGTTTTCATATCTGATGCTCCTACAGAGGGTTCTCGCATGGAGCTCGTATGCTGTGAACTAGATAAAATTGAAAATTCTGAGTACATCGGGCAGCTCTACTCATTTCATGATACCGAAGATGCCGGAAAAGCGGTAAATTAAAATTTTGTTGGACATAATAAATTTACACCTGGAAGAGACATACATCACTATTGATAACATAAATGTAGTGAACTTGCTGTGAAAGTGTCCGGTATTTCATTAAGCCCGTCTTCGACACCTGCATGTGACAGGCATTCCACTCACGCAGAACGCTCTCCCGACCTTGAGCACTAGATGCACGGAAAGTTCTACCGTTGCCTATTCAAATTCCTGCACGGACTAAATATGTTTCTCTACTTGTAAACATACCGCTATATTATCCCTAAATACAGGCTTGCGAATTGAAATATTACACGGTCTCCATCATCGGCCCAGTTTTCACAACACTGTCTCCTAGATCAACAGGATTTAATCGGTGCCAAAGCGACCTAGTAGACGGAAAACACTGGAAAAAAAAAACACTGGAGAAAAAGCCAAAGAAAGCTTTCATAAACGCATAATGCGTTTGCAGGCGGGCGGATATTTGGTGCATCGAGGGTATTCAGTTACCATTCGGTGTTTAACTGCGTAATTCCATAGCGAACAATGCCCCTCACCGGTACAGTACAGATGGCTATCTAAGCTTATTAACTGACCTTGCGCCCGTTTCGCCCACTACTCGGTGAAAAACGTACTCACTGAAGCAAAACCCCCTCACCCTCGTGACATGTCTCGACTAATCAGCTAGATTATAAACACCATTACCAAGCAACGACCACAGGAACTAGCTGAAGTAAAGAAGGTATCGCTTAACCGGATGAGACCCGGATACAGCTGAGACATAATAGCTCTTCAAGGCGGTTTTTAATGTGCAATGGGTGTTAAAGATGTGAGAAAGAATTTTTTGAAATTTAAATACCAACAGTTAGATGCCAAAAGCTGCACCCCCGCGTGCGTAGAAGTAACCATCCCCACATGTCCTGGTAAAAGTGGTAAAAACTGCGCTTCGTTGCCTACCTGTACACGCAGATATGAAGATGACGCTACGTTTAGTTCCTTGCCATGTTGCTGCTGCATCCTGGATTTTCACTCCGTCTCAAATAATTCGAAACACACTATAAGGTTGCCTTCTGCCGCCTGGGACAACACAGAGGTATAGATCAATTGAGTGTCAACATTCTCGAAAACTGATGACAGGAATGTGAGTACTGTACAGTTTCAAATGCACCGGACTTCACATCCAGAATGAATATCTTCAGTAATTGCTTCCGAGTTGATTAGAAAAAAACGTTAAGGCAGTGGGCAATATATCGAACAAGGGATCTTAGGCGGTTAAAATAATGCAACTGTGAAACCGCAGAGCAGACGACAACAGGCGTAACAAGCGCCATACTTCTGTAGCCTGATTCACAGCCCATCGTCTGCTCGTATACATTTTCGATATCGCGTCCTCGTACGACCAAGGCCGCTTTTTTGGCGGATGCTACGGCGGAGAATCACGCAGCAGGTGCTATACAGACCGTGGCCGAGCCGAGACGTCGGAGGGAAAGAGAGGGAGGGGGACCGTAGAAAGCGGTTACGGTTCGCTCGTCACAAACGGTGACGCGGTCACATGTGCCGTATAACCGCGCACGAGCAAGTGCTTCCGTTTTCCTATTCGTACGATGCAGGGGCTCGGGGCAAGGCCGCATTATGTAAACGGGCCGCCCATCATTGTGCCCACCTTCGTGATGTCGGCGCGCTTGCGCTTGCGCGGTCTACAATAGGGGAGGCGGTGAGATTTAGGTGCATACATACGGTCGGTGAACCGATATGCACCGGCAGACCAGGGGATTAATGCTACTGGAGTACCAGGAAAGCAGGACTCGCATTCGTTTTGCGTGATTCCGCACGCAAGCTGCTGTTACGCCGCCACAGTCTATTTGCGGGGAAGAAGCACGGGTATAACTGCAGTGCATGCATATGTGGGGGGTTACGCATGCTACGAAACACGCCTACGTCTCTGAAACAATTCTTGCATATAAGTGACATAACCAATCATTTGCCCCATTAGTATAGATACGACAAACAGTGATAACTTCAGACAGACAGGCGTACAATTTATGCAGGAATGTAAGACAGGGGAGGGCAAAAAGGCAGCTAAATGTCTGCCAATGTACCAAGACCCGTGTCATCTATTTGTCTATTCTGGTCAGTCAGTCGGTCCTGTCCTGTGCTGCTTTGTTCAGTTCAGTTCTGTCCTGCTCTGGTTGCTTGTCTGTTTGCTTGTCTATTTGATTGTTTGCTTGTTTGTTTGCTTGTTTAATACTGCCAGCTACTTGTTGGCAGCCAAAGCAGGAGTAGTACAGTATACCAGCGCCTCAATGAAGATAGCGAAAGAAAGGGTAAAAACACAATTACATAAAACAAAAGCCGATCAGCAGAAAGACAGTTTCAGTTGCATTTTTCGTGGTAAGTGGCTGCCACGGACATCTAATTTGTATCTGTATCCTGTATCTGTAATCTGTATCCGTCAGTTACAGGCCGGCGACGGATACAGGCCGGCGATGTAACAAGGGAACAAGAGGACAGATACAAACCGGCGACGTAACGACAAGGAAACGAGGGTTGGCATCGGTAAAGCTGTATTTACACGACGGACCAGCCTCGCCGATTGCGTCTGCGAAAGAACAACACGTGTCTCAGTGACAATGAATCACTCTGCGCAACAAATCGACGCAGATAGCTGCTTGCGGTGAGATTTGGTGCAGCTAAAAGACGCCCCGGTCCGCTCTTCCGCTGACTGAAACAGAGCTAATATTCACTGCGTGAATACAGCTTAAGGGAGCAATGTAGACTTATTACGTGGGCGACTACAGGAATCCGAAATCAAGAGCTAAATGAGATTGCGAGACGCATCGCAAAGCCACAAAGCTTTATAGCAATATAGCTTATAGCTTATATAGCTCATAGCTTTATAGCAATACGCACGAAGTCCTGGGTTCGATACCCTGCCGCGACGCCCGCGTTCCCGATTGATGCAGAATGCTAAAAGAAGTGCGTTTACGGTGATTTGGGCGCAGGTTACAGAACCACAGACGGTCATAATTAACGCGGAGCCTTCCATTATGACGTCCCCCCTAGCCCATTGTCCAGCTCCTGGACGATGAAGAAGTTGTGGTCCCTGCGACCCAGTCACACAAACGTCCCTGCATTTTTTTTTCTCACCTTGACTTGGTCAGCGACCGCAACTTTTCACCGTATGACCTGACCAGACGAATTTCCGTCGAACTCTCGGCTACCTCCCCTACATCTTGGATACCATTAAACCCCCGAATTTAAGTAAAATCGTTTCTGTATGCGTTTATGTATGTATGCTGAAATAAATTTGGTTCGGTTCGACAGGCTAGGACTCACGCTGCACACAATTTACGGGACGTTACCTTTGGACGTTTCCGTGCTCACGTGTGCCACGGACGGCACTGTACGACTGCGAGCAAAGGAAGCGGAACTGAACGATCTGGTCACGTGAAGCCGTTCCGGCACGCTCGCGCTGGCCCCTAGGAAGCAGCGGCCTCACCAGCGGTGGCGCGCTTCCGCTGACCGCTGCGCTTCGCAGACTATGGGAAGCGCACGGTCGGCGACTCTCGCAACGGGAGTGCCCGGCTGACGGACTGTGTCCGGGTATCTGGTGCGAGACGTCTTTTCGGCAAAGGGGGCGGCCACGAACGATGCAGCTCCTGCTTCGTGCACGCTTTTTTGGCGCAGTGGCGTGCGAGTTCCTGGGAACTGCCCACGGTCAATAATAATGTGATTACCGCTAGGACATTATCTAATTGATAAGTTTACATCATGTTAACATCACGCTAACGTCACGAAGGCTTGCCAGACTTCAAGCGAGATAAGTTCGCCTTGTCCACCAGGCTCCCATTTATTGGTATACTGCAGCCACAATTAGAGTAGATTTAACAGGGTGGGATACAAAGTAGAAAAAAATACTACGTAATGGCACAAAGGAACATGCAGAGGTTACAAAATCTGCATAAAACAGGCACATCAGCACATCATCAACAGGTCTAGCCATTGTTTTCTTGGTGGCTCCTCTTCTACCTGGCCTTTTTTATCATTTCTCTCGCCGCTTATTGCGAAAGCGCGTTTTCGCAGTCTCTCTTTTCTCTTTTGGCAGCTAGATTCCGTACCTTATATTACTTTAATTTGTACACAAACCTACTCCTCTGCGCGTTCGCAGCTCTATGTAGGATTTTGGTCTAGTCAAGTTGCTCGCGATCAACTTATTTCCGACACCACTTCAAAACAGTTGTTGTCACTGTCATGAGAAATAATGTAATTCATTCATTAAAATTATGCCGATCAAACGCACATGCTCGAATATATCGTGAAGTGATTGATTAAATCTTGGAAAACTAAATGCGACGCGTAGAATCATTTCCGTATGTCATCCTATGTAACATGTAAAATCATGTAAAGATTACTTTTATGCACTACTACCGTTCAGAAGCTGTGCCGAAATGCACACACCAGATTAGGGCGGTTCCACGCTATCAGACGTCTATTTGCAGTGTCGTCACGAGAACGGAGGCGAAGTTTGATCTTTGTCGCGACCGAAGAACGGTGCAGAGAGGTGCGAACGGTGCAAAGAGGTGTACGCAGAGAATAATAGGATGTCAAAGACTCTAGTAAGGTTTGCTATTATTCGACCGCTCAGTCCCTGGCATCTCTGGTAATAGTAGAGGCCGCTGTTGCGGTACAAGACTCTGCATACAGCACGTCTCCCGGGCCTTACTTGCGTAACACTGACTCTTCCATCCCGATGTTAGTCTGAGTGCAGCTAGCATGGTGCTCAAACCAATGTGGACGCCACGCCCCCTTCTGGTCAATGCCCGCACGAAAAAGTTACGGATGACGTCACCGAAAGACCCCCGTTCCGGCCGTAAGGCCATCCCATGCCGTCGCGTGAGTTCGCATAAGGTCCGGTCGTCTGGTAGGTCTGGTAGCCATGACGCGTGCTTGCACGCATGCGCAACGTTCGGACTTGCGTAACACGCTCGTTATCCCGCAATCGCCGTCGGCGTGCATAGCGGACCGCGCACTGCATCTCGTTGCTTCTTGAGCAGCGCGCGCGGTCACTTCCTGGCTTTCTGTTTTGCGTGTAATAACGGGCACCTTTTCCTCTCGGTCATCCCAGTACACAACCAACGCGAGACCACCTCTTCTTTGTAAAGAAACAAGACAAATACAAAGAAAATAGACGTTTCCCGGCTGACGCTGTCCAGAGCAAACTGAAGGAAGGTTTCCGTACGGCCTGTCTGGCGGGCCTGGGTTTTGCGAACACGCGGGGCAGGTTTCCGCGTCGGCGCCTTGACCAGACCGTTCGATGCGCGTCGGATCGGCGCGCGCCTTTCATGTTACGCCCCTTGCACTTCCCTCGCAAGGCGCTGTCCATAGGGCGTAAAGCCTTGGTTCGGGACACGGCTTCCGCGAAATGGGCGATACTGCGCAGTGTTTCTGCCACGCACGGTTGCCGCTTTCGTTTCTCGAGAGACCCGCTGAAATTGCGCGACGTGATTTTGGGTCATAGACCAACGATAAGGCCAGCGCCGTTTTGCTTGGAAATGTCCTCAGTACTCGCTGAAGCGCAAGTGAACGCTTTGTAAAAGCGCTTATTTTAGAAGGGCATATTTAGGCGGCTCCAGTTTTGGCCAAGAGGGCGTAATAGCAAGGTTCGTTTCTCTTCCGTGTACAGTATGTAGGTGTTTCTTTTTTTTTTATTTGCATCTTTGCAATCAACGGGAGAGCATTATTTCAGTGGGCTAAGGCTGGAACGAAGTTCATTTAGAAGGAGTGGAGAAAAACAAAATGTAAAAGAAAAAGAAGTTACGAGCAGCGTTGCACATTAGAGACAGGTTAAAGTATATTTTTATTGCGATGGCAAATTATATGGACACTCCAGCCGCATTTCTGCCGTCGGCATCACCGTCGCCGTGAGGTTCCGTAGAAAGTCCAAGGGCTAAAATCATCTCTGCGCGCCGTATGAAAGCGTGCAAGAGTGAGCCGGAGATCGCGACTCAAGCTCACGCACGCGAGGGAGGGAAGCGGGAACGAAGTGCACCGTCTCCGTCGCGCGCAACGCTATGTATGGGTGGAGGGCGGGGAGCGGGGGGCGCGTTCTACTCCGGGCGGTTCGTCTCTTCAAGTGCTTCATCTGCGTCTCTTCAAGTGCTCTAGCAGACGTGGCAGACACTGTCTACCGCGTCAGAGGTTTTAATCAGTCTGTTTACACTTAAAGCCTCTACGCGTTACTTCTTGCATCGTTTAAGGAAAATGACATCATCTGAGTGCCCGCAGTTCAGCGCAATGGAAGCTTATGTTGAATACTGTCTTGTTGAGGGACACATCACCAGTAGCGAGATATCTTTCTCACCCATCTGGACACTCTACTTTAGATAGGCACCTTTTTTTTTTTTTTTTTTCACGCGAGAAAGTGCTTTGACTCAGGTCGCGCCTCGGCAAACCGAGATTAGACTTCAAGGCTCTACGTGATTTCCTCGCGAAAAGTGAGGACTAGTTTAGCTCACATGCATTTCTATGTTCCTGTAATGTCCCAGGACTTGTTGATGCTAGCTTTGTGCTTGTAGTCGTAGCGCGTTATTACATTTATTTCCATATTTTCTCCATGATAAACGGACTGCTCCGTTAGTGTATTGCTATTTTCTGCAAGAATTGTGTCGGTAGTTTGTATTGTGTCGGTAGTTTTTAACGCGATAGCGTTAAGGGCCCCCGTGTCGCAGAAAATCCGGCGTCGGCATCGGCATCGGCGCCCGCGGCCGACAAAATCATCGCCAACCACGCAGGCCCTCCAAGTATATTTAGGTATGCCACACCATTCTATCATTAATGTTGCTCATACCTTGTCTTGCATTCGTGGCGAAGCTAGTCCTCGAAATTTTGAGAATGACAATCCACAAACAAATGTCATGA
Organism: Dermacentor silvarum; assembly: GCF_013339745.2. NCBI lineage: Eukaryota > Metazoa > Arthropoda > Arachnida > Ixodida > Ixodidae > Dermacentor > Dermacentor silvarum. The sequence continues at coordinate 159,026,509 of NC_051162.1, forward strand.
AACAAAACACCCACAGCGCATGCCTTTTATGTTAAATCTTCTCAGACTGAAATATTAAAAGTACGAAACAAAAACGGAAACCTGAAAATTGTGCATTTTCTTTTTGGCGCGGCTGTGCACAATCTCCGGGATCACCCCACGCAAGAGGCCGCGTTTCACCAGAAAGCTCGCCTTCGTGCATAGCGTTCGCCGCCAGTGTTTCCCGTTACCATTGCGGTTGCTTAAGCTGCAGTTGACGGGAAGAGTGAGAAGCAGTCAGGGATCTTTGAATGCTATCGCGTTCCATTCTTAAAAGCGAAGCTTAAGCGTCCTCCCAATTTTTTTCTTACTATTACTGGGAGAAAGAATAGGTAAGAAAGCTCACATGCACAAATGCGGCCACCATGACTGAAGGGGATATATTTCACTTGCATTCGGAGAAGTTCGTTTAAAGAATCAAAAGGAAACTTAAAGAAATTTAACATTAAACTGCTTTGTTACGGTTGCGCATAGTGGCATATATATATATATTAACTAGAAAATGTGCAGGTCTAGCCAGAGCAAAGATGGTGGCTTCTCAATATAACTTACGTTAGCAACGACAAAACCTCTGGCTCCATATCCGCGTTGCTTCCAGAAAGCCCGCCTTCGTGCATATCGTTCGCCGCCAGTGTTTCCCGGTAACCATTGCGGTTGCTTAAGCTGCACTTGTCGGGAAGCGTGAGAAGCAGTCAGGGATCTTTGAAAGCTATCGCGTTCCATTCCTAAAAGCGAAGCTTAAGCGTCCTCCCAATTTTATTGCGATAGCAATTATATGGACACTCCTACAGTGTACTAGAATAGACACTCCAAAGCGGATTTCTGACGTCGGCGTCACCGTGAGGTTCTGTATGACGTCAACGGCTATGAAATCATCGGCGCGCTCCGGACACTGTATGTGCGAGTGAAAGGGGGCGAGGGACGCGCGCTTTCACGGGGAGCGAACGCACGTCGGAGAGCAAACGCGCGTTCTGCGCCGTGCTCCCTGAAGGGCTGCAGAATTAAGCGTCTCTTTCCTCCTTTACAATCACCATATATAGAGAGAAAACGCGACTTCTTCCATCGCGCGAAAGGCCGTGGGGGACGGGAGGGAGGGGAGGCGACGTTTAGCTGCGGCACCAAATGCGTATTTATATAAAAACGTTGTCGCAGTTTCACCTGAACGGCGAAGCATCAATTGCGATAGCAAATTTGTAGAGAGCTATACGGAGTAATGATATTAGCTTTATCAGCTGTACAAACTTGGACATGCAGCAGCACCGGCAACACGCAGAACTGTTGTCGATGCCGTCGGCGTTTTACCCGCGTTCGCTCAAAATGCGTGCGGCGTTGGTGACTGTTGCCGGAGCCTCTGATATAAATAGGCACTTGGTGCCGCTGCTAAACGTCGCCTCCCTTCCCCCCCTCCCCCACGGCCTCTCGCGCGTCGGAAGAAGGCGCGTTTGCTCTACATATATGGTGATTGTAAAGGAGGAAAGAGACGCTTAATTCTGCAGCCCTTCAGGGAGCACGGCGCAGAACGCGCGTTTGCTCTCCGACGTGCGTTCGCTCCCCGTGAAAGCGCGCGCCCCTCGCGCCCTTTCACTCGCACATACAGCGTTCGGCGCGCGGCGACGATTTCATCTCCATTGACGTTATACGGAACCTCACGGCGACGGAGACGGCGACGCCGACGGCAGAAATCTGCTTTTGAGTGTCCATATAATTGCTATCGCAATAAAACGTTGCGAGGCGAGAAGGTGAGTAAGATTTCCGACGCCGCTCGACGAGTTTCCCGTTCTGATCTCGTCGAAAACTTCCCAGCCGCCCCCAGAGGCACCGGCAACAGCCACCAACGCCGCGCGCGTTCGGTGCGAACGCGGGCAAAACGCCGACAGCGTCGACAACAGTTCTGCACGTTGCTAGTGATGCTGCATGTCCAAGTTTACACAGCTGATAAAACTACTATCTTTCCTCCGTATAGCTCTCTACTAATTTGCTATCGCAATTGATTCTTCGCCTTTCGGGTGAAACTGCGACAAATTTTTAGGAGCGAAGCTCCTTATAGCGGCACCCGTTCCGTCCCCGTCGTCGTAGTAGTAGTGTGTAACCAGTCTGAGAAAAATGAGAAAAAAATGTGGTTGATCCCTCTTATATAGGAATCGGTATAGAACACGAAAGTGAAACGTATTTTTCGAAGAAACACCCCGTATAGTGTAGCGTTATAATGATAACTGTGCATACGATCGTTTGTAAGTGCAACGAAATCATATTCTTTCGATTACGTTTTGCACCTCAACCAACGCTCCGCAGAACGAAACGGGCTGGGACAGCCCATTGGCGTCTGTCGCACACGCGCGCGTTGGCTAGAGACGCCGCTCGGCATAGCACGGTCCGTACGGCTATCGCCGTCTGGTGGCCGCCGGCGGAAGGCATCATTCTCCGTGCCACCGGAAAGCCCGCGGTCGGCACACTAGTAAGTATATTCTAGGCACTATAGCGTTAGTGTCATAATGCAGTACTTCTCTTTTCTGCTCGTAGGCGGCGGCACCGCCCCGAGCAAGAGCGCGGGTACACGGAGGAGTGTTAGATATATAAGGCGCGTCTGTGTAGCTCTCTGCAAATGCGTTTGTGGCGCAATGGGTTAAACGCTCGGCGATCTATCGTCGCGGACCGAGAGGTCGTGGGTTCGATTTCCAAATTTTGCATGTTTGTGGAACTTTTTCTTCTGGTTTCTTTCTTTGTATTATGTTCTATGACGTATTTCCGTGACGGAAATACGTCAGTGAAGTCTTGGTGGACCCCGGCATAAAACACTTTCGTGTTAAAAAAAAATTCCGATGTTGTGTCCGTAGCGCGGAATCGAACCAGGGACCCCTCGCTTCCGAGCGCGCGGCGTTAGCCCACTACGCCACGAAGCGCACATAGACACACGCACCACGATGGCAATAAATACCCAACATTAACGAAAGGCCGCGTTTCTAGCGCGTTTCTAACGCGTTCGTGCTAGCGCGTTACGGCCCGTGCAAGAAGCTGGTGTAAGACGCTGTGGCCTCTCCGCCTTACCTTGAACGCGTTTCGAACGCGCTGCCCAAGGCGGTGGCAAGTCAAGTTCAAGTCGAGGAGCATTTATGAATACGGGGGGCATACTCTCTCAGCAGTCATGTGATGGCGTCGGCAAACGCGGTGCACGTTCCGGCATGTGTAAATGGCTGCGTAAGACGCTGTGGCCGCTCCCCCTTACTAGAGAGTACTGCACGTTTCTAACGCGTTTGTGCTAGCGTCCCCTTAAGCGGGAGATCCGATGATTCCCTCCGGAGCTTCGCCCACTCATCATCATTCACCCCGTGGATATGCTGTGATTTTTATTGCGATAGCAATTATATGGACACTCAAAAGCAGATTTCTGCCGTCGGCGTCGCCGTCGCCGTGAGGTTCCGTATGACGTCATTTGGAGATGAAATCGTCGCCGCGCGCCGAACGCTGTACGTGCGAGTGAAAGGGCGCGAGGGGCGCGTCTTTCACGGGGAGTGAACGCACGGCGGAGAACAAACGCGCGTTCTGCGCCGTGCTCGCTTAAGGGCTGCAGAAGTAGGCGTCTCTTTTCTCCTTTACAATCACCATATATGTAGAGCAAACGCGCCTTCTTCGGACGCGCGAGAGGCCGTGGGGGAGGGGGAGGGAAGGGAGGCGACGTTTAGCTGCGGCACCAAGTGCCTATTTATATCAGAGGCTCCAGCAACAGTCACCAACGCCGCACGCATTTTGAGCTAACGCGGGCAAAACGCCGATGGCGTCGACAACAGTTCTGCGTGTTGTTGCTACCAAAGCCGCTCACCTTACTTCGTATGACATTGCTGTGTTGCTATCGCATTCATTGCTTCGCCCTTAGGGCGAAACTGTGACATTTTTTTTCCTTACCACTACTGGGAGAAAGAATAGGTAAGAAAGCTCACATGCACAAATGTGGCCACTAGGGAGCCTACATGCAAGCGCTTGCATGTAGGCTCCCTAGCGGCCACCTTGACTCAAGGGGATATATTTCACTTGCATTCGGAGAAGTTCGTTTAAAGAATCAGAGGGAAACTTAAAGAAATTTAACATTAAACTGCTTTGTTACGGTTGCGCATAGTGGTATATATATATTAGCTAGAAAATGTACAGGTCTAACCAGAGCAAAGATGGTGGCTTTTCAATATAACTTAGGTCAGCAGCGACAAAACCTCTGGCTCCACTGACACTAGAAGTTTGCTAGATGTTTTTCTAGCCGAAATCTGGCGCTGAGCCGTGCTCCCTCAAGGGCTGCAGAAGATAGCGCCAACCTTTCCCTTTCCCTCAAGAACCACTTATCATATCTAGCCGAAATCCGCGCGAGAGAAATGGAACTGTTATTGAAATAGCAACAAGATTCGCGCTCGCACCGTCGTCGTTTGTTGGTGTTGTCTTGCGTGTTTTCCATAACAGTTTTCTATGCCCGGCCAATGTAAAGGAGGCATTGGCCCGGCACGCGCCAAGTCGGTTGCAGTGTTTAAGAGACGCGGAGAGCGTTTGGCTGCAAACACGTCGAAACGAAGTGGACGCACCGCCAATGCTAAGTTCAATGACCTCGGTGGCGGAGCCAGGGCCGATGTGACGTAAGACTACTTGTTTTAAGCGAAGCTTTACAGCCTCACAAGTGTCGGTGGCGGTGGTGGCGGCGGCGGTGTCACGTTGAAAAGTGGCCGATCCTGGCGATAGTGCATAAAGGGTCCAAGCTTAATGGCACATACCAGGGACAAAAAAGAGAGACAGAGAGAAATAAAGAGAGAGAGAAATAGAGGAAGAAAGAGAACGAGAAAAAGAGAAAGAGAGAGACAAGGAGAGACGGAAAGAAAGAGAGAGAGAGACAGAAAAAGAAAGCGAGAGAGAAACACAGAAACAGAAAGAGAAAAACAGAAAGAGAGAAACATAGAGAGAGAGAGAGAGAGAAATGTAAATAGAGAGAGAAAAAGAAAGAGAGAGAGAAACAAAGAACGGAAAATCAGTACGAAGGTCAGATACACACGGCAAGCTTCTCTTATCCCCATTTTCTCGACAGGGCTGGTGATTTTTCATGTCTGATATCCGACCCTTGCTGTGGCCCTCCTTGCCTCGTTCTATTGATCGTTTTCGCGGCAATCCCGTGGGCGCTGCCATGTTTGATCACGTGGTGACGCGTCCATTGGCTTGCCTCCACTGCCTCCGTGTTTGCAATGGATGTGTATGACGCCGCTGCGACTTAGCAAACCTCTGTTTCCGGAGATATTGTAGACGGTGACTGGGTGGACGACACGAAGCTTTGGCCATAGCTTCGAAGAACATGCAAAAGCGCTTTCGGAGCTGATTAAGCTGCATCCAAACGGTGCGAGCAGCGTATACGGCGCTTGCTCTAAAAGCGGGGCTAAATATGAATTCCAAACATTCCGCTCATGAAATTAATCAGGATTAGTGTGTTTTGCTCGTCTTTCTTTATTTGGCAAATATTTTGAAGCAGCGACTTGTCATATTTCTGACTCAGTAAAGTTTCTCATGCGATCACTATCTGATAATTTTCCGCCTAATCGCTCGCGGTTGTGCTCAGTTTCGTTAGGTTTGTTCTTGCTGCGCACAAGGCGTGAAACGTAGCTGTTCTGTACACTGTAATACCTTGTAGCAAAGATGTATCATCGCTAGTATCTCGCTTACTCTCGTGGACCGTCACAAAACATTCAGCTTCGACCATTCGTGCGCTATCGGTGTAGTACCTTGACTTATTGTGTGTATAAAGTGCACATATATTCAAGTGTGCGCCCATTCACTTATTCTTAACACATTGGCGAAAGCGTGGGCATCAGTTTTTGTGCCGGTTGGGGTAGATGGGTGTAGATACTGTGCGCGAAACCTACTAAGACAGGAAGCGGCGCTACTCCCTTTATAATTGTTTAACGAGCGGTACTCACTCTTGCCGACGTATTCTACTCACTCTCGCCGACGGTACTCACTCTTGCCGACCCCACATATTCATTACATTCCTCAATATGCCAGTCACTATTTTTGCAGCCAACTACTGCACGCGTCTTCAATCCACATGATTCAAACCAGCATGAACACAGCACAGTGCGTTAGCGAAAACTCAGTCGCATTTCTGACAGCTGATCGCACAGAAGCAAGGCAGAAGCGGCAATGGTTTCGTATTCGTGCGCTGTCGCTGAGGCAACGTATGGCGCGCCGCCGTAAGCGCCATCTCGTTTCACTAGAACAAACTTCTGCGCGAGAAGGGTCAATATCTCTGATTCACACCGCTCTCTTCCTGTCTCTTAACGGTACGCCTAACATTTTTCGTTCCATCGCTCTTTGTGCACTACTTGCTTCTTTGTTAATCAAATTTGTTTATACTGACCTGTACAGTACCCAGAGCCGTCACGCTACCTTCATTCGAAGTACTGATGAACAGAGGCTCCTTCTATAACTAGCGATGAAGTTAGAAGGGCCTTGCAAGACATGACCCGGGGAAAAGTGGCAGGAGAAGATGGAATAGGAATATTACCCAGTCTATATTTAAGATATTTATACTGCATGCACCTTTCTCCTGCTTGAAGCTCTATGTAGAAATAAAACAATATGATATGTATCCATAAGCAAAACAATCTCGGAGTGCTCGGTGCCTGTCTCGCAGACAAGTCCTAACCGATTTACACGGTAAATATATCGGGCGCGTGCGTATACCATCTGTGGACGACACACTCACTGTCACGCATCGGTACCCCGTGTTCTGCGCAGCGCACGTTCTTGCACTCTCTGTCTCGTCGGAGGCCACCACGGCCGCGTCCAAGGCTTCGCAAGCGTGACTCACGCCCTTTAATGAGCGGGCCCTCCTCTGCGTTGTCTCGCGCACGTCGGCGCCGTTTCGTCTCGGGCAGCACCTTCCTTCCTCGCTCGTTTGAAGCCGTCCGCAAGGATGGCTCGTGCGTTTATTGTTCTCTCATTATTGCGTGCTCGACTTTCCTCTATAGACTCGCCGAAGTGGCTTAGTGGTTGTGGCGTTCTGTTTTCTTCTTCTTCTTCTTCTTCTTCTTTTTCTCTTCTTCTTCTGCTGCTGCTGCTGAGCACGGAGTCAAGGATTCGAATCCCGACCGTGGCCACCGCATTCCAATGTGGGTGAAATGTCAAAACGCAACTCGTACGTTAAAAAAGACAGCGAAGGTGTACGTCAGCGAGCTCTCACACCCTGCGGAAGTCTGAGGGAGGGGGGGGGGGGGCGGTTTTGTCGCTGCCCTAAATCTACCAAAGGCACTGAAAACGATTCAGTATATAGACTACATTACGGAACCGTTTAGGCGCCGCCATCTTGGGCTTTTAAAGCTGTTGTTTTCCATCTTTAACAATGAAATGTACGTTACTACAGTCGATTTGCAAGCTTGGAAATAGTTGTATAAATGCGTTCAGCGTTTCATTGCCATGTTACGTGACTTCACTTCTCATAAAACTTTGAAATTGTTTGCGTAACAGCCCAACATTTAAGCACTTATGAATCGAATATGAAATCGTCTATACGGTGCGATTCCTCCGCTGTACCCGAAGCTTATTCGTATGCTTCACTATAACCGAACTTGGTGCTTATATACTATCCGGGTTATGTTCGACGGATGTTCTCCTGCACGCTGCGCCGGCCCGGCGCCGGCGAGTGGCTCCGTGGTCCGACGAAACGGTACAGGCCTGAGGTGTTCTCATATAGTGATGGCTCGTGTAACTCATAACCGACGCCGTCATGCAGTTGCGCGGTCTCACGGAGGGCCTGGGGCCGCTATTCTGGACATTCTCGAAATCCACCGTATAGTGAAATCTTGCAATGGCGGCACCTCGAGCCAACCAGAGAGCCCGCAGCAGCCGTCGGGGCCGATCAGAGGTGGCAAGATGGCGGATTATAGAATATGGCGCGATACGTACGGCAATGTCCGAGATAGAACTCCTGGTTATATGCGACCGCTTCGGGGCTCCCACGCAGGCCGCGCATTGCTGGCTCTTCTTTGATTGACATCTGATACCGACAACACCGCTGCACGCCACCGTCAGCTGGCATATATACGCCCCACCGGTCTTGGAATTCGCTTAGCTGTAGAATGACGCCACTGTACTTAGATTTAAGTGCACGTAAAAAAAACGCTGGCCGTCGAAATTAATTCGGATGTCCCCGCTTATTGCTACATTGCGTTAAACTTTGCAATGCGAATTCATTTTTACTTGACTTTCTTCTAGTTCACTGCTTCTCTATGTTTTCTGGTCTCCTTTAACAGGATTCTAAAAGGAACCTTCAGATATCGCCGTGGTATTGCTGAATGGATATTTAAAAGACCATAACCACAACAATAAATCCGTTAAAATAATAAGCTGGTTAAACCCTTATTCCCTAAACACTTTCATTTAGAAGGAATGCCCAGTAACGAAAAAAAAAACAACTAACCAACCCTTCCCTTACCGCAAAACTCGATGTCTCGAGTTTGCTCGACGGCGTGGTTAGCAGCATTCGCCCGCCATTGCTGCTTGCGATTCTTCGACATTAAATTGTTTCAAAAGTAAATCTGTCCCTTACATATGACAATGAATGGCTCATACCCCCTTACGCAATGGCTCATACCCCCGTGAACGCGGCCTCCTCATTACGACGACAGAAGTGGAAGTCTACGCTGGACTGATGAGCGGCAACGCAGCCCGAGGCGGTATTCTGTAAGAGTCCACCTAGTGGACTGTCCACTTCGGCTGTCGCCATTGGGTCCCGCTTCACTAGCGCGAAGGAGACTGGCTGGCACCTTCGCGCTCGTGAAGCGGGAGCCAATGGTGACAGCCGCAGTGGACAGTCCACTAGGTGGACTCTTACAAAATACCCCCTCGGCTGTGGAAGACGACGATGACGACGAACGCGTGAGCAGTGGCACGAGCGCGTGCCGAGCACGAACACGAGCGCAACTCGAGGGGCGCCAACGAGCCAGCTGCGGAAGAAGACGACGACGCTCAAGCCAATGCTGGTGATAGTTTTTTTTTTTTTTTTTTTTTTTGCGTACACGCACGCTACTGAAATCTCTGCCTTATAAGAAGCTTCGCTTGAAAAAGTGCGGGCGCTATCGACGATAATGTGAATGTAAGCGAACAGCCAAACGCTGGCTTCTAGAAAGCTATCCGCTTCACTAAAGGACTAACACGCTGAAGGCGTGTATTTTGTTGAAATGAAGACATTTAGGTGGTCTTCGTTGCTTCATTGCGCGATCCCGTAGAACGGAGACGTTAACCAGCGCATATATGATGGTATTAAAGTGAGCCTACATCACGTGGAGTCTCGAAGACGTGTAATAATTGGTGTTCCGCGACGAACGCGCGCAGCAACTCGGCGCCTTTGTATCGGTAGTGAGATTCCGACCACCGGCCTCCGATCACGAACACTGGAGAAAGCGCTAAAGAAAAAAGAAAGCTATACGCGTTAGAACGCTCCCAACCTCCTCTATTTTTAGGGGCGAAGCTCCTTAGGGTGTGGGTCTGTCCCTCCTCTGTAGTATGTAGTAGTAGTAGGTAGCCACGCCTACTTTTATGAAAAAAAATTCCGAAAGTTGTGTCCGTAGCGCGGAATCGAACTAGGGACCCCTCGCTTCCGAACGCGCGGCGCTAACCACTACGCCACGAAGCGCACATGGACACACGCAGCACGATGACAATAAATACCCAACATTAACGAAAGACTGCGCGTTTCTAACGCGTTTGTGCTAGCGCGTTACGGCTCGTGTAAGAAGCTGGTGTAAGACGCTGCGGCCTCTCCGCCTTACCCCCGTATTCATAAACGCTCCTCGACTTGAACTTGACTTGCCACCGCCTTGGGCAGCGCGTTCGAAACGCGTTGAAGGCGGTGGCAAGTCAAGTTCAAGTCGAGGAGCGTTTATGAATACGGGGGTTATACTCTCTCAGCAGTCATGTGATGGCGTCGGCAAACGCGGTGCACGTTCCGGCATGTGTAAACGGCTGCGTAAGACGCTGTGGCCTCTCCCCATTACTAGAGAGTACTGCACGTCTCTAACGCGTTTGTGCTAGCGTCCCCTTAAGCGGGAGATGGTGCAATTATAATGAAGGGCGCTGTTATAAAATAGGAATGACGTCACATATGGCGCGTGTCATTGGTGGAAGTCAATCGTTCGATTTAGTGCGGCGAGACTGGGCGAATTACACGGAAGATTCACGGTTTACCGATGATTCCCTCCGGAGCTTCGCCCACTCATCATCATTCACCCCGTGGATATGCGGTGTTTTTTTTTTTTTTTTCGTGCCTTTGCTTTTCTCTCCGCTATACTTTCCGTCCTTCATTTCCCCTTACCCTGGCCCCCGTGCAGGGTAAGGGGAACCCGTGGCAACCCGAGCAACCCGTGCACTCTACCCGTGAAGCAACCCGTGCAGGGCACCCTGCACGGGTTTCTACCCCGTGCAGGGTAGCAACCCAGGATCTTTTCCGGTTAACCTCCCTGCCTTTCCCACTCCATTTATCTCTCTCTCTCTCTAAAAAGGGAAGTCGAGCTTTCCCATCCTTTCTCGAATTAAGTTCTATTATCTCAGCACCGATACACCACCGTGACGTCACGAATTCCAAGGTACATTCTCGTATTTCGGCCGTGTTGGTGCATGAAAACACCTCGAAACTCTGCCATGTTGAGTTCCACACCTCCGCATGTGGGACAAAAAGAGAAAGCGATCAGCCATAGAGTTACTGTATAAGCTACCAAAGGTTGCCCTTTGTTAACAAAGGGCAAATTTTGCTGTTTGGTACATGCCCTTTGGTAGCATATACAGTTTATCTAATCAGCCACGACACGCCCAGCGCCCGCCAAGAAGCCACGACAGCGCCACGTTGCAAAAATCGGCCCGCGCTGAAAGCCAGTCTAAACACATTCGACAGCTCCTTTCTTTTTTTTTTCCTTTTTCGGCGGGTCTGCGGGCCTTGCTCTTTGGAAACATGATTGATGGCACAGCAACAAAGACGCGTAAGAGTGAAATGACGCAATATGTCTTCTTTTTTGTTTCGTGTTTCGCGGGCTTTTTTAGAATCGCGCAAGAAAAGAACCCCGCTAAAGATGAAGTAAAAATAATAATAAGAAGAAGAAGAAGAAGAAAAAAAAACTGCATCTAGTGTTTCTGAGCACTGCACATCCCTTACGAATGCAACCTATGCCCCCAAAACGAATATTTCGATATTGACACTATCGAAGTTATCACTAAAAAAATATTCGTATCGTTCGAATTCTACAAGGCATATCAATAGTTTCCTTTTTTTTGCAGTCTATAGGGAGACAAACCGATGCGAATAGAAACTTCCCAATAATTCTGCTGCAAGAGAACCGCGGTTTTTGCGCAGACGAACCACTGCTTGGGTGAACGTCCGGAGTGGATCACTTCTGCCCAATATTTTCTGTATTTCTTAAATATTCATTTCTTGGTCAGTCTAAAATATTACTGTCTCGATTTAGACAAGGCAATTTATTCTTTGACCAATCTAACAATGTTCGTCTTACTTAAAAACCATGTGGGGTGCCGTAATATTGCACTTCACACTCTACTACGTCTATCTGGTGACGGGCTGTGTCCTTTTTCCATTACTGGCATTGTGCGCACGGTGCGCCAGGTAAGATGAGCTTTCTTTTGTTTTTAATTTACAAGCTCTGTTGAACATGAAATCGAGTTCTTAGCGGCATCAGATGAGTCAAACTTAAATGAGTATCTCGTTGCCAAACGGATTTCGTGGAAACATTATAGTACTCCACTTTATTCAGAAATTGGAAATATGCGCTATTGGATTTGATACTCAAACGTTATTTCTCTGGAATATGCATTATTCGATTCAAAGATTTCGTTATTCGAACACCCCTAGGCATTTTCTTTAGCTACATCACAATATATATATATATATATATATTTGCGGGTGAATAAGACGCAGGCTACTCCTTGAGTCATGAACAAGAAATGCTGTACGCGTACACTCTTACACAATGATGCACATAGTTTTTGTTGAGAAACTAGTTTCTTGCAGTGCCCACCGCGGTAGCTCAAATGGTATGGAGTTGCGCGGCTGATATCAAGGTCGCGGGTTCCACCTCGGAAGCGGCGGCCGCATTTCGAAGGGGGAGAAAAAATAAACTTCTAGTGTACTTAGAGTTAGTTGCGCGTTCAATAACCCCAGGTGGTCAAAATTTATCCGGCACGCCTCCTGATCAGATCGCGGTTCTGGCACGTACGTAAAACCCCATAATTCTTTTTTTCTTTTTTTCGTTTCCTCCAGTGAGTCCATATACAAAGGCAGCGTAAGCGTTAAAACAACGCAACAAGCACAACTCAGCGTGAACAAAAGCAATCCGTTACAATGCGCAAAAATAAGAGTACCCCTGTTGTGCACCTGTCCTTGGAAGGGACGCTAAGAACATGTCTCTAGGCAATTGTAAACCGGCTGTACTTGCGATCATTTTCTGGGTCAAAAATTCTGGAACCATGGAAACATTCGTCACTGCCGCAAGACGCTATTCATTTCACTAGTGAAGCTCCTGGCGCGCCTTGACCTCGCATGCATCTTACTGCCTGCGCGCAAAGGTGACCGTCTACATCTTTTGTTCTTTCTATTCCCGCTCTCCCTTACCCCATGTGTAGGGTAGCAAACTGGACGCACGTCAGGTTGACCTCCCTGCCCTTCCGTATGCATCGTTTCCCTCTCTTCTCTCTCATCACAGTACCACCGTAACACGAAGGCTACTTATGCACAGTGTATGGTCTTAGTGTGGCAGTCAACTTTTGCAAGCGGCGCACCCACAGATTGCGCAGGGACATAAAACCAAATATCACATTGAGCGGCAGTAGTCTACAAAATGTCTACAGGCCGTCCAGGCACTGCATAAAACTACTGTTGAGAATGCTCACGCTAGCTGTAGCTCAAAGTACAGTAAGCTGACTTTGACTTTATGTGCTTTAATTAGAATTGAAATATTGTAGCTTGATTAGAGGCTAGCCTTTGTCACAGGTCGTGCTGTGTCACTAAATTAACGTTAAGATGTATGCACTTGCAACTCTGTATTGTGCTTAGTGACGGTTTCTTTTATTTTCCTGCTTGCAGCGTGAAATGTTTTCATTATTTCTTTCTATATTGTTGTTTGCTGCTGTTGTTTTTGAGGGCTTGGTTTGTAGCTGCAACTTCGGAATAGCTAGCTGTTCAGTAGTCGAACTGCTCATTTGTAGCACTTAATAAGCAGCAACAACCACGGTACGGGTATTGTTGTGAGAAGATCTACACACGTAAGTGTACAAGTCTGTAATGCCGTAGGTTTGTTTTTGAAGCCGCTAAGCAGTGATTCAGAATGAAAACTTGGACCGGTTGTCTAAAGGAAGTTTGTCATAGACTAGCAGCACTTCTCGCGGGTGCGAATTAAGGCTATATAATTTTGTCTCCAATTTGGTAGGCGGGTTCAAGCTAACTCTGTCACCTACAGGCAGTACATCTTTCGAAGCGACAGACCTTGAGAGACGGGGCGTGACTTTACCTAGCAATCGTTGCAGGACAGTCGCGCGTTAGAACTGCAAACATGATGTCATCCTGGTGGACCTAAAAAGCCGAGGATTTAATTGCTTTTCCTTGAGGCCAGTTTATTTTTTTTACAGTAACAGGCGGGCTGACACCCTTACAAAAAGGAACTAATATTTGCTACAGATACAACTGTGATATGAAATATCGTAAGCAATGCACAAGCAATTATCTAAGGGCAGACAGAATTTTTATGCGGAAGCTTATGATTTGATTCAAAGTATTTTTGCTTTAAGTTTTTGTTGGCATTAAGGCTTCCAACATATCACTCAGAAAATCTAACGGATGCTTTTAAAACAGTTACATTAATACGCTCTTTGCAGATTTACAGAAGGCACTTACCACTGCCATCAGTAAGCAATCGCCTTCTGGTTTATTAGTCTGCATAGTTAGGAAATAGTAAATAAGATAAAATATAGAGGGCGAGAAAGGGGCTTTTGGACTATGACATTCTATTGTATAATGACCCCTCATAAGATGTATTTCTCAGCCACTACTTATAAGTGCACATAGCTAGGCGGTCGGCCATCTGTGAACAAACTTCGTACAGCCTCCCCTAGGCCTTATGGTTACGAAAAATGCTAATTTGCACAACGATCGCACACTCTTCTGACGGTTTCGAGGTAACACGGCGTGTTAGTGAAGTTTAAACGTACATGACTATTTCAGTTTACACTTCTAATGACTGTGGGGTAGTTTACTGAATTCTATAATGCGAAAAGTTCGGCTATCATAAACTTTTCATTCAATACGCCTTCTATCATTATGCACCTCATATATTTTTTATACGTATGGAGCCCTCAAGTGCCACTCACCATGGAATGTTTCTGCACACTCCTTTCCATTACAATGTCATTAAATGTCATGGCAGGAGACGTGGCAAAGCCCTAAAGAATAACTGCACTGCTTTCGGTACCGTATATTTACAGCGTACACTTACGTTCTCAGACTAACTAGCTCAAACAACTGCGTCACATAAATGTATTTTGAGTCACCGCACTTCAACACTGCTGTGCTTGCGCCTCATCTTCGTGTATGTCTTCTTCTGAACTACACCGTTACATTGTGCTGCTCTGAACATATGTCTGTCGTGTTCGTCTGCTTTTGTGACTATTCAGTGCGATATATTTACGCGTCACCAATTATATTTCGATGTCCGATCATTAACTGGAGGAAAGAGGAAATTGACAGTTTTGTCAATCAATAAATTATGCGCTGAAACCGTGTGTACCAGCAGGGAAAAACCAGTTGTTTCACTGACTGACGGCATCGTACGCGCCCTTGTCACTTGAGGCCCTCCTGCCTGTCTTCTACGACAAGACCCACAACGGTGAGTCAGTGGCTATGTAGTTCTGCTGCCGAGCAGAAGGTCATGAGTTGAACTCCAGACCGCAGCGGCCACATTCCGACGGAGGAGGAATGCAGAAATGTTCGGATAGCCTACTTAGAGTTAGCTGCACTCTAAAAAGAAACCCAACTGATTAAAAATTAATCTCGAGCCTTTCACTACGGCACACAAAAGATTTTTTTTTTTCTGGTAGCAACCGTCTGCATTCACAAGAACCGCTAAGACTGTTTTAAGCTCATTGGCGACGAGGACAAGAGAGTGTACATGCACACGAGCTTGCGTGTCTCACCGACAAGGCCGTACGCTAACGCTTGCCAAAAAAAAACAAAAAAAAAAACTTTGTTGCAGTTCACAAACAATCTAGCACGGTTTTGTCTGCCGCCCAAAAATTATAGCCTCAGTGCAAAAACACTGCAGTGGCTATACCACAAACACAACTCGTTTCTGAGACTTCTCGTAGCAGTCCCTTCGTTGCTTTCAGGCAGGTAAGCGCCCATAATCAAATTCCAAACTGGCGGCCGTCCAATATCCACACCTTGGGTAATGGAGGCGAATACCGCAAGGCGGCCCGGCGTCTGGAGTTAACGGGGCGACGCCACAGCAGTTGGGCGAGCGGGTCCAAGGTCTGAAACATTGATACATTCCAGTGCAGCTTTTTTTTCGCTCTAGCCTGTTCGGGTGGCTGCGAGTTGGCGATGCCGCACGGGAACACCACACGCGGCGCCCGGCATTGTGCTTTATTTTACGTCCCTCGGTACCCGACGGGCTCCGCCGTCTCCTAATGGCTGCCCTCGGTCGTGCCGCTTGATTGGCCAAGCGAAAAGTGACGTCACGCCTCAGGTGTCTTTAGGAAACGAGCGAGGCGCTCACCGACGGGTGGGTTTTCTTTGGTCAGCGCACGTCGCACGCTGTTATTACGGTTTCATTTTATTCTTTTTTGTTTTCTTCTCTTCTATCGTTCTGTCTTGGAGTCAGCCGCTTTTGGCGAACTCTTCTTTCGTGAGTGGATTTTTTCTGGAGCGTGAAGCTTCGGGTCGGGACAGTCGACAGTTCGGCTTTGAGAGAACGAGAGGTGTCGGGACGAAACTGTTTCGAAGAGCAGTAGGTGACTCTGACTTGGCTTGGCTTTCTTTCTGTCTTTCTTGTGTACTTCTATCGTACAATTGGAACTGCAACCTAACCTGATGGCTGGTTTAAAGCAAAAATACGGGGATCGGCAGGACACACATGAACGATAACGAGTTGGCGGCGACATACATTCTCCTCTCCGTATGTGCTCTTCCTTTTTTTTTTGCGCTTAGAATCTGTAAACATGTCGCATCAATGACGACGAAGCTGAACCTAAACCCATTTACCGTTTCAACGACGAACTAGGTGAAGTGGCCCAAGCTCGTCTTCACAGTTTTTGTGGCGTTAAGTCCCCGAGGCGTTAGCGCAGGGTCGTTTACCCCATTCCACTCTGTCCTGCAGTTCAATAGAGGCAGTCAATGTTGCCAGTCTTTGTACTAAGAAGGTCCACACGTTCTTATTTCGAATCGCTCGGTATACTATACAGGCAATGTATCCTGCTGCTACGTCATTGATAAAAGAGAAGCGGGTTGTCCGTGAAGCGACAAGAAAACTAACACTAACGTGGTGCTCGAAGGAGATGCTGATAGATTTCACTGTAGTGTGAGAGTTACCGGCACAGTTGGGTTTCCCGTAGTGTAAATGTGGTGGAACTAAGGAGATATGCCACACAAGAAGACACGTACGGCACACTCATCAGTCTAACATCCGAGTTTATTTGACGTGTTGACATCGTTTTGTTGGGAGATAAAGTGACGTGGGAGTCGGGCGTGTATCTCGCGTACATTTTCCTGTATCGCACAATTTTGGTAAAGTTTGACCCGGCGTGTATCTCGCGTACATTTTCCTGTATCGCACAATTTTGGTAAAGTTTGACCCGGCGATTTTATTGCGTGAGAAGCTGGCGTCTTCCATGAACTCTTCATTGCTCAGTATCTCCCTGCATTCAAGATAACAAACTCCACCTTCGCTTTGTTGGTGGCAAGATCAATCTTCTCAATAAATCGTTGTCATATTGCCTGCCTTGATTTTTTTCCTTGATAGAATTGTCCCCACCAACAAAGAAGATGAGAATGTTGGCCGTAGTCATGTTGTGCTGCACTCTGAACATATAGAGCCCTGCCTGTGCCACCTAACTGGCGGCGCCGGTGTAGGGAATGACAAATTAGGCGAGTTGAAACGAATCCGCACAGGAATGAACACAAACAGGAAAAAAATTAGAAAAAACAAAGGCAAGCGCTGGTCTACACCAGCGCTTGCCTTTGTTTTTGGAAAGTGGAAAAGAGCATACAATTCTGTCCGGTACAGAGACAGCAAGCTAAAAAAAACACACACACAAAAAAAACAAAAAAACAGGGGGGGGTGCGGGTCCTATAAGTGGCGGGAACCGGTCGTAAAAATTCTGCTTACATACGTATATAGCTTGCGATTAACAGTTCCATAAAGCTTTTTTTAGGGCATGAAATATGCCCTTTCGCTATGAGTACGTTATTTTAAGGCTTCTTGGAACTTCATTCTGATTCTCAGCCGTGACAGTGGAAGGGAAAACGCTATTTATAAAATTTTGCAGAGTCGGCGTCTGTACTGAAGGCACAAGACCACCTAAGCAAGCACAAGTGCTCTTCCAGGAACCTGTAGACGGCTGAGAAAGCAGCCCAAGGGACATGTACTTCCGTTTCAGACACTTTTCTTATCTAAGCTCCGCCAGTGAGAATTAAGATAATGATATGAGAATTAAGATAAAAGCCAGAGAAAAGCTATTTAAAAATACATCAGCAATATAATAATAAAAGTGGAGGAATGCACAGCGCATGTGAAACACGGTAAACCGAAATGTAGCCGAAAGAGTCAGTGATAGCACATGGTAAGATTCTACCACCATGAGATTAATTCTACCTCATTGAGATTCTACCTTCATGAGATTCTACGTCATGAGATTCTACCTCATTGAGATTCTACCTCCATGAGATTCTACGTCATGAGATTCTACGTCATGAGATTCTACCTCATTGAGATTCTACCTCATTGAGATTCTACCTCATTGAGATTCTACGTCATGAGATTCTACCTCCATGAGATTGTATACGTCATGAGATTCTACCTTCATGAGATTGTATACGTCATGAGATTCTACCTTAATGAGCTTCTACGTCATGAGATTCTACCTCCACGATATTCTACCTCAGCTTAAGCCATGCACCAGAACCATGCCTCTCACTCACTGCTCCGTCGCTGTACTCGGTGTGTAAGGGCGAAAACCATGGGTGATACGAGTGAAATGGAAACAAGGTATATGACTGCCAGAAGATTCTGGCAAGAAAAATATTTAAATTACGTTACAGGCATACATTGTAAAGCTCAACTTGGCTCACGGTTCAGAATTGCGCAGTAGACATCGTAACTCGAACCCTACAAGCCGTCTTCGTGACAGAGCGTACTCAGCGTGACATTGCTATGGTCGATGGCGCAAGTACTATAAAGATTTTTTGATATGGAGGTACTGTTCATACCATCGAGAGGAACTTCATAGCAGCAAAAGAACAAAGTTAGCGTCAAACTTTTTCGAAAACAAAATTGTAGTTCGAAACACAGAGCAACAGTTATTGTCTGCTTAAAGTTAGTGGGTCCTCAAGGTCTACACCATTAGCCTGAAGGAGGAAGATCGAATTGTCCGTAAAAACAAATGAACTTCCTTTTTTGGTGACATTTTGTGAGAGACAAAACACGATGACAGCTGCCACACACGACGCGAAAGCTGCACGAAAGAAACTTTAGTAGCTATGTTGATGTCGACCTCTCGCGTCAGATACTTATGTGCGCACAAGGTGGTCAGAATTGTTTCATAGTTTTCAGGTAAGGCTTTCTCTAAACGCAGGAGTAGTTTAAGCTTGCTGTCGTATACAGCAAAAACAAAAAAAAAATGAAGCTTTGAGTGTAATCGTGTCAGGCATGGGACGAACAAGCACCGTTAATGGTGCTCACATTTTTACTGTGCACCACGTCGCCGTTAGAGGAGCACCTGTTAGCCTTGCATGCCGCGGTAAATTTCGCGAGGCCGAAGACACGCCCGTTAGGTAGAGGAACAGCCTGTTTCCTCTCGGGAACATGGAACGCAAAGCGGCTGCTTTATCAATGTTTGTAAAGGCAAGCGCGAGCAACGGCGCGGAAACAAGGTTTTTATTTTTTTCTAGAGACAACAAAATGGCGACGGAACGAGGGTTCTTCAAGGGGGGTCCTTGCACCGCCATTTTGCGGCCGGTGACAATGAACGCTTGATGGCGCTCTCTCTTTTGGCGTCTCGCGGCGCGTGCTCGTGTCACGCCAGTCGTGAAGAGAAATACCGAGGGAAATGTTGCCGCAGGGGAGGTTTTTGTATACGGCGACTCGACAAAAGAGTTTCCTGCCCCGAAAGGTCGCACCTCCGTTGTTGGAGGGGGTTCCGGAGCTTGGTCGGCTCCCATCTCTAACTCGCCTTCGCCACTAAAATGAGCGAAGTATACGGACGAGAAGTGAATAGAGGAACAACAGCATACGCAGAAGTAGTTGAGAACGCAGCGAGTGTCTTCGTGTCTTCGAAGAAGCTCACACAGAACGAAAGAGAGAGGGTGTTCGGAGGGGGTTTACGTGGCGACACGCCTAGCACGTTACTATACAGATGAAAACAATATGAAACGCAAGGATACAAGCAATACGAGCAGTACACGTTACAGACACGTGATATACAAGAAATACACCGTAACAACGCAGCCATGGCCGAGTGGGTGGGCCGATTTACGCGCCGTCCTCTCCTCGCGGCCTACCGCGTGCCTACTGCACGCTTATAAGACGTGAGAAAAGCTAAACATGTCGCACACACGTGCACAAATTTCGGTTTGCACTCGCTCCATCCGCACGAGCAATACGCAGTCGAGCGCCCTTGCAACGAACGACTCTACAACGAAATTAGGAGTATAACGTAGGAATAATCCTGTGCCAGTTGTATTGTGTGCTCCGCGGTGCGCAACCTTTACAACGATGTGACCTGTATAACGAATTATTTCGGATATCTCAAGCACTTTGTTACAACGGCGTTCGACTGTAAACCGAGATTTGCGCATCTGTGTACGACATGTGGAGTTTTCTGCATGTCTCACGCGTGTTGTAGGCGCGCGGAAGGCTGTGCGGATTCAGAGTAAGTCGGCCCTAAGGCGCCCGGCTTGGCTGCGGGAGGTTCGTGTTGGATCCGGACCGCCGGACCCCCACATGTTTACGACGGGTACAAGCTACCCCCAGGCCAGGCATCCGGCTTTTGCGGAACAGTGCATAAATACGTTTCGGTGAATAGTAAATAGAACAGTGCATATTTACCTCAAGTTTGACAGCATTCATCTCGAAACTAGTGCTGTAGTTTTGAAATTTGTCCCAACTGAATGTGTCTCGTGAATTCGCAGGCTTCAGTTAGTAAATTGAGAAGTGTGCCCAGAAGTAAGTGGTGAAAATTTGACTAGTGAACTTTTGATAAGTTTTAACTTACGACATTCGGATTTCTTGTGCAATAATGTCCACATCTGCGAGTAATCCAGAGCAACGCGTTGATATGCGCTGCATCACACATGCGAAAGATTATATTAACTCTAAGATAAAAAAAAATCTAGTAGAATTCCGTGACAACCTTCAAGAAATGTGGCACACAGTAGCTCCTACTGTGCACTGTGTCTTGCGACGAGCGATCGATCACTTGAAAAATAGTGATAATCCGGAGGTCACGGACATCAGCACAAAGTAAAAGCAACGGAGCATGGCAATATCTTCACACAAACTACACTCCCGCAGACGCTGCTCGAATTTAGAAATGCAGATTGCATTGTTTCATTCGTTCTATTGATTTCCTCTTTTTTCTTTCTTTCCGGTTTCCCGCTTGGCATTCCCGGCTCTTCTGTCAAGCGCTTTTTCTTTTTCTTTTTTTGCAGCCGTCACTGTTAGCGTCGAAAATATGAAGGCTTTTGGCTCTTTCCCCCTTCTTTCTTTTTCTTCCGGCTGGCCTTGCCCCACATCAAAAGACAAGACAGGCGTACGCTCTCTGAAGCACACGCCCGCCTTGCCAGCATGGGACGAGAAAAAAAAAAAATGACTGAGTTTCTTGGACGGAGCAATAAACTCTCCCGGCGGAGCTGCTATGCGGGTAGCGACGGCATTATGGCGCTCTATTCACTGAAAACGCGGTCGTGAAAGAAGGGTGCGCTGGCAAGCACATTTTTTTTTTCGTTGCGTAACGAACTTGCGCAACACCGAAGTCTATATTCAGTTTTCATTTCTTTAAACTATTTCTGTTTGTGTTTATGCTGAGCGCTTGACTATAGGGTCATAATAATTCTACGCCGTCGGCCGCAGCACTCGAGCGACAATAGGAAGAGACTAAATGTGGCATAACCTCGTCTATTATTGAATTTATGTTTTCTAAATCTTCCTTCATTTTGATGGAGAGGAGGAGATTGCTAGCTCATGGGCGGCAAACACGTATTTCGGGTGGCAAGATATAACGAGATATGCGGCGTAGAAAATTTTGCTTTGTTGGAAATTTGCGTGAGGCACGTTTCTGAATGCCGCGTAACTTACAGGAATCTCTTAAAGCTCTGCCTCAATTTGATCAAGCCATTTTATTAGTTAAAAAAAACGAAAAAAGAATCTAAAATGAGCGAAGTAACCTTGAAAATAGCGCAGATGCGCTGATGCGCTCTTCCTGCCATTTATTCGTTTTTGCTGAGAAAGGCGGCAACGCTATTAACGTAACAGCATCGTTGTGCGCGTCACCGCCTATATACTTCGATAACAGCGAAATCTGAACAGGCTGACACCCTACTACAGTGGCTAACCCTACCAACAAAACTAAACCAAGTGGGAAGGCTCCGTATAAATCAGATCTCGACAACCTTCTCCTTCCACCCACACATTCGAACACACGCAATATGAGCACAAAGCGTCGATGACACTTTGCTCAGGAATAACGATTACGTTCTCAGGGTGATAGAGTAACCGGTGTCTTAAAAGGTGCTGGGATAATCGAAGAAGACGTTTTGTCTACTTTGAACAAACTACGCAATGTTTTGAGGCAACAATAACAAACTACACCAAGCTAAATGCTCTAGAAGATGAAAATAATCTGCAGGTAAGCCACACAAACACGGGCGCGCGCGCGCACACACACACACGCGCACACGCACATACACACACACACACACACACACACACACACACACACACACACACACACACACACACACACACACACACACACACACACACACACACACACACACACACACACACACACACACACACACACACACACACACACACACACATACATGTAATGGTGCCAATATATACATCGGACTCATATCATAAGCACATCACGGCGTGTTTTGTCTCTACTACTAGTCGCACGCGACTAAGTGGAAGATGAGAGAAAGAGAAGGCAGGGATGTTAACCAGAAATGCGTCTGGTTGGTTACCCTACTCTGGGGAACGGGAAAGAGGGAATAGAAAGATGAGATAGAGAGAGGAGGGGGGGGGGGGGGAGGAAGGACACGGTGAGCTCGCGCACGCACGCGGAGGGCCTGAGAAATTCAAAGGCGCTCACTTAGGCCAGTCGTCCTCAAGTAAGACAACAGTGCCTTCACAGCTTTGTGGGCTGACGAGCGATGGGGACGGTCTTCAAGGAGCACCTGCACGGACAACGGTCGATCGTCAAGTCGTCGCAATGCGTTCGATAAAGTTTGTCTTTCCGACTGAAATCGATCGCAGTGACACAATAAATGATTGCTTATCGCGGAGCATACTTCGAGAAACTGTTGGATAGCTCTTATTAGAACGGGGAGGTGGGCTGGCTAATTCCTATTAACCAACCCTAGAGAATAGAGTTCGCAAGATCTAAAGAAGGTAACTTCTCGTTTTTGACGGGAAACAAGCCTGCGAGCAGGGATGATCGGGTGATTGTAGCCTCCGCATTGGACAGTTGTAAAGGACAAAGCCGAAGGCCTAAGGATATTTCCTCAATCTCAGCACCGTCCCCACATGCGCGTACATAGGGGGAGAACGTTAACTGATTCCCTCCTTCTGAAAGGCATGCGCGCTGCGTTGGTGCGCAGATTTTGCCCCACCACTGTGGGAAACGGAAAGCGCAACGTTAGAACTGCTTGTCGGTGTAACAACACACCTTTGTTTGACTTGGCGAGAGTATCCGTTTCTTCGAGAGCGGTGAAAACAAACTGGCGAGTAAAGCGAAAGCCGAACGGGAAGACGTCACCGCCAAAGTTCCCTTAGCGCGGAAGTAGCAAGGCGGGACAAACAAGAGGACGTGTTTGTTCTCCGATTCTATGTGCGCTGTAGCTGCTGACTCCATGACTGCTGCACTTGCTGTTCGGTGCAAATATTTGCATCTGCTGAAGTAGGAACCTTGCCGTGTTCAAACTTGACGATGCTGTATAGTGCAAAGAAAGTGTAAAAGCTTATCTATCTATCTATCTATCTATCTATCTATCTATCTATCTATCTATCTATCTATCTATCTATCTATCTATCTATCTATCTATCTATCTATCTATCTAAATGTGTAAACGTTTTTCTTACTATCCATCTATCTATCTATATATCCATCTATCGATTTTCTTTCTTTCCTTGCTTCTGTCTTTCTATCGTTCCTTACTTTTTTCCTTCCTCCTTCCTTTCCTTTCTTCTTTCCTTCTTTACTACTTTAGTTCTCTTTACTGTTGGCAAACCGTGTGCAGGCAGTCAAAGCAAACCAAAATGCCTGGCTTGCGTAATTGAGAACGCTACCATGGCAACAAAAAGCCTTGTCTTGCACAACAGCACGTCCGTAAAGTCAGTGCTTTTCCTCAATTCCTTCGCGCACTCTACGGTTATTTGATCAAGGCACTTGAGAGGAACCGTGAACGATTCCTTTAGGCAGCCGATGTCAGACAACGGCAGACAGCAAGGCCATCTGAGGCAGAAACAAGTCTGGAAATTTCGCGAAAGGTTTCCGTTAGTCAACGCTGTCGTCATGGGCTCTCGGTACGAGATGCTGCAGCCTTTATTTGAAACTAAACGAGACTGTTTGTGGGGTAAGCGAAAGAGAAACTTTATCGGACCAAAGAGTTAACGTTGGATCAACCAGAATCTCAAAAGCGTAGTGTTTTTCGAGAGTGCAAAGTTAACCTGTGCATTATACCAACTGCTTCACAAACTACCATCTGCCACGGGCGTTCTGCTTTGCAGGTCAAAAGACACAACCTAATTTAACAACATACAGGCATTCTTCCGCATACAATGGCTACATAGGCCTTTGGTAAAAAAAGTCGATATATATTTACAATGTCCAGATATGCAGAATATTCAGGACAATATTCAGGATATTGTTTAAGTACCTTCTTGGACGTTCTTGCCACACGACAGAACATAATTGAAACTGACATACAAATGTCTGCAACGTACAATGATCATGTCATAAGGGGTTTAAACAATTGGAGCACCAGAGCGAGGACCAAACCCATGTCTTAAATATTCTGATTCAGAAAGATGTTTCCTGAAGCAATTACTACATGGAATCGTTTGAGTTCTGAACTCGCTCATATGGAACTGTATAATTTATCAATTTTTTTTTACTATAAATGCGTCTAGGACAAGTTGGCGTTTTGGCCGATGACGATTATTTCTATTGTAATGTTTTTGGGGCCCATTGTATAGCGATAGCAATTATATGAGCACTCCAGGCGCATTTATTAACATTACGGCGTCACCGTAATGTTCCGTATAAAGTCCAAGGGCGATAACATCGTCGCCCCGCGCCGTATGCTGTATGTGCGAGTGAAAGTGTGCAAGGGCGAGCAGACGATGGCACGCAAGACAGGAATGCGAGAAGAAAGCGCGCTATCTTCCGTCGCACGCAAGGCACCGGGGGTGGGGAAGGAGGGGGGGAGGGCGTATATACTGCTCCGGCGACGGCTGCTTATGGCGCGGCCGTGATTGGCCGTGCGGGCCCTATCTTGAAAGCGATCTGCTATGCGCACAGAGTGCGCCCAGTGCTGATAGCTTCGTGGGCGCTGTGTCCTCGCCCATTAGTTTGCGTTCAAGCAAGAGGCAGCACGAGGGCGATTCGCTCGTCTCTGAAACCACGCTTCCTCACTCCAGCGTTTTGACAGCGAGTGTGCGCACTCATCGAGCGAGATGTGTTCATGTTTGCTTGTGCGCGCTTGACACCAGGCTTGTTAATTTCGAATGTTTGCAAGTGTCTACAGCCGATAAATCTACAATCCTTACTTCTTATAGCTGTCTACGAATGCAGGACCAAGTGGCAATAAAAAGCGCAATTTCACTGTCGCTCGTGGCCCTGCGCTGTGTGCTGCAGGACGTCCGAACGTTATCTGTCCAATATTGGGTGTAGACCTTTCCGTGTCACCGAAACCAGGACGAATATAAGTTAGCTTCGAACCATGAGAACACACGCATATGGTTTCATACAATTACTAGAGGAAACTGTGGTGCTAACGTATACAGGAGTTGCACGCAGGGCAGCGCAACCAGCCTGGGAATTGAGGGTAGTACGTGGGTTTGCCTAAACTTCGTGCTTATGGCTATAAATGGCTTCATGACTTTGCAAAGTAATCATTTTTGAGAAAGTACTGCGTTATAAGTACTTAAAAATGCAGTTTTTAAAATTGCCCGATGGCAGGATTCCAAAACCCTATATTGAAACCATTATGCCAAGGACGCATGGGCAAGCGGAACCACTGCAATTAACATCGATTATACGTGCTTGCAACGCCCGATTACCTTCTGCATTCAAAGTATAAATTGCATTGAAATTTAGGCCAATTTAAACTCTGATTAAACGTAATAAACGAAGCCACAAGAACGTCTGACGCCCCAAGCACGAAGATCAGACAGATCCGTGTACTACCCATAATTCCCTTGAGGGCTGAGCGACTTCAGCGCCAGATTTCCCTCTAGTAATGATTGTAGGAAACTCTATGAACACACGTGCATGCCTCTTTCGTCAGCTCTAATTTTTGCGAGGGTGTGAAGCAAAGCGGCTTCCATGGCGCCGGCCACCAAACTCCCTGTGAAAAGGCTTAGAGAGTCGAGACAGTGAGCATGAACTCGTAGCGATAGCTTCCATTGCAGTACAGTATTGCTGTGGCACACAGCTGTATGCTCTCACTTCGACACTGAACCCATTGCGCCACCAGGTCGCCGGATTGCGGGGGGATATTCTGTAAGAGTCCATCTAGTGGACTGTGCATTTCAGCTCTTGCTGATTGGCTGCAGCTGCACGATCGAGAAGGAGACTGGCTGGGGGCACCTGTCTCCTCCTCACTCGTGCAGCTCCAGCCAATCGGCAGCGGCCGAAATGGACAGCCCCCTAGGTGGACTCTTACAGAATATCCCCCCCCCCCCCCCCCTTGTTTTCATACAGCGCAAATGAATTGCCACCAGGGAGCCCTCAACAACATTGCTTGCGAGTACTGCCTGTTTTTGCGCTCGCCGGGCTGTACCGAGGGAGCAAGGGGTTGTACATGGCAGCAGCGTTCACGTGTGCTGTGACGTCACTTACAAGCCCTCTTGATGGGCAGCGAAGTGATGTTTGCTGTCATAAACGCGGCGAAAGCAGGTCTTGTGAAAAGGTTGGGTTGAAAGAAACGGAATCGCTAGCGCCTGCACGAAGTCGTTGCCGAGCGGACAGAGATATTCGCGACAGTCCTCTCTCTTGTCGCTATAGAACGTAGAAAGACAACATATTGTTCGGGAAGTTCGTGGAGTGATTCCAGATGATCCAAGGCAAAGATGCACGCCGTCGGTCAATGCGATTACTAAGCAAGTTTTTAATGAAGTTACTGGAAGTATATTTTATTCACAAAAAGAAAAAAAAAGAAAAAGCCGCGAAGAAAACCAAGGCACGAACCCCAAGAGCTGTATCCGGCACATAAAACGTGTACCCGCGTAATTATTTGCTCGTTGTACCGAGTAAACACTTTTATGGATGGATGGATGGATGGATGGATGGATGGATGGATGGATGGATGTAAAACTTTAATAAATGTCCTGAGGTACGCGACTCAGCGCGCAGCGGGCCGCTCCCACGTTGGGAAAGTCAGGCCATGCCCGACCGCCGCATCGTGGGCCCCCTGGACAGCCCACAGTGGCGCCCCGGCATCGGGGCTCCTGATAGCGGAGAACCACTTGTCCTCATTGATTTGTTACGTGCCTCGCAGCGAGGGGCAACGCCAGAGCATGTGGTCTAGGCTAGCGAAGTCATTGCAGTGCCTGCAAGAACTACTGGCATAAGTGTCGGGATAAAGCTTGTGTAATAAAGCCGGGCTGGGATACGAGCCTGTTTGCAATAATCTGAGGGTCAATGCCTGCGCTCTATTTAACTTCTTGTGAGGAAGGGGAAAGTCTCTCCTGCCGAGATAAAAGTGCTGCGTAATTTCGTTATATGTTGTCGGTTCAGCTCTATTCTCACTTTTATGACGTTTTTTTTAATAGCCTCTAATCCTCTGGTCTGAGAATTTCGCTATATGAAGAGAGGTGTCACGGAACTTTAGTTTTCATTCCAGACAGTAACTGCGATTAAAGTTCATCGACCTACTTTGTGCGATCTTCATTCGAATTAATCCAAAGCCTCGCTGCGCCATGAGCATAAAGAAAATGAAGGAACCCGCGGTGGTTACGGCAGGCTAATCATCTGGTTCATTCCCACATTACCGCTGGTGCGCAACAGTGCGCCACTATGGTCAAGGTTTCAATGTTCTAGTTTCCAGATACCACGAGCACGACATTCGTGCCACCGGCACAGTAGCTCACGTTTCTGGCGCTCGCGCTTATATATAACCCCCAATATTACGACCGTTACTCGATAACTTCCATGTTGTGAAGTGCACCCCACTCTGCCGGCGTGCTTCAATGAAGTTGTGGAGAAGTGGGTCGGAGAACGCGGGGTCCTTGTATGTCTACATTATATATTTGAAATATTAAATCGAATACATTTGTTTTTGCCTCTTTGCCGTTTTCGTGGATGGTAGCTGGTTGTAATTAGTCTCACCATCGATACAAGAGCGCCGAGGCAAAAAGCCCGCGCTCTAACGCAAGCAAGTTGTGGAGTGCACTCGTCGCCAAGTGCCAACTAGCTCTATAACACACACGTTTGTTCGCGTGATAGATAGATAGATAGATAGATAGATAGATAGATAGATAGATAGATAGATAGATAGATAGATAGATAGATAGATAGATAGATAGATAGATAGATAGATAGATAGATAGATAGATAGATAGATAGATAGATAGATAGATAGATAGATAGATAGATAGATAGATAGATAGAAATTTATTAGGTTTGTGGTTTCTTAAAGTTGAGATGCTGTGGTGGAGGCACTTCAGAACGACAGCGCGGCCTTTCGATTTCTCATCAATCAAGTTTATTGTTTTAAATATCTCTGTCTTCCTTTTCCGCCATCCTCTCTCCCTCAGGCGGCTGTGAGTGAGGAGGAAGGCAGTTGCCTTTCCTCACTGGCGCTCGCCCCGCTGGAGACAACATGCATTAGACGAATTTGCTTATATGTATAGCCTATATATGTATATCTATACTACCGCTATAGCTGTGCTGGTTAACGGCTCCGTTCTCTATGGAATCACACAGTGGCACAACAAAAGGCATACCTAGATATCCTCACTGCAACAAATATACACTTTCAAGCGCATCGTTTAGTAAATAAAGCGAATCGCTTCCTTGAAGCACTGCGCTATTTGCTTACAACCTGACAATCATCGTCGGTGGTTTCTGCGTAATATTTACAAGCCTTGAAGCAAACAAGAGAGATGTAAACAAGGTATGACATGGAGGCTAACCATGGCCATATCCTGTAGGCTACCCTACACATGAGAAAGTGGGAAAGGAAGCTAAGAATGAAGGGGAGTCAGTGTGACCACTCCTGCAGATGAATTGGGGTACGTGCCATTCATCTGCGCACACCAACGCACACAACAAACAAGCTAGTAAGAGCGCCAACGTCATAGTCAAGCGGCGTCGAACATGGCGTCCAGAGTAAGCGACAAAAACCAATGTCCCATTGCTGATGGACACCTCCGCTCTTTCGCCGCGGGAGTTGGCGAACGCTAACATTTCTTCACGCCTCTCACTCTTTGTAGACCGATAACCAACCTTCATGTCGTTGGCGTACGTACCCCAGAGCGCTCCGTCACATGAAAATCTTTCGCTTCTCGATAATTTGGCGAAATGTCCACCAAATACGAACCTCCGCTTCTATTAGGGCACTGGATTTGTTTGCTGAGCATTTCTCTGAAAGAAACGTCGTTCCTGCGCGCGCACACACGCACACGCACACACACACGCACACACACACACACACACACACACACACACACACACACACACACAACACACACACACACACACACACACACACACACACACACACACACACACACACACACACACACATCATTCGCCATGCCCATCGCCAATACAAGGAATTCTGGCAGCTGCACCTGCTTTTATTCCACTCGAACCAAGTCGGCGAAACTTTTCTTTTCCGATACGATGTGACACACTGTGCGCTGACACGTGCTCTATGTCATTGGCCCCTACATGCGGGTATCACTCAAGTTTCATTGCAGCAAATGAGAAAATGTGGCCGTTTTTTAAAAGACACCATGTTACATGATTTTCATAATACCAAATGCGCAATATACAAGAACGATTGGACCCATACCCGGAGGCTAGTCTGCGGCAAGAAGACAAAGTATACGCGTGAAGTGTGCCTTCAACAGAGTAACCACCAGCAGCGCGGCCTCTGGTTGATGCGACCATTCCTCTCCCCGATTGACATTTCTAATGCGATGTTAATTACACGTCCGCAGCACCTCCAACTATCATAAGCGAACTTCACTCGCCCATATATCCTCTAGCGCCAGGGGACCCAAAATGCGCGCGCTTTGCCATGAAAATTGCCTATTAACCGCCGGCTCATTCGGGCCAATCAACCCGTCGTCAGTGACGTCATCATATCACGCCTGCGGCGGCTTCGCATAGCGCTCGGTGTACGGGTCCACGCTTCTTCGACGGACGTCCCGTGGAATGGGCGCAGCGCCGAGCGCAGCGAGCTATACGGCGGCCGAGCGTCGCAGGCTAGCGTTGCGGCGGTCATCAGCGCGGCGAGGTCGTACTCTCAATCGCGGGAGCCGTGCCGCGAGTCGCTGACACCGGAATTCCGGAGCGGCACGTAAGAGCGCCTAGAAATGAGCGAGAATAAAGAAACAAAGAAAGAAAGATGGAAGGCAGAGAGGGGGAGAAATGTGCGGGCAACAGGCAAGTATTGCGCAGAAATGGACGCTCGAGAATACAGGGGCCTTGCGGGAAACGACGGCGACTGCGTCGAAAAAAAAACACACACAAAAAAAACACAAACTATGGAAAAGAAACTGAAGGGGTGTTGGGTTGGGAGGCCAGGAACCCAAGTGTGGGAGAAACGACTGTAGCTAATGGCTCTCCGAGGAAGGATCATTTGGGAGAGGAGGGAGGCGACGCGAACTCTCAGCAGGCCGCTGGCATTGCTTTACAGAGGACGTAGAAGGGGAAGAGACCGTGGAAACAGAGCGTGCGGATCTTGCAGTGTATTTACGGTTTATTCTTTCTTTTCGGGTTGCTTTGCTCGCGTTGATCTCTGTATACACGCGAGTTTCTCGCTGGCGCATGCACCATGTATGATTCGAAACCAACCGGCAGAATCTGGCTGGAGAATCTGCGGACCGGTAAGTCGTTCGGAAGCGACGGTTTGCGTAAGACGGTGGAGAAGGGAACGCGATGATGAAGTTAGCGAATACGCCTGCATCACGGTAAGCGATGCTATGTAATAGTTAAGAAACCGGCAAAGAGAAACGTTACATCATGCTAGACTGGCAAGTTCAGAGTGATTACTTGAAGATGCTTGTTCTTGCAGAATCACCGCTGGGTTAGACTTCCTAGTAGTCTTAAAAAACAATTTGTTTTTTTTTACACTGTTTGGTTTTATTAAATAGTTATTACACATGTGCTCTCACCTTCGTGTGTCTTTCCGCGTGGCTTGCTTTTTGATACTCAGAACTATATAGCAAACACAATTCGACACGTAGTCATCGTTGTTATTTATTAAAAGGTAACTTAAATATTCTGAGCATAATTGTTAGCGAATGTCGGTGGCGGTTCTGTAAAGGAATCATGGCGATTACGTTGGTGTTGCTTTTATTTGTCTGTTATGGTAGACGTTCTTCTGACTGTTTTCCCCAAAACATAAATATTAGGAGAGGTACGCAGATCAATGCCCTACACCTCCACCAATTCTAAAGTTAGTAACACTTCCTCAAGTGATCGAAACGAGTCCTAGTTCTTGGCGCCAGCAGCCAGAGCTCGAGTATCCACCCGAAGCGATGACAATGTACACATCGCTGCTTGCGTATTTCTCCACCGCAAAGAAGCTGAAACCCGAAGGTTCAGCAGTGTCTGGTCCGGCAGGCCCTTGACATCATTATGGCCATTAGAGCCCTACATTACGGGCACGACCCTGCCAAACCTATGACTACAATAAAGTTATCTCTCCTCTCTCTCTCTCGTTACACTGCGATATGTAACGTACATGCTGTGCTTCGAAGTTGACCAAAGAGGACATCTAATTTTTTTTTCAGGTTAAGCCCAGCGACCTTCTCTCGATTATCTTTAGACAATCAACGTTGGTTTCAAGAGACCATCCACTCGATCGTGGCCAATACGGCGGTCATGGTTACGGGTAGGGTGTCCTTTCAAAAATGTATGCGTTGGTATTTACGGGATAATATGCATTATGGTGTGATACTTGCGCGATGGCACATAAATTCAGTTGGCTTGAGCGTATTATTAATTTCATATCAGCTGGGATATTCTACAATGGGTCACGTTCATGTCACCAATCAGGTAATTGAGAAATCCGAGTACAATCAACATCTGTATATAGCTTTCATAGATTATGAAAAAGCATTTGGTTCAGTAGAGATACTAGCAGTCATGAAGGGATTGCGTAATTAAGTAGTACATAAGGCATACGTGAATATCTTGGGAAATATATAGAAAGATGTCACAGCTACCTTGCTTCTCCACAAGAAAAGTAGAAAGTTACCTATCAAGAAAGGGGTCAGGCAAGGAGACAATCTCTCCAATACTATTCACTGCATGCTTAGAAGAAATATTCAAGCTTTTAGACTGGGAAGGATGAGGAGTGAGGATCAACGGCGTATATCTCAACAAACTTCGGTTTGCAGATGACCTTGTCCTGTTCAGCAACGCTGATGATGAATCCCAACAAATGATGGAGGACCTTGACGGAGAAAGTGTAAGAGTAGAGTAATATGCAGAAGACAAAGGTAACGTTCAAAAGCCTGGCAAGGGAACAAGAATTCATGATCGCCAGTCAGGCTCTAAAGTCTGCGCAGTAGTTTGTTTTCTATGTCCATTGCTTACTTCTTCTTTCTGGGGATTTACGTGCCAAAACCCGTTCTGATTATGTGGCACGCCGTAGTTTAGGGCTCCGGATTAATTTTGAACACCTGGGGTTCTTTAACATGCACTACAACGCAAGCAAACGGGCGTTTTTGCATTCCGCCTCCATCGAAATGCGGCCGCCGCGGCCGGGATTCGATCCCGCGATCTCGTGCTCAGCAGCACAACGCCTTAGCTGACTGAGCCACCGCGGCGCGTAGGTCCATTACTCACAGGAGACCTCGATCATTAGAAAGAAAGTTACAGAAGAATGAAAATCGGTCCGAGTGCACAGGGCGGGCATTACCAAATCATGACTGGGAGCTTACCACTGTCGTTGAAAAGAAATGTGTACAATCATTGCATTCTACCGGTGCTAACATATGGGGCAGAAACTTGGAGGTGAACAAATAATCTCGAGGACAAGTTAAGGACCACACAAAGAGCAATGGAACAAAAAATATTAGGCCTAACGTTAAGAGAGAGGAAGAGAGCGGTGTGGATCAGAGAGAAAATGGGTACATCTAGCTGATATTCTACTTAAGAGAAAGAAATGAACCCTGGCAGGCCCTGTAGCGCATAGGGCAGACAACCGGTGAACCATTAGAGTTACATAATGTGCGTCAAGGAAACGGAAACGCAGTCGAGGGCGGCAAAAAACTAGGTGGGGTGATTAAATTAGGAAATTTGCAGGCGTAAGTTGGAATCAGCTAGAGCTAGAGAGGGGTAATTGGCGATCGCTGGGAGAGTCCCTCATCCTGCTGTGGACATAAATATAGGCTGCT
This sequence comes from Dermacentor silvarum, assembly GCF_013339745.2. Classification (NCBI taxonomy): domain Eukaryota; kingdom Metazoa; phylum Arthropoda; class Arachnida; order Ixodida; family Ixodidae; genus Dermacentor; species Dermacentor silvarum. The sequence continues at coordinate 159,059,841 of NC_051162.1, forward strand.
GCTGCTGCTGATGATACATGTATACGAGCATGTACACATAGACATCTCCCCAGTCATGGAGGGTTTAGTTCCAGTCGTCTTTTGTACACTCTAGACCTCTTGAGAGCTATATCACCATGACCTATTCTTTTGCACTGCACTCATTGATGAAGCATGTCAATGTCTCGTTATATAGGTGTCACCATTTTCATTTATTATTTAGTTTCTTTAATAATACAACACCTGAATGTTTTCACTCATTCAGTTAGAATGGCACTTGCAGTAAATGGTAGACCTAATTGTCTTATCATTGTAACGTATGAACGGCGACGCCGACAATGTCTGCTTGGTGTCAAGGGTTCCACAATTCCTCGCAAATCTTCGATATTGTTTCTTTTTCTCCAGCGCAGTAAAGCTTTGAGGAATTTTGGGACTAAATTTTTGTTCCTTAACAACAAATGAAATGCATGCTGCATGCATCAAGAGTGATCGTGTGTTTTAAAGTTCCAAACAGCATTGCACATCATGGTACTTTTGTAAGAAAAAAGCACCTCCGTCGAAAAGAACGGAACGTTTTCTTAAGGGAAACACCATTGTATCCATACATCCGAGTTTAAGAAGGCTCCTTTGGCGTTCGAAACTGGTGTGCAGCGTGGAAGCAACACAACGATTTTAGTGATTGACAAACTGAAAATAGTCATGGTGGTTGCCCCGATCTATGACGTCATAGCAAGTCGGCGCAGAAATGTGGCGCCGACGCCTGCCTTCCGCTTTTGGGCTCTTTTCCATGGACACCACACCTTCGCTTTTGGCAAGAGTTATTTATGCGATATTACCGAATCGCGGTCTACGACCATGAATTTTCTGTCTGTTGTACCTGTCTTTTTTTCGTCCTCGTCGCTTTTGCGCTGTTTCTTTTTTTTTTTTTTCAAGTGTGACTTAACGAGCTCTTTAGCCTCCAATAGGCTGCTTGTACGCTTGGTATTAAATTAAACTCTTTTATATCAACGTACGAGTGCAAATTCAAGATTTACCAAGTTCTTTGTCATATTGGCCTCTGCTTTGCGTGCTACGACGGTACTACCACGAAAATGTATGCGCTGGCACGAATCGCGGTCTACAACCATGACTTAACAGTTCTTTAGAGTCCAGTAGGCTGCTTGTATGCTTGGCATCAAATGAAACTTTTACATCAACGTAGTGCAAGTTTTTCAATATTTACTAAGTTCTTCTCATATTTGCCTCTGCTTTGCGTGCAGAGGCAAATAGGGTATTACCACGAAAATGTATGCGCTGGCACGAATCCTGAGATATACGGCTCAGAGCAGCAAATTTTTAGTAGTTGACATCACAAGACGTTAATTCATTTTTATCATCACGTATCGTCAAGGGGCATTTTCGTGAACACCGACATTGTCCGCCGGCGCAATTACAAAAACATATACGCTTTCCGTTAAAAGAACATAATTTGGTTCATCGAGAGAACGTAGGTCGGCCGCGAGAAGATAATACGCATGCACAACACATATAGATCCGCTTTTGCATTGTCATCATCATCGAAACTTGGACCGAAGCGGCAAACACCGATACAAATCCACTGCAACCTAAAGTACTGCAATGCTCTTTCGAGATATGTCGCTATCCTCTCGGAACCTTCCTTCAGGTAAGCGCATTCCAAGAAGTGATTACTACGCGACTGAACACGAACTTGATATCATCGATACTCACTCCACAGGGAGCAGAAGAACCAGACGAGTTTTAAATCCATCCTCCGCTTCTCGCGTTGTCGTATCTTCAGAGAAGGATACTCGGCTGCCCCACAATGTCTGCTGTACTCCTCCTTGACACTGCCGCGAATCCGGGTAATCGCACAAAGCAGGAAGCTCGGGAACACAAGTGTTCGATGATGATTCTTTCTTTTTCTTCTGAAAAACGTGCGCTGACCACAAGGCTTCAATCGCGCGCTCGCGCACACACGCACTCCGCTGCACGACGGGAGGTTGAAAGCAATCCGCGACTGGTAGTACCCAGCAGGACGATGTGAAAAAAAAACGTAACCGCTGCCCCGACGCTCGACAACGACCGTGTTTCAACGGCACCACCTGTGCAGTTGCTCTCCAGGCGGCGAGTTCGGTCGAGTGCACCTCCACAAACTTCCGCCCAGCCTTCCCGCTCTGTGGCAGCGCAAGCGCGAAGTGCGTTCGCGATGTGGAACGGTGGATTGACGTTCCCGAAACGCGCAGTCCGCCGTGAATGCCACTACCGCCTGAAGACCTGCCTGCACGCGTGCCGGCTGCACTTCAGGGGAGGGCCAACAATCACGCACGCTCTCTATCCCTCTTCCTCTGAAGTCTCTCTCTCTCAACTCCACAACGCCATTTCTACACTCGCCCGCTTGAGCGCCATTTTCTTTGCGCGTACACGGAGTCACGTGACGAAACAGGCTCGCTCGCTCGCTCTCACCTCCCGATGAGAGTGCGAGGCAGCCGCGCACCGTGAGCAGGGGTGCGCGTGATATTCCTACGACGGGTGCACGTTTCTTGCACTTCGCTAGGCGCTCTGCTTTTTAAAAAAGCGTTTTCCGGCGTTGGTTCCGTGTTTCGCTGCCTTTCCACATGTCGTCTACGTTTTATTTTCGTTTTGTGTTCCTCTTTTTTTTTTACCTGACAAGTCTCATTTTCCGTCACGCAAAGAAAATGGTTTGGCACTATTTTTTGTTGGAGTGTTTTTTCGTCTGCTTCACGCGCCGTTCGTCTGCCGCTCCTCTCGCTTTTCCGTCTGCTCCCAGAAGTAAAGCTTTACCCAGAAGTGTCACGTCGCGCCGTCTAGCGTCCAATCCGGAAAGTCGGTTCCACCTAGATAGTTACGGGTTCTTGGCTGCGTCTCCGTTATCGCGGAAATGCATCATGTTCATTGTGTCGGGACAGGTGTGCCCGAATACGAACTAGACTGCACCGCGTCTAGTGTATGACTTGTTCCTGCCAGCGTTGGCCCGCCGGTGGCAGATATGTTCATTTTTCTTCTCGGGATCCTGTATATTGTTGCAGTGTTCGTTGAGCATTCTTCCTTACGTAGAGTGCAATAACATGTCGTTTCCACGGTTAAGAAACGAAGCTCAAACACGTTGCGCTACGCATATGTAGTTAGAGCTGCTGCGCCGCTTGCTTACCCGGAAACACAGCTGGCTGTTTCGTTGTTCGGGAGAGGCATATACAAATACAGAAAGGATTTCCGCAGGAAAAAATATTCGTACTTTGCGGCGAAGGCGTCCGTGAACTTGTGAGCGCGCCGCGTTCTCACGCCAGATATGTTCAACGTTTTCAGAAAACCGTAATGAACGGGAATAAGAAGAGACCATTGGAGACTGCGGACTGCTCCCTGGGTAACGCGTTTTACTCGTGGAAGATTGCTTTTGGTGTTTTTGCTACCTGCGGTCACAGAGACTCTTCCGTACAAAGAGGACCTGCTACGATAACCATGTAGAGCTCCCAGGACACTGTGAAGGAAAAACCAGAAGCGAGGCATACTTTTGCATGGGAGCATAAGCTACATTCGCCACTGGCGCCAGCAGGTTTGGGATTGGTTCGTTTGGGGTAAAGCCTGCTTGGGGAAATGGGTAAAAGGCCCAGTGTGGTTTTCTATGGAAGCTTGACATCCGAAGCATCATAGTGATTCAATTAAGTGCTTCACGTTAGCCGGCCATGGCGGCGCCCAGTCCTCCAACGACGTCGCCTTCATAGGCCGGTACCTATCAAAGAATACGCCTGTATTCCTTCCCATTATCACAGAAGGCGACGCAAGCTTGGAGTTATCTCCCTTGCACATTCATAGCATTTCTCTTGTGGTGTTTGCGGTCGGTAGGGGTCATTGCCTCCGCCTCCGCTATGAGGCGATGATGTTCGTAGTGTTAGAGCAGGATACGCCATAGTAGACCACACAGACGCACATACACGTACAAGTTTAATAGAGAAAAACGCACGCACGTCGCTACAATGCACGTCCTCATTGACCTGCGCGCACAGAAAAGACATTCAAACGACCGGCTGTGCAGGTTCGAACTATGACGTATCTACATCAGTGCTGAGGAAGGTAAATGACGATAAGGCAAGCACGCTAAAAATCACCAAGAAGATATTTATGCGAGAATTCTGCTGCATCTGTGCAAACAAAAAATTGCTCCTGGCTTCCTGGCGCCGCCGAAATATAAGCTATAAATTGATAAAACGCAGGAATATACTCAGGCAGTAAGACGTACGGGCGGTATTATTTCAAACACTCGCTGCAGCATAGCTGCCTAAAAATACGAAAGGAAAGCATTAGCCCAAAAGTCTTGCCGGAACAGAAGCGTCAAATGAGTTGCATTGATAATTAGTCTCAGCTTATGTAGTGAAATCTCACGATGAATGAAATTAGATTTCAACGCTAAATGACTAATCGCTGCCGTATCGCCTGTAGTAAATTTTATGGGCACTGGATGGATACACTAAAAGAGGTTAAACTGATAAAGTATTCTTTTAAGACAATGTAGTTATATAAGAGGTAAGAGGCTCGTTACTAGAAGAGAAAGTGAAGGTCTATTGTCGAACACTGAAACGGGACAAAACCAGCGCCGGCACAATGGCTGTTAGAAAAAAAGGAAGACGAGAGCATCAAGAAGCCAGCAGCTAATTCACATTTACAAGACACTTATTTCCTTTCACCTTATCTTCCTAAAAGAATGATAATAACAATCTTTTCACCACCCGATTCATGGCCGATCCCCCAGAGTGTGTGGTGCCATTTCGCTAAGGAGCAAGAACAAGCTTATACTAAGAGCGACGGAGGAACAACAACAACGGCCGGCAAATAAATTTTGATAGCCAGCCAACCTCATCGTGTCTCGCTTCAAATGGTGGCAGCCGTGAGTCGCCCCTTCAACTGGTGAATTGGCTGCGTACTGTACTTGCCCCACCATGGCTGTCTCCTCGTGTCGTTCAGATTACCGTGGCAGCACTCAAGATTTCGACCTCCGTTTGAGCAACCCGCAACCAGTTCAGCGCTCTTATTGTCGCCTCGAAACCCAGCGATGGTCGTCAGCGTGACTTCATGAATTTCAAATTATTTTACCGTATTAGGGCCATTCCGGCTGAGTAAGACTTCTCAGAAATTGCCGAATCCAGTCTTTGGCGCCTTCATAACACAATTTTAGCCCACCTTTGCCGATAAATATAAGTTAATCAGGGCTGAGCAAACGGCACCAAAATCCATGACGTCACGACAAGCTGGTGCGGGAACTTGAATATGGTGTCGCCACTTGCCTTTCGTTTTTTTTTTTTCGTTTCTGGCTTACCAAGCATCCGCCTATATGGCAAGAATGGATTTAAGAAAGGCGGTAAATACGTAATTTAGCATTACAGATCAATTTAATTTTCTCCTTAGCGGCCATTTAACGTACCGACTCCCGGGTCGCGAGCCGTGAAGATGAGGAGGAAAGTAAGAAGCACTATATTCTCCTTTCTAAGCGGAGGCATCGTGAAACTCGCGACTCTTCGCGTCGAGAGCTGTTCTAGAAACACTGACGCAGGAAAAAAAAAACTACGTCAAGAACAACAGTCGAGAGGGTCGCCAAGAGCACTGGCGGAGGGGAAGACCACGCAACAGACACGCGCTCAGGGTCAAACGCCTTGTGCGACCTCCTGCCTTGGTGCGTATACGTACCAAGGTTAACTTCCATTTCATCGTGAGGCCATTGTTTTTCGCTAACCGCGAAACACCTCCCCGAGCTTTTGAAACGTCCTTCTTGAATGCGCACCGCTCGAAGAGTCATTGCGGCTAATGTCCGTTTCTGGTGTGGAAATGGCGCGTGCCACAGATTCGCTGCCGTTATGTGCAAGGCGGGGTCGGTCTTGATCGGTCAACGATGGAAAGTTAAAACGCCAGTTTGACCTTCACTCGGTGTGGCGACGCGGACACAGCGGCGGCTAAACTGAATCAAAGTGTTTTCACAGCTTGTATACGACCAAAGGCGGCGAAATTGCAGCGCTCCTCAACAGTACCCAGGCCTACCAAGACCGCAATGACACGCGCGGATTGTATTTGCACAATATTCAGAATATTCGCCACTAAGTTCAGTGCTAACACGTATGTAGGTTTTGAAAACGTTTAGCGCATCAAAATGAAGTATAATCCTTGCGTACCGTACATCCTCTTCAAGCGCTGTGCGTGGATAGTTCATCGAAAGCAAAATGACTGATGCCAAACTGGGCAGAATCGCCCGAAGTATTGAAAGCGACTCGACAACGTTTATTGTTGCACTTGAGCTACTCGTAGGGTGTTCTAACTATACGCGGGTGCAACACGTTGGCGCGACGGTGCACGCGAGGTGTAACCCCAGTGGTTCAGAAGGAACAGATACCAGGCTTGTGACAACACTGGCGTGGTCTATAGAGGAGCGTCGCCGGTGGCGTCGCACCTCAACTGTGCACCAGACGAGAACGAAGAAAATCCGCAAGCGTTATCAGCGCCCCGTGAAATATTAGATATCGTTAGCTTAAGGTTTACCGCCCTTTACGCTAACAGCAGTGCATACGTACAAGTAGCTCGGCAGACACGGTGTACTCCTTTTCAAACGTGGCAAACAACGCTATATACGAAGGCTAGAGAACATGCTTTCACAGCTCTCATCCGCGAGCGAAAAGTAGTCCGTCACGCATGAAAGAAAAACCATAGGCGCGCGTCAGGCAATTAAACGCAATGTGCTGTGCCGCAAAATATGCCATATTGATTGCATGGGAGGCGCCAGAGATCTGAACCTGCTTACCACCGAACGAGCGGAGGGACATGCTTTAACGCGATAGCCCTAAGGGCCCCGCGTCGCAGAAATGTGGCGTCGGCGTGGGCGCACCGGCGTCGTTGGCGGGAAATAATCATTCCGAACCACCCCGACCGCGCAGGCCTTCCGCGTGGCGCAAGGCGTTAGTGAACAAAATTGAATTTCTCAAATTAAAATTCGTCAGAAAGATCGTATATAGTACGACTTAACCACAACCTACAGACACGATAGCGTCGAATTGTAATTTGATGATGATGAAATAAACTTTAATTTTCGAGACAGTGTCCCGAGCGTTTGAGCTGTGGATCACTCTAGGTGGGAGCGTCCCTCATTCCAGGAATCCTCTGGCCGCGATAGCATCCCGGGCTCTGGCGACAAGACGTCGTTGTTCGTCCAGGGCCGGGGTGGAGATCTCGGCCTCCCACGTCTCGGCGAGGAGGTTCACGTCTTCGGACGTTGTATGCTTGGTAACGGCATCTTCGGGGCGCCACGGGCACTCGAGTAGTAAATGAGCCAGAGTGTCTGGCACGACGCAGATAAGCAGCCTGATAAGCAGCCAGGGATCTTTGAATGCTAACGCGTTCCACTCTTACAGGTGAAGCTTAAAGCGTCCTGCAAACTTTTGCGGTCTTGGCGCACCGCATGCGCTGCGACTATAGCTGCGAGTAAAACTTAGTGCGTCGCATGCAGGCAGCATAAAGATGCGCAAGGAATACGGGATTTTACGAAATATTACATCCACAAGTTGTAGTTGTCACACATGAAGTAGTTGTTCATTACAAAGCGCCGCAAGTGAAACACATCCGTACTACGAAACGCTCGGTATGAAACTTCTATGATCGCTCTACTTGTACAGTTTTCGCAGCGTTGCTTGCTACGTGTGAAACCAAGTATAATGGACGTATTCTGCGACGACCAATTTCGGCGGTACTTTCGCCTCGGCCGTCAGGCGCGCGCTGATTGGTTGGTTGCGCAAAATCGTATGAGCTGATTGGCTGGTTGAGCACTACGGCACGCGAAGGCGATAGTATCGCCGAAGCGATCGTCGCAGAATACGGCCCCTGGCTCAGTCACTGAGGCGATTGAGTAGCGCTAACGATGCGTCCCGTTCACTTCGTCGTTTTTGCAGGCAAACGCATCACACGTCTTTGGAAACTCTCTAAAGCTATGCGCGTGCGCCGCACATGCGCTGTCGAGCAGGACAGCGCGACGGCGGCGTCCGTAAAATTTCTGTCGCAACAAAATATGGTTCTTCTGGAAGATGCAAATTGGCGTCATTAGCACACCGTTTCTCTGTTGCCATTGCGTAAGACAGACCACTTGATATGTCCACTATGTGGTGTTCCTGCCCAGCGTCTGGAAGGCGGGGAAGGTGGTGCCCATTCCAAAACAAGGTAACCCTTCCTGCCCTATCACCTACAGACCAGTTCCACTTACCAGCTTTCCCGGCAAGCTACTAGAACACATTATTTACTTCAATATCGTACTATGTCTTGAATGTAACAACTTCTGCGTTAAATATCAAGATTGCTTCCGAATGCACTTCTCGTGTGAAACACAACTAGTTATGTTTACTAGTGACTTGTTCTGTATTCTATTGTCACATACCCCATGAGCGAGGCGCCAACGCCGGGCCAAATTCCAATGCCGACTTATCGATTTCCGAAATATTCCCACGAAAGCAAGCACAATTAATAAGGGGCCCTCTGGTGCGCCAGCGAACGCCGGTTGTGGTCCAAAGACCGAGTCAGAGCCCAGAGTTGTGAAAACACAACAAAATATATTCTTCAAACAAGGCAGTTACATACACACGTGCACACTTCGACTACACACATCACAATACAATTCAGACGGGTATTAACAAAACACTGGAAAATAATTAACGACTAGCACTAAGAGTCCAACACGTAAAGTAAAGAATCGATAGGAACACAGTGTCCAATCGTATTCACCCGTGCTGGTCTTGAGCCGGACGATCTCGGCGTAGCTCGAGGGAAATCTCGAAGAAGGAACTTCTTCCGGAAATGCAGACGCTCGAGGAACTCGTCGGTAGCTTGCCGGGGAATCCCCTTCTTCCGCATACGGTCACGTCACATTTCTTCACCGGCGATGTCTGATCCCCCTTCTGTTTCCCGCACGGCACTTTTATTGCCTTCGCGGGTGCTTCTCGAACTTTCCGAAAGAGTCGTGATCCCGTAGCATGAACAAAGCCTGGGAACCTTCTAGACGTTTCTCGCGTTTTCAACCGCGGCCGTCGGAGCGTCGTCGTAGACGGTGGTGACTCATCCGTAGGCGCAATCCGGGTTGTCGTCCTCCCTCTCTCTCTCTCCCTGCTCGCCGGGTGAGAGGGTGTTTCGGTGCGCGCGCTTTCTCTCTCTCTCGTTACCGTCACCTTCGCGTATCTTGTCAAAGCTTCTAGTCCCCGTTAATAGCGTCGGCTGTCTGCGGCGTATGCGCTCTCTCTCTGTCGAAGCTGCCACGGGGCCGTCTTGTTTGCTTGCTGGCTTGAGTGATGCGCAGCGCGCGCTTCGATTAGGCACTCTTTTGTGACATCTATAGACTGATTGTATTGCATTGATTGTACCTCGCTTAAGGGCTGCAGAATTAGGCGTCTCGTTTCTCCTTTACAATCACCATATATGTAGAGCAAACGCGCCTTCTTCAGACGCGCGAGAGGCCGTGGGGAGGGGGAAGGAAGGGACGCGACGTTTAGCTGCGGCACCAAGTGCCTATTATATGAGAGGCTCCAGCAACAGTCACCAACGCCGCACGCATTTAGAGCTAACGCGGGCAAAACGCCGATGGCGTCGACAACAGTTCTGCGTGTTGTTGCTACCAAAGCCGCTCACCTTACTTCGTATGAGATTGCTGTGTTGCTATCGCATTCATTGCTTCGCCCTTAGGGCGAAACTGTGACAATTTTTTAGATTTCAAAAAAATCCTTTCATAAATGTGCCACCGTCTGCTTCTCCTGAAGTTAACGAGACCCAATATTGGCCCTTATTTACTTACTTGGATTTAATGCTTTCTCCGCAATCGAACTGAGTATGTATCTGTTAACCGCATTTCGCCAACCTGTTTTGTATCTTTTGGTGTGCGGTAGGGTCAGTCCTTGGACCTTTGTTATTTCTGATTTATATTAACGATCTACCAACCGAGTTAATATCTAACACCCGAGTTTTTGCTGATTGTGTTATTTATAATGAAATAACTAACCCCGGCGATTCCCTCTCACTTCAGTCAGACCCTGACATCTCTTCATGGTGTAATCAGTGGTTAATGAAACCAAAAGTCAAGAAATGTAAAATGATGACCTTTTCTCGCCATAGTACTTTTTATACGTTTTCCTACAAAACTAACAGCTCTCTTCTTTCCTCTGTCACGTCCTATAAATATCTAGGTGTTCACATTAGTAATCTGTCATGGCAAACTCACATCGAATACATGAATAATTCTGCTGACCGAATACTTGGCTTTCTACGTCGCAGTTTTTCTCGCGCCCCCACTTGCTCAAACTCACATTGTATAAAACATTTGTAAGGTTAAAACTAGAGTATGCTTCATAAATTTGTGATAATATTGCAGCGCAGCTAACATACTTACTCGAAGCCATTCAAAACCGATTCGCACGTTTTGTTGTATGTAATTATTTCCGCAATGCAAGAATATCAGCCATCAAAACCTGCCTTGATCTGCAAGAGCTGTCATCAAGAAGGAAACTCGCCCGGTTATCTCGCTTTCATCAAATTTATTTCACTAATCCTGAATTAAAACATGACCTTCTTTTAACAGCTCATTAATTGTCGCCGCGAGTCGACCACAACGTGATGACACAAGTGCAAAGCTGTCGTACATACCTTTTTTACCATTCATTCCTGCCGAACACAGCATCTGAATAGAACCACCTCGGTCGCCACTACTCCTGATCATGCATCTTTACTAGCTACTTTAACTAACATTATACCAGGGTCCTTCAACACTTTCTTCTGGTCACGAAACTCCCGCCGAAGTTTCATATAGGGACAAAAGCTGCCACCAGAGGCGCCGCCGTGAGTAGGAGGGCACCGATCTGCCGCGCTTGGAAGGGCAGTGGCGCGTTTGCGTGGCTGTTTGCCATGAAAAACACCTCGCCCACATTTTTATTATTGCGATAGCAATTATATGGACACTTCAACCGGATTTCTGCCGTCGGCGTCGCCGTCGGCGTCGCCGTCGCCGTGAGGTTCCGTATAGATAAAATCTTCGCCGCGCGCCGTATGCCCCAGAGGCAGCGTGCGGGGACGCGCGCTATCACCGAGAGCGAACGCACTCAATCTCCCACGCGCAAGCAAGGAAGCGGAAAGCCAGCGCCGGCACTTCTCTGCCAACAACCGCGCTCGTCGCTCGTCCGCACGTCTCTTATCTCTCCCACGCGCAAGCAAGGAAGCGGGAAGCCAGCGCCGGAAGGAGCGGGGGGGGGGGGGGGGGGCGCACTTCTACGCTGCCAACAACCGCGCTCGTCTTTCGTTCGAGCGCACCGTCTCTTATCTCCACACGGCTCTGACCTTTATGCGCATTCGCCGCTCAGTTTCCGTTGAAGCGATAGACCGCACGTACCTTCGCCCGCTCCTGCGGCGTATATATCCGCTCGCTGCCAGCGTTTTGACGGTCGTTGTCTGCAGTCATTCAGTGTGATCTATTCATGTTTGTTTGTGCGCGCTCACACCACGCTTCTTCAATCAGTTAGTAATAGTCGGGCCACATTTTCCAACGCACGCTACACATGCAATGCTGCCCGGGTCGGCAGTGCAGCGCTACAGGTGTGTCCCTTCGCACGCGCTGCCCACGGGAAGCGCTTCTCATCAACACCACCGTTTCACACGCGCCTTCTCGTGGTCATCGAGTCTCTCTTCATGTCGGTCTACTTACGCCGCAGCACACCTGCTTACTTAATCAGCTCATGTTTACTACAATTCATATTGCTACCAAAGCCGCTCACCTTACTTCGTATGACATTGCTGTGTTGCTATCGCATTCATCGCTTCGCCCTTAGGGCGAAACTGTGACATTTTTTCACTGTGTCCGCTAACTGAACATAGCAGTGCTTACTATTGACCAAATAAGATAGCATGCGAGTTGTTTATTACTTCAAGTCATTCATTGTTAGTAATGGTTCACCCAAGGCTGCCCGTCAAGTGTTGCAATTTCGCTTGTGCTCGTACCTACACCTACGTTTCTTGATTCCTGTGTAGGTGATCAAAATCGTGCTTAAATTATACAGTGCGCCATGACTAAGCCTAGCTGACCCACAGATTAACGTTGCTTGCGCAAGAAGTTATGTTGCGCCCTACTGCGCGCTGGTGGGCCGCAGCGCCTATTCTCCTGTTAATTGCCTGTTTATCTGGGGCATCGCGAAGCTGCCAATGGGAATTTCGCGCGCAGAACAGGCATGTCTGAATAAAGTCATCTTGCCACTAATTGCAGCAGCAGCTGTGAACTGCGCATGCTAGATATGAGCAATATGTGTGGTTTCTAAGCGAAAGTTCTTGCATTTACGCATACAAATTTAAACATGATCAGTTGAAACCTGCGCGAGTGTATTTTTTTTTCATCCATTCACATTTAATGTCGCAGTGACCATCAGTTCAAGGTTGGCGTTCCACTTAGTCCACTTAGTCGCCCTAAAACACCATCCGAGTCTATTTATAAATATACCAGCGCAGATTGAAACCAGCTCGGAGCTTCCATCGTCGCTAGGTCATTCAAGACTACATTTACCGATCAAACTGAATAACTATATTATTTTTTGCATATTTCTCTTGTTTTGTCTTTATACTCAGTTTTCTTAATCCAACTAGAGCCACATTTTTTGTATTATTTTTTCTGCCCAACAGAAAACAAGTTTGCGCAGGTTTTGTGGATAGCATTTTCACTTGTGCTAACCACGCTACCCCTTGCAGGACGGTGTCTACTTAGTAAAAGGGCGCAATAGAGGGCATGGTATACGATTATTAGTTTGCCTTCATGATGCACTGATCTATAATGAGCTTCTCGCGGTCCGATAGCTTCTGAATGGTTTCCTGCATGCCACGTTTTTCATTTGCCTGCGCCTCCGCTTTTGCGAGCTTCCGCTGACACGAATGAAGTTGTTGCTTCACAATGCGAAGTTGGGCCTTCACCCTTTGCAGCTCTGAGGCAAAGCAAACAGCGTGCTCTGTTAGGCACTCTGCATCAGCACCGCCAAGGCGATTCACAGTTCGTACTTCATCTGCAAAGAGTGACCAAGAACGAATTTCGTAATGAGAGTGATGCCAGTTTGCCTGCATAGTGAGCAAGTAGCATACTCCAAAGGTGTGTAGGAGACTTACCGTGAATTTCTTCTTCGACTGCATCGGTGACGTCTGCAGTTGCGACGGCCGCAACTTCAGCTGTAGCGCAGTTTGAAGATACCTCTCGGCGCCTTTTTGCAGGTCGGCGCCGTGTGGGCTCACGCGACGCCTTCGAAAATCCTCGGAATGGAGTCTTCTACCAGTTTGGGTCGATCGCGTGGCAGTGACACAACGTTTCCATTCACTGTACGCACGAATAATGTCTCTGGCATCAAATTGTTTTTCGCACACGCGAAAGTACTTCGATTCAAACCAGAACCCGGCAGTCGCTTGTCGCGGGACTGCTAGCTTCCACCTGTCGCGTAGTTCCGGGTTGGTTGGTAAACAGAATAAGGAGACTTTTTCGTCGACGCCCTTGTATCCGGAGCGGCAGCTTGGCGCACAGCAAGTGTTAGGCACCACGGATATGGTGAATTACGAAGTGTCATGTCACTACATGGAGAGACACGTTCACACGAAACAAAAAACAACCACGCACAATAGCACGCCGCGCCGACACTCAGCTTTCCGGCGGCGGCGGCAGCCTTCCCCGTCGCCCTTCTAGCGACGCCAGCGCCGCGGCGCCGCAACTGCGGGCGCTATATGAAGCTCTCCCATAGCGTTACGCGGGAGTTTCATGACCAGGAGAAAAGTATTGAAAGACCCTGATTATACGTATAACATTTGCATAAACCACTCCTCTCGGTTACTCCCTTAGGCACTGAGAGTATTTTAAATAAATAATACCGAGGCAGAAGTATTAGTAGGCGTTGAGGAACAGAGAAAACGCAATGCTCTAAAGTTAGATTATATTCCTCCTTCCGAACTTATCTGCCATTACATAACACTCGTACATTGCCTGACTTTGCACTGACTTCCCTCAAAAGCATTTGTCGACATATACTCATAGACAAACTGACGGAGTTCCAATAAAGATACTTTGCTCGCAGCAAACATCTTTTAGTCAAACCTTTTAGTGTAATCAAAATCAAACGACAAGGGGACCTTATTCTGTTCAAAAGAGACGGCCATCGTTGCGAGTGATGTTATGCAGTAAGTGGACGTAGAAGGCTGAGATCACACAACAGCCACATGGAATATCAATTTGAAGTGTCGTTGAACCTTAGCACACCATAAACCTATAACGATTCGGCTGATGTACCCATATCAGCCGCTTGTGTTGGCAGGGGTACGGGACCACGTCAGGCACACGTTCTAGCTTTATTTCTAGGCTCCGCTGGCCCAAAATATGTTGATATTGGAAGGGAAACAAATGGTCACAGTTTCTTCATAAGGACGAAGCAATGAATGCGATAGCAACAGGTTAGATTAATACATGAAGTGTAAGACTCATCCCCCACCGTAGTGGCTTATGGGCTATGGCGTTGCGCTGCTAAGCATCAGGTCGCGGGTTCGAATCCCGGCCGCGGCGGCCGCATTTCGATGTGGGAGAAATGCAAAAAACGCCAGTGTATCGTGGGATGTGGTCAAAATTAATTCGGAGTCCTTAACTACGGCGTACCTCATAATAAGATCGTGGTTTTGGCACGTAAACCCACAATCTATTAAGACACGTAGCTGTAGAGGCAGTATGGATTGAAGTAAACGTAAGCTGACTAAGTAAAAAATGAGCTGTTATGCTAGGGGTCCTCTGTTTTAATCCTACCATCAGACAATTTCATTTATCTCCATTAATTAAAGCCAACGTCTTTCTTAGCGACTTTACCATCACTTTTTCGTATCATCTATGTTTCAATCCTCTTTCCCGGTCCGATCCCAGATGTAGTTCACAGCCCCGCCAATAAAGTTACATCGTTTTCCAAGTTTGAGCTCTGTTATTCTTTTGCACATCTAATATTTTAGGTCTGAGAATATTTAGGATAAAAGGCATGCCCTGTCGGTGTTTTGTATCGTGACATTTGTTTGTGGGCTCCCATTCTCAATATGCTGAGGAATAATTTTTGTCAAGAATGTAAGACCTGGTATGAGCAACTTTGGGGATAGAATGATGTGGCAGTATAACCCGCGTATACCGCATGTCATAAAGCATACATATACCCAAATATATTCGGAACCTCACGGCGACGACGACGACGGCAGATGTTCGCTTGGAGTGTCCCTATAATTGCTATTGCAATAAAATATGTCTTGGCCCTACAAACGTGCCGCTGACCAGCTCTGTTCTCTACCGAATTTCGCAAAGATACAACGAACGGTACCTAAAAAATCCTGCAGGTCTCGCGTACTGTGCGAATCAATGTTATGGTAAGCATTTTGCCATGTAGCTGGCTGCCCAACATCTTTCGGGGCTCTTCGGACAGTTACCCGATTGGCGAACATGTTTGTGTAATGTAGGTGGTGGTGGTGAAAAACAATTATTTGCTGTATTTACAAGTGAGAGATAGGGCCGACCTTTGGGGCCGACCCTTTACGGGGCCGACCTTTTAAAGGGCCGACCCTTTACAAACTCTAGGAGGAGTCCCTAGTCAAGGACGCCTGTGGCTTCCGCAGCGGCGCGTGCCCTGGCCACGAGGGCTCTCTGGCCCTCCAAGGTCGAGCAGCCGAGCAGGGCAGCCTCCCAGCTCTCTCAGGTAGTGGGGGAAGGGGAGGGGTTTGGCGGGAACGCCGGGGTTGAGGTACATGCCCACACCATGTGGAAAGGATCCGCGAACGGATGATCACAGTGCGGCCATTCCCCGGAGAAGGCCGGATTGAAATGCTTAAGTATCGCCGGGCACAATATTGTGCTGGTGTATAGACGTAAGAGCCAGCGCTCCTCCGTCTTAGTCAGGCCCGGTGCCGGTGGCGGAAATCGGAGCCTATTCGTTTTCTACATATCCGTGATGACTGGAAAGGAAGTTACCGGATTAGGTTCTGGAACGTCAGGCGATAGAGGGCGAGGCGGGTCCCGGGAATTAAGCGCTCGGGCTGAGGCATCGGCAGCCTCGTTACCACCTAGCCCTGCGTGGGCCGGAGTCCAGATGACGACACGTGGATTTGGGTGGTCTAAATATTCACAGCGCTTGAGGATACGAGCGGCGCGAATGGTGATGCGACCTTTAGTAAGATTTTGACACGCACTCCGCGAATCGGTGATGATAATCCGAGATGCGGGGTCCGCAGCGGTGAGGGCTATGGCGACTTCCTCCGCGTGAGTAATGTCCGGCGCTCGAAAGGTGAGCCCTTGAATGGGTACGTTTTGATGGACTACGGCTGCCGTGTACCACCCGCCGTGGTGAGGGCCGGACGCGTCCGTGTAGAAGACTCCAGGGCGGGACCCATAGCGTCCCTGCAAGGCGGTAACCCGCGCAGTTCGCCTGCCTTCGTAAGTCCCCCTAGCCATGTTGTAGGGCAGAGGCTGGATGGTCAAAGCACCGCGCCAGTCCTCAGGGATTGTGGTTCGCTCTTCTGTCTGATAGGTGTAAGAGATATGGAGACGGTGTAAGAGGTTTCTCCCAGCGTGTGACTTAGTAAGTCGCAGGTACTGGTTGTTGAGATGGGCCTCTTTGAGCTCCCCATACGTGTTGGTCATGCCCAAGTCTGCAAGACGCTGGTTAGACGTCGAGATCGGGAGGTCTAAGGTGTGTTTGTAAATTTTGCGGAGAATACATTCTAGCATGTTCTCATCGCACTTGCGCAAACGCAGGTAGGGTGTCGAATATAGGATTCGACTGGTCACGAAAGCGTTGGCGAGGCGCAAAGCATCTTGACTCTTAAGACCCCCCCGCTTGTTCGAGACCCGGCGGACCTTGTAAGCAATTGTGTGTTGCGCAAACCTTCGTGTGACGATCGACAGACGCAAGAGGACAACATCATGTCACGTATTGCATGTCATGATACACGTATATCCAGTTAAAGCAGCGACCACTATGGCGTAAGAGGCTAGATATATAGATATATAGATTAAACGTGCCTAAAATAGGCAAAGAATGCTTTCAATTAATATCCTCACTAGAACAGATATCCTCGTACAAGCACATAATTGGTTAATACAGCCAAGCTTTCTTAGCCGTTCTTCTCGTGCTTTGGCTTGAGTGCTCGGTCGGGTACTCGCCAAGTAAACTGGGCCGATTCCGGTAGTTCTGTATGAAAACTTGGCTAATCCCGATTCGCTGTCGCGTGGGTCACGTGGTGGGGTCTCCATGGTCACATGGGTGGGTACGTTGGTGAGCGTGGGTAAGGCTGAGCATAGTGTGTGGCGTTTGCACCTTTGTCACAACACCGACAACGCATCCTCTCAACAAAGAAAAGCGTGTTACCTAGCTGGCCCGTTTTCGCTATGCTGTAAACGTGGTGCGGTGACACGCGCGTTACCGTGAAGCCAAACGGCGCAAAACTTCTTCGATGGGAGAACATGGGCAGTGGGTTGCGCGTGGTTGCAAAGAACTTAAAACTGCCCCTATCACGTGTCTCTTGGCATAGCATTTGACTCGTTTCAACAAAGCTTCGATTGAAGTGGATGAACAAGTGCGTTGCATCTGCCGTACTTTAAAGCGATATGTTATATTAGCTGTACTTTTATTTTCCACAGTGTGCCCGACAGCATAAACGATTAAATATATAAATCTAGGCCGGCTTGGGCATTTGTGCTGTCGCAGCGCGCTTGCAGTTATGCTGGCGTCCCACGAAGCTGGCGCGGTGCGTCCGTTGCTGCAAGTATTGTTCGAGGAAAGACGGCAGGTGGGCTCTCGCAGACTCTTGTAATTCTGCTGGGCGACGGGAGTGAACGAGGTGTCACATCCATATACTAAAGAGACTCTTAGTATGGCCGGTGTTTCTCTCTGTGTTGACGGGGAGGGTTACACACACGAAACCGCAAGGACATGGCGTGCGCCGGATCATATTAAAAAAAAGAGAGTCACAGTTTTCGCCTGAAAGGCGATACATTCATAGCTACAGCAATGTATTAGACAACTACACGAAGTAATGGTCGTAGTTTTATCGTCCGTGTAACTTGCAGTAAACATTCGCATACCAATTAAGCTGACAAGAGCGGTGTCACGCGCGCAGACAAACATGAACAGAACTCACTCGACGACAGTGGAAAATTGCTGTCACATTGCTGGGGTGGTGAAGAGCGGGCAGCAGCAGTGAACGAACGCTTCGTGCTGCCTCTTGATTCCGAAACTTGATTACGCAACCTCCAACACTATAGGCGCGTGAGAACACAGTGTACACGAAGCCATCAGCTATCTGGACTCGCCCTAGCTTTGCACCCACCGCAGTTTACCTCCTGGATACGGTGCACGGAGGCGCGCTCGGCCGCGCCATGCGCAGCAACGGCAGACCTAGAAGAGGAGACGCGCGCTCACCTGCCAGTGAAATCGACGGCTGCGAAGTCGACACACCGTCAACGCTATACCAGGGTCCTTCAATACTACTCTGTAGGCAAGTATAGAAGCACCCTGGCTATACGTTCAATCATCTCGGTGGCGGAGCCCGGGCCGCGTTCTGCCTTCCGCTGCTGGTATGAGCACTGTGCGCACCCCACCGTAAGCACACTAGCAGTCCTGCTTAGCTTATGTCTGTAGGCAATGCTCTTAGTGGAACGGGCATTTAACGTCACGCCCACGTTACCTAACAATTCGCTGGGCACTGACTAACGCCGACGGTTTCCTGTCAAACTCATCTCGCGCACAACAGAGGTGTGACGTCCGCAATGCCACTAGTGCCTCTTCTCGTCAAGTCACCGTTGTGAAAGGCCAGGGCGCTGTTCCCTCTACACAGCAGGAGTTTCCTAGCGGGCTGCGTCGGGCCACACATCGCGCCCGCGAATTTTGAAGACCCTGTTTGAGGAGACCGAACGAAACGGCCAAATTTTAAGGCTGTAACGAAGAAGACGTTCCGGTTAGCCAAGCGCATCTCCAGCGTATGAAATGCAACGAAGACAGTAATAAATAATAATAGCCTGTTAATAAACACCTTGACAAGGCAAATAGCTTTGTTTGGTTCTTTCAGTTGTTTTCGTAGTTGGTTGGTGGTCGGTGAATTATGGTCGGTGGTCGAACTCGGCAACTGAAACGCGGGCTCTCTCTCTCTCACTTGTTCGCTCTTTGATCGCTCGCTCGTTCGTTCAGGCTATTCGCTTACACTTACAATCATCGTCATTGGTTTCCAAACAACTTCTTTTTCGTTCGACACAAACACATAAAGTCAACAGACAATGGAACTGAGGAAACAATCGGGAAGATTACCTGTGTCTTTGAACTGAGATGTAGAATTCTGAATGTAAAAAAAAATCTAAGTAGTCGAAAAGACAACTTCCAGCTAGTGGGACCCACACCTTTCTTATTACGCGAGCGATGCTCTACCTATTGAGCTGCGAGTACGGCTGGTCTCACGTCCACTTTCTTGGGTATTTGTGCATGAGTGCCATATCTCACACTGTAAGTGTTAGCAAAAGCTACACATGACGATGGCCACCATTTTCTAATTGGTCATCCGATTTGAAAGCACCTGACGGTTAAAATTAATAAAGACGAAGTCTTAACGAGTTAACACTTTTCCGTATCGAGTACGTTTCTAGGATGTTTCGTGGGCCGACCCAGGATAAGAGAGTGAAGCTTAAAAAACATTCTGTTTCGCCCTAAAGGCTAACAATTGCTTGCGATAGCAAATTATTAGACAGATATATGAAGTAAGGTTAGTCGTCTTATCAGCTGCATAAACTTCTGTAAACATTCGCGCACTAACTGAATTAACAAGCACGTTGTCACGTGCGCGCTCAGACAAACACGAACACTTCTCGCTCGATGACCGCGGACACTCGCTGTCATAACGCTGGGGTGATGATGAGAGGCAGCAGCTGCGAGCAAATTCCCCTTCGTGCTGCCTCTCAACGCGAACTAGGTACGCGAGAACAGGGCGTAGGCCGGCTAGTCTTCTAAATCAACGCAGGTTCCCTCCAAGAAAGGACGCGCACGGCCATGCTCTGCCAGCGCAGCTGTAGTAGAAGAGATGTGCACTAACTTGCGCCCTTCCCCCTCCCTCCTAGTGCGCGCATATTTTGCTACCCCCCCCCCCCCCCATTCGATTTCCGTTGATGGCACAGCGTGTGCCGCGGCGGTAAGGGCGAGACGGGTGTGCGCCGTGCTTGGTTACAACGAAAGTCTTTTAGAACGCAGCTCTCAGGCGTCCGTTCCCGCGGGCAACGTTGGCTTTGGGGGCACTTGTGACCGAGCGAGCGAGCACAGCGAAAGATGAGTGCGAACGCGGCGTGCAGCGGGGGATGAAAAAAAGCGACGAGAGCGAAGAGGTGCGAGGAGGAAAGCGGCGACGAGGGTGCAGTGGAACCATGAGGAGGAAAGAGGACGAGGGTATGGCGAAAGCGTGAGAATAACAGCGTGAGGCGGCGATAAAGGCTACGGGGCTACGAGATGGCGCCAGAGTAGCGCGCGTTGTCTGGGAAGTCTGCCGGCGGCGGCTGCTGTCAAACGCGCCGTCGTCGCCACCTACAAGCTGGCGCCACGCGCTGCTTCTCGCGATCTCCAGATTAGCGAGGCAGCCGCGCCACACGGTTGCAACGTGCCGCAAGTGACCGAGTGTCCGCACCAGCCAATATATCGCCAGATGAAAACACGTATGGAGTCGCGCTCAAATTTCGCATTAGGGAGTATCGTAATCGTCGGTGAATTTTTTTCCTGATCACTCCTCTCTCTCTCTCTCTCTCTCTCTCTCTCTACTGTTGAGCGTTGGGTACGAAAGTTTCTCATCAATCACTCTCTCTCTCAGCGCATCCGACATCGCTGTGAGCATATATGTCTTGTTGTCAGTGTCTGACGCGCTGATAACATTCGTAATTTACAATAGAAGAGTGGCACTGACGTGTGTCCTCTTCCGGCCTCCGACCTTTCCTGGTAGCCAGTGGCCATGGCCTTCCGCAGCTCAGTTTGAGGTCGCGGATTCGATGGCGGGCTTCATTTTCCTACCTTCATTTCCTAACTTCATCACCACAACTAGTTTTGTAGCGAGAGCTACATTGGCCGCATTCTCGCCGTTTCGCTGTGACCGGTGGCCGCACCGCGAGCTTAGCCGTTACCTAGCAACCGCCGCAGCTGGCAGCGCCGCTCGCCGCACCATCTGGCGTCGTCTGCTCGAGTTACCACGGCGCGACGATGCGCCGCCGCCGCCGCAGTTGTGTTGCAAGAGTTCACCACTTGCATCTGGCATGACGTATTACAACAGAGCAGTAACCGCATTACAACAGAGGAGGAGCAGGCGTTGCATCGTATATATAGAAGGGGCGGCTCGGCGGGATTCGTCGGCAGATATGGAAAGTGAGTCGGAGAGACTGAAAGAAGCCAGGCTTCGTCGTCGGAACGAAACCAAGAGCAGGCAGCGAGCCGAGGAGACGGAGGAAGAACGAGCCGCACGCCTCGAGAAGCGTCGTAAGTACGAAGCGGCCAGGCGAGTGGATTCAGATGAGGATAGCACCCGAAACGGGTTCAAGTTACTGGGCGACAACCCCTTATCCTCCCGCTTCACCGACCATCGGGCAATTGAGAAACAACAAGAAGAAGTCTTTCAAAATAAATGCGTTACACTTTAAAAATGTCTAGTATTTAATGTAACGATAACTTAGCGAGAGGTAACACTCAGACGTACGAGGCTAAACGATAAAGATGTAACCGTAGAGAGAACCAAGCTAAACAGTAAGATTAACCGTACCTCTCGCTACGCACACCCAGGCATGACTGAGTTAAGCCACAGCCAATTTTTTCTGCCGTCATCGACTGCTCTTCCCTTCTCTTCATATCCATTCTGTGAACCTAATTACCCACCTGTTATTCATCCTACGCATTACATGGCCTGCCCAGCTCCATTTTTTTTCTCCTAATGTCAATTAGAATATCGGGTATTCCCGTGCGCTCTCGCTCTCTTCCTGTCTCTTAACGTTAGGCCTAACATTTTTCGTTCCATCACTCTTTGTGCGGTCCTTAACTTGTTCTCGAGTTGCTTTGTTAACCTCCAAGTTTCTGCCCCATATGTTAGCACCAGTAGAATGCGATGATTGTGCACTTTTTTTTCAACGACAGTGGTAAGCTCCTAGTCAGGATTCGGCAATGTCTGCCGTATGCACTCCGGCGACCTTCTTATAGCAGCTCTTTACTTATCGCCACGAGTCGACCACAACGTCAAGGCACAAGTACCAAGCTGTCGTAGATTCATTCTTGCCGAAAACAGCATCTGAATGGAACCACCTCGGTCCCCACCAATACTGATCATTCATCTTTACAAGCTACTTTAACTAACATTATATGTCATATGCATAAACCACTCCTCTCCCTTAGGCATTAAGTATTTTAAATAAATTGAAATGAGGCAGAAGAAAGCGGAATGCGTAAGAAATTGGATTGCATTCCTCCTTCACAACTTACCTACCATTACATAACAATCATACAGTGCCTGCCTTTGCGTTTACTTCCCTCAAAAGTGTTTGTCGACATAAACTCATAGACAAACTGACGGAGTTCCAATAAAGATACTTTGCTTGCAGCGAACATCTTTTAGTCAAGCCTTTTAGTATAATCAAAATCAAATGATAAGGGGACATTATTCTGTTCAAAAGAGACGCCATCGTTGCAAGTCATATTCTGCCGTAAGTGGACGTACAAAGCTGAGATCATACAACAGCTACATGGATTACACACCACAAACCTATAACGATTTGGCTGATGCACCCATATCAGCCGCTTGTGTTGGCAGGGGTACGGGACCACGTCAAGCACACGTTCGCCCTTTATTAACGCGATAGCGTTCAGGGCCCCGTGTCGCAGAAAATCCGGCGTCGGCAACCGGCGTGTGATGTCGGCGGGTGGCGGAGAAAATGATCCCCAACAATGCAGGCCCTCCAAATATATTTAGGTATATGCATATGCCACACCTTCACATATGACGTGCGATATATGCGGGTTATATTCTATCAGTAATGTTGCTCATACCTTGTCTCACTTTCTTGACAAAGCTATTCGTCGGAATTTTGAGAATGACAATCCACAAACAAATGTCTCGAAAGAAAACCCCCACAGCGCATGCCTTTTATGTTAAATCTTCTCAGACTAAAATATTAAAAATGCGAAACAAACACGGGAACCTGAAAAAATGATGTAATTTCTTTGGCGTGGCTGCGCACCATCTCCAGGATCGGCCCACGCAAGAGGCTGCGTTTCTACCAGAAAGCTCGCCTTAAGGAGCCTACAGGCAACGGCGTTGCATGTAGGCTCCCTAGCTCGCCTATGTGCATAGCGCTCGCCCAGTGTTTGCCAGTAACCATTATGGTTGCATAAGCTGCAGGCGTCGGGAACCGTGAAAAGCGTCAGGGATCTTTGAATGATATCGCGTTCCACTCTTAAAAGCGAAGCTTAAGCGTCCTCCAATTTTTTTCTTCTCCTAATTTTTGCCGTGTGTATTTGTAACATGTCTGGGAAGTAACTAGCGTTTGTAATGTGGTTCTGTACAAAGGGTTGGGGGCGAGAGACTGCATTTTCTTAACTTTTGACTGGTTGCCCCGGATGATCTCGTTTTGTTCTCGCAACAATGCCCGCATGTTCTCGTTTGAGTGCCCGGATGAGTGCCGGATAACGGCTCTGGCTTTTGGTTAAAGGTCACTTGAAGGTCGCCAACAACAGGAGCTAAAAGCATTTCATGCTTTAAACGCTCGTTAAGGAAGCCCAGATGGTCGAAATTAATCCGGAGTACCCCATTACAGCGTGCCTCATGATCATATCCGGGGTTCGGCACGTAAAACCCCGGAATTTTACTTTTCCGGCCTCCGATTGCACTTGAGAGCGGGAGTGTTATTCTGGGCAAATTCCAAGATATTGTCAGCTCTGATTGGCTCAAAGGACTGCTACGGCTTTTAGGACTGGGTCAGAATACCAACATGGCGGAATTTGAGAGCGTCTAGACTAACAACACGGCACTTTCGTCTCAGGATCGCATTCATTGGCTCCTATCAACAGAGGGCTACGCAAGGTTGCTATACAAATCGGAGCGTGGCAGGAACATGCCGTGCTTACCATAAATTAATATGAACTGGTGAATTACCCGCGACGGTCCTTACGGTCCTACGTCGCTTACGGTCCGACTTGCTCACATTTCATACACTCGCGCGCTGCAGATCGAGAACTAGGTCGATTTCGTATTTTTCGCACCCAAGTGAAGTGAGTGACGCGCATTAAGCTTGAATACAAACGACGAACAAGGCGAATACATGTACAGTCACAGGGTGCCTATATGAACAGTGTCAAATTCCGCCATGTTGGCGTTTCGGGCCAATGCGAGACGGCGTAGCCGGCCGTTTAGCCAATCAGAGATGACAAGATGGCGCAGTTGGCAATATGATCGATTTTCATTGTGTCTAGAGTACCACCGACTAGACAGCGGTGCGGCAACGGTTCTACCTTTCGCAGCCGGCATGAGCTTCGTACGCACGCGCAGAGGCGTTCACGTGAATGGCTGTGCAAATCGTTAGGATACGCCGCTATGAGCGGAGCGCTCGGAACGCACAGCTAAAGCTCACTAATGGGGGAGGGTCAGCTTGCATTTATTTGGCGAAGAAGAGTTGGTTGCTCCAGTCGCGAAAATGAAAGTCAAACTGTCCCTTTTTAAGCATTGCACCCAAACAACAGCTCCGGCACGTTAACAGACCTTCAAAGATTTAAAACTTTTTCCTTCTTTGCAATCTTACCAAGACATGGCTAATGGTGATACTGACGTTTTTTGGCGTTTAAGACGTCTGATTTACCAGTTTATGCTAACTCCATATTTATCGTTAATGTAACTTTAATGAAGGAAGGGAAGAGGGCAGAAGGAGAGGCAGGGAGGTTAACCAGTTTAACACAACCGGTTTGCTACCCTACAGATGGGAGTGGGGTCGGGGACAATGAAAGATGGCGAACCTTTAATGAATGAGTCGCACGTCGCCTAGAGCTAGTGTTTTGCGTTTGTGACAAGTCAGCTCGTTTTGTGGCATTATGAAAGCGTAATTTAGCAATAAAGATTATTTTAAGATACCCTTATCTAGTGTCTTAAGGAATTAGTCAGACAATGAGTCAGGTTTTTCATAGCATCCTTGTACATGGCACACGTACATGTTTGCGTTCATGAATAGTCGCCCGGTTTTTGGCATTCAAGAAATGTGACCACCTACCCAACTTTACCTTAATATTTTTCTGTATTTCTCCATTAATGAATGTGTCATACTATGCACGGAGACGCCCTTGTCATTCATGACTTGTCGTCGCGACACGCGCAGGTCCCTACTGGTTGATTCAGCCTCTTGTACGAAGCGCATCATGTGCCTGTATACTCACAATGGACAGCTCACAGCTGACGTGTACCCCGCAGGAGAACAGCGTCAGGGCGAGGTTTCTGGTTGTGTTCCGTCACCATTATTATTATTTTTTTGAGCGGCCCCGCCTTAGGCGGCTGCCTATAGTGACCGAGTCACGGAACGCCGCGGCTCGAACAAAAGAATTCGCCGCGAAATTGCCGTAGCACGCTTGCCGACGACGGCACGAACGCGGATGCGTGTACGCCATATCCATACACGTGGAAAGTGCTGGCGTTGAGGAGGAAGGAAACTGAATCTGTGCCGGGAGAAATGCGTTGAGTCGTCGATGTGTGTAAGAATAACGGATGTTTGACTAAGGTCTCTCAGGGGTGCCCGATGAGTAATGCTATTGTTTCCCACAGTTTTCTCGCCAACGTGGGCTTGAAGGGGTGTTTTTTTGGGAGTCGAGCATGTCCCGTAGAAAATACCGAATAATTACTTTCAGTAAGATACGGGCCCCTTTTTACGAAACTTCTATGTCGGAGCGTTTTATCAAAGGCCGCGGCGTTTCACAGGATCGTCCTGTCGGCACGAAGAAGAAAGCTAAGACACGGAAGCAATAGTTATCCGCAGAGACGCGGTGAAGCACCCTACAACGTTCACAGTCGGTCTAGCAGTACCTATGCTTAAAAGCAACATAGCAGCTGGCGGGAGGGTATTCTGTAAGTGTCCATCTAGTGCGCATGTCCATTTCGTTTGCTGCTGAAGTGCTGGTGGTTTTGGAGCGCCTGTCTCCTTGTAACGCGTACTCCAGTCAAGGGCGAAAAAAATGCAGTCCCTGGAGGTGCGAATCGCACAGCTAAGTAAAATTATTTTACGACAGTTAAACGAAATCTCTCCCATCTTAAGCTATTACAACGCTATCAGGAGTCGAAAACCCAGATCCTACCTAACCTTACTCAGCCTGCAGTTATACAATCTGATAATCAGTCCAACCCCACAGGCACAACCTAGCCAGGCTGATAACTCACCTCCGCCTAAGCGTAAGGCCATAGAAGGTGACCGCACCAATAATTTCGAAGCTAGACTCACTCAGTTGGAAGCCAAATTTGCGAATTTTCAAACGAGCTTAGCGCAATTAGTGGATGCAGTACAAACCTTTGTTCAAACAACAAATACACGGCTTGATAGCATGCCCACGCCATTCGCCGCAGTTACAGGTCAGGGGGACTCTGCATATTCATTTAAAGCTTCTAAAACTACTAAACCATACTGCCGACCGTCGGCCACCCCAACACCTCACCCTATACAGGTACCATCCCAAGCTGCGCTCACTTGCCCAATTTCATCTGCACAGCTATACGCGCCTCCTTCTCATGACACAACGCCTTAACTACATGATTTGGCAATGGAACTGTCGGGGTTTCCGCCGCAAGCGAGGGAACTTCCAGCAGTTCGTTGCGAGCAAAGACGCTCCAGATATTATTGCCCTGCAAGAGGTCATGGGAGAAGCCAAGCTAACCGGCTACAACTCTTATAGCTCAAAAAACACTACGTGTAGCCTTAGCACAGCGATATTAGTTCATCGCAACCACCCGGTATTGCAACACACCTTTGACGATGATATTCGAGGATATCTTACGAGGACATGTTAAAACTAATTCCACGTAAAATAGGCGGCCCCAGTCTCTTTGTCATAAATATATACAAACCCCCAAAATCTCGTGCTCACCGCTCTGGCACACTCTTCGCCAAGACACTCCAGCTGCTGCAGCACAGCAGCCTCCTAATCGTGGGCGACTTTAATGCTGCCCACATAGGCTGGGGATACCTAACGGTTACACCAAAAGGCAAAGACCTCTGGAATCAGCCACAACAGCATCGCCATACTCTAACTACAGACTATACTACTGCACGGGCCGATTTTTTCAGCCCGAGCCCAGCGCGGGCCCGTTTTTACGTTGGGCTGCCCGCCCGCAGCTGAGCCAAAAGTTTTATGGCGAGACCCGGGCCCGGCCCGGGCCCGGAAATAATCTACGTTACCCGCCCGGCCCGGCCCGCCACCCCTTTACCTTAGACCCGAGCCCGGCCCGAGCCTGGCTCGAAACGGGCCCGAACCCGGCCCGAGACCGAAAAAGACGTGTTTTTCAGAGTCGAGACGCGCGA
Source organism: Dermacentor silvarum (assembly GCF_013339745.2). Classification (NCBI taxonomy): domain Eukaryota; kingdom Metazoa; phylum Arthropoda; class Arachnida; order Ixodida; family Ixodidae; genus Dermacentor; species Dermacentor silvarum. The sequence continues at coordinate 159,087,418 of NC_051162.1, forward strand.
AGATAACTCTCTGAACGTTACATGCACACCACCAGAAAGTCCGAGCCCGGCCCGGGCCCGCGTCAAAAAACCCGAGCCCGGCCTGGGCCCGGGTCAAAAAGCACATGCCGTGCCCTAGCCCGGCCAGAGCCCGTAAAGAAACTGCCCTGGGCCGGGCCGGGCCCGGGCTTTCGAGTAAGCCTGAGCCCGTGCAGTGCTCTACTACAGACGACAGCTATCCCACGCGCATTGGTACAAGCACAACGAGGGACACTACCCCAGACCTAACCTTTATTCGCAACATTTCACAATGGCAATGGCAAAATTTAAATGAAACCCAAGGTAGTGACCATTGCATCATGCAATCACAGATAAAAGCAGGCCCAGCTAAACCTGTCGGCAAAAAATGCTGCCTCACTAACTGGGACAGATTCCGTGGAAACAGAGACCAAAACGCTCCTGCTCATATAGATATTCTAGACGAATGGACCTCGACACTAATTGGAGACATCTCCGCTGTCACGGAGGAGGTCCCCGAGTCTGCCAGATTGCGAGCGGTGGATTCCCATCTTCTTCACTTATGGCAGGCTCGCAGCGGCATTCAGAACAGATGGCGCAATCAGCGACTAAATAAGAAACTGAGGGTTAGGGTAGCAGAGTTGGACCAACAAATCGCCGCATATTTCCAAAAGCTGACCTCCCAACAGTGGGGTCACATTTGCGATATGCAAGGACAGCTTAGCCTCTCTCGTACCTGGCAGCTCCTACGCTACCTTCTAGAACCGGCCACGTGTAAATCGGCTAAATGAGAAAAGCTCCTTCGCATAGCTCACTAGTTTCAGGCCCTATTACAAACCCTCCATAATACATGCATAGCTTCCCACCCGTCCAAAGTTCACCCCTACTACAAAGGTCCCGAAACCCCCGCCATGGATGCTCACAATCTTGAGGCGGAAGTGAGGGCCGCGGCGCTCCAGTTGAATGTCCAAATCTTCCCCTGGAGCAGATCAAATCACCAATAAAGCTTTCAAAATTTAGACGATACCTCCACTAAGGCTATAACGGAATACATGAACACATGTTGGGAGAAGCGCATGCTCCCACAGCAATGAAAACATGCGAGGATTATCTTCATACCCAAACCAGGCAAAACCTTATGTTTAGGGAACCTCCGCCCCATTTCGCTTACCTCTTGTTTAGAAAACTTAATGGAGCATGTTGTTCTTAATAGACTCCGCAGCTTTGTCGAAGACAACAACCTGCTTCCCCCCACCAGGATCGGGTTCCACCCGGGGCTGTCAACTCAGGACGCCATGCTGCGTATTCAGCATATCGTGCTGGATCGAATCTCTGCGGCGGGCACTAAGGCGATTTTGGGGTTAGACTTGACAAAAGCCTTCGATAACATTACGCATACAGCTATTCTTCAATCGCTACATCAGCTAGGCGTGGCCCCGCACACTTACTCATGTCAGAGGCCTCCTACACAACAGGACAGTGAAGATCCACTTTGGTGATCGGTGCTCGAACACCATTCACTGGGGACAGTCGAGAGACCCCTCAATGATCGGTTTTGTCTCCTTTTCTCTTTAATCTGACAACGAGAGGGTTACCACCTCTACTGTCCCAGATCTCAGATTTCAAACATAGCATCTATGCTGATGACGTCACCCTCTGGGTATCCAAAGGGATTGACGCGCACATAGAAGAAACCCTGCAGCAGGCAGTGCAAGTAGTTGAAGACTGCGTCAGACCTAGAGGACTGGAATGCTCGCCACACAAATCAGAATTACTTCTACTTCGAGAGCAGCGCGGCACTCGGGGTGCTCGCAGCTCCCAACCAAAGATCACAATCTTAGTGGGAGCGAATCCGATCCCAGAAGTCTCTACAATAAGGATCCTCGGACTTTATATTCAAAACAAAGGGCGGAATGCTGAAACGTTAAGCACGTTGGGGTAGGCGACACTACATACAATAAGACTCATAAACAGGATTACTAACGAGCACGCGGGCGTGAAGGAGGCGGACACTCTTCGACTTGTTCAGGCTTTCGTGCCGAACAGAATTCTGCCATATCTACGCTTAAGGCAAGCTGACAAGTCCAGGGTAGAGATACTTCTACGGAGGGTGTATAAGGTGGCCCTCGGCCTACCGATACGCACCTCGCCGGAGAGGCCTCTCGCGCTAGGACTCAACAGTACGTTAGAGGAGATGGTGGACCTCACAGCGCAATATGAGAGGTTGTCGCGAACTACAGCCGGTTCGCTATACTCTTTCAGGACCCGGCATTCGTTACACCCCTACCATAACCCCCCAAAACCAATATATCCCCTGTTCAGAGAATACATATTAAAATTCGCCCCATACCTCGTAATATGAACCCCACCCATCACACCGAAAGACGGGTGGAGTGGGCCAAGGCCCTGCACACCCGATTTGCAACTAATCATAAAGCAGCGTACGTCGACGCGGCCGAGATCCAAGGACGCCATGCTTTTTCAGTCGCGGTGGTAAACTATGTAGGGCAAACAATGTCGGGAGCTTCTATCAAAACCACTAACCCGGAGGGGGCGGAAGAGACAGCCATTGCCTTGACTATAGCCAACACCCCCACCGCTTTCATTATCAGCGACTTTAAATCCGCTATTCGCAATTATATTGAAGGGCGAATTTCCCCGCTAGCTAATAAAATCCTTGCCCGAAACACTAGCTATCGCACTGTTCAAATTCATTGGGCCCCAGCCTACTCCTCACTCTCCGGCAATAAGGCCATCCTCCAGCAGGCTCGAGCATTCGCCTCCCGAGCCTACGGCCCAACCCAAGTCGGAACGGAGAATGAGGGGACAGAGGAATGTTTGATCACACCACGTCATCAAACATGGCAGCGCCTACGGGATCGCCACGAAAAGGGCCAATATATTTAGATAAATGTAAATGCCACGCCTTGCTATATGACATGCGGTATATGCGGGCTATATGGCCACACTATTCTATCGCTATGGTTGCTCATACTTTGTCTTACATTCTTGACAAAGTAATTCCTCGAAATTTTGAGAATGACAGCCCGCAAACACATGGCATGAAGCAGAACACCGACAGCGCATGCCTTTTATGTTAAATCTTCTCAGATTGAAACATTATTAGAGCGAAACAATAGTGGAAGACTGAAAATTATGTAATTTTCTTGGCGCGGCTGTGCACGACCTCCGGGATCGGCCCACGTATTAGACCGCGTTGGCATTAACTCAGGAGTGCTTATATGACGTCAGCAGCAAGACGACGACGACGGTAACGACCATTGCGTGACTTCTATGACCGATCGAAATGTTGTCAACGAGCGGCACGGAGTTGCGAGATGGGTAAGAAGTGATAAAACTAAATGCCCATTGTCGACAGCACGTGGCATCTCTTGGAGGACAAGAAAGGGTGACTTGACAGCGATACTGTAGCCTGTGTCCTTGTGTAGCGATTCAGACAAGTGGCGTGGTGCAGCCTGCTCGCGCTCGCCGAGTCGGGATGACGCTGCCATAATGGATTTCGATGCAGCGTTGTCGTACTTGGGCACTATGTGCACTAGGGAAGAGCAGGCGTCGATGTTTGATTAAGCGTCCTGGTAACGACCAGAAGGGCCGTGAAAATCCGGCACGAGCTTCGAGAGGAACGAGGAGGCGGCGCATTGCTGTCCGGCGCTCGGAAATCAACGCTCATGGGAAAATTGCTTATCAATCGCTGTTTGAACGGAATTCAACCGCCACTCGATGTTCTGCCGCCGAGATGCTGGGATCTTCTTACGAAATCCCACCTGGCTCGAGCGCAGGTAGCGAGAGCACAGAGGCGAGAGTCTGATTACGAAGCTGACATGACAATGCAACGACCGTCACGGCATCACGAACACGAGCATATAGCCATCAGCCTAAGTTAGCAGTAAACTTAGTCTAATGGGTCGGCATAACGTCTTGTCGTGGTAAAAATGTCATGCCGTGCATGCATGTCATAATTTATGTCAATCTTGTCATGCATGTCATGACATGCATGGGAATCATGTCATGGCTTGACATGGCTTCACGGCTTGACATACAGACATGTTATGGTAGGCACTCATGGCATTCATGCTAATAATTTTATGACACGCATTGCATGACATGACGTAATCTCATACATACATTTATTGACGAGCATATCCTGAATATATCCAGTTAAAGAAAGGCATGTTATGACATGAATGTCATGAAGGAGACGAATCTAATAGATTGAATGATGACATGTATTCCTTTAACTGGGTATATTCAGGATATACTTGTTATGGCATGTCGTAATGTCACAAATACGTGTCATGACAAGCATATCCTGAATATATTCAGTGAAAGAAATGCATGCCATCATTAAACTCATCTATGACATTCATGTCATGACATGATGTCATTCACGTCCGGTCCATTTTCTAACTAGTTATGCATCAGATACGCACGACATGAGTGAAATAACATGACATGCATCACATGAATGAAATGACATGCATGCCATGACGCGACCATCATGCATGACATAAAGGACATGAGGAGATAGCGCCGCGGTTGTTTCTTTAACTGAATATCTATCAGGATATGTGGGGCGAGACATGACATGCATGACATTATAAGAATGAGATTGCATGTTCATGCATGCTTTGTCATTAATGTCATGACGTATATGACACGTCATGCAATTCATGGCATTAATGTCATGACACGAATGTCATTCATGTTACGACATTAGTCTTAGCGCCAACAAACTCCAGTGTCATGTCCTATATCCAGATACATACCGAGTTAAAGAAACGACCACGATGACATCATATCATGTCATTCATACCATTTTTTCATGAGATACATGCAATGACAAGCATACGATGTCATGGATGTCATGACAGGAAATGCCCATGTATGTCTTCTCGTTCATGTCATGACACACATAGCATGCAAACACGGCATGTAATACATATTTTATGTCATCGATGTCAGGTCATGCGTGCATGTTGTTCGTATCCTGACATATATTCACTTAAATAAACGAACACGACGGCATCATATCCTTCATAGCATTTATGTCATGACAAATATGTCACGTCATTGATGCCACGAAGTCATTCATGTTATACATGCATGTTAATCGCCCCATGTCTATTATGCGTG
>NC_051162.1:159092668-159197668 GCF_013339745.2 Dermacentor silvarum
ATGTCATGGATGTACCTGACAGGAATGCCCATGTATGTCTTCTCGTTCATGTCATGACGCACATAGCATGCAAACACGGCATGTCATCCATATTTCATGTCATCCATGTCAGGTCATGGTGTGCATGTTGTTCGTATCCTGACATATATTCACTTATGGGTATCTCTTATGGGTATTCGCTTATGGGTATCCCAACAAAGCTTCTAGCCTATAACACATTTGTTAGACCAGTACTTGAATACGCTAACACCGTCTGGATCCCATCTACAAATACCTTAATTAATAAACTAGAGAGCGTGCAAAGAATGGCGGTAAGGTTTATTTTTAACAAATACCACACATCTGATTCCCCCACCGAACTAATGGAAAAAGTTGTCGCAGTTTCACCTGAAAGGCGAAGCATCAATTGCGATAGCAAATTTGTAGAGAGCTATACGGAGTAATGATAGTAGCTTTATCAGCTGTATAAACTTGGACATGCAGCAGCACCGGCAATACGCAGAACTGTTGTCGACGCCGTCGGCGTTTTGCTCGCGTTCGCACAAAATGTGTGCGGCGTTGGTGACTGTTGCCACTTGGTGCTGGCACTTGGTGCCAGCACCAACTTGGTGCTGCCACTTGGTGCCGCAGCTAAACGTCGCTTCTCTTCCCTCACCCTCCCCCCGCCCCCCCCCCCCCCCCCCCCACGGCCTTTCGTGCGTCGGAAGAAGGCGCGTTTGCTCTACATATATGGTGATTGTAAAGGAGGAAAGAGACGCCTACTTCTGCAGCCCTTAAGGGAGCACGGCGCAGAACGCGCGTTTGTTCTCCGCCGTGGGTTCACTCCCCGTGAAAGCGCGCGTCCCTCGAGCCCTTTCACTCGCACATACAGCGTTCGGCGGCGCGCGGTGACGATTTCATCTCCATTGACGTCATACGGAACCTCACGGCGACGACGACGGCGACGCCGACGGCAGAAATCTGCTTTGGAGTGCCCATATAATTGCTATCGCAATAAAAAGCCGGAATGCTAACCCTTCAAAATCGCGCCAAACTCGCACGCCAGAAAATGATGTTTCAACTTTTTCACAATGCATTGGTGGTATTGATACCACCAAATACCTATCTAACCCAGAAACTAGACCCTCACGTCATTAACACCCCCCTTTTCTTCAGGAATACCGGTTCAAAACAAACTGCTTTAAGTTTTCCTTTTTTCCGCAGGCGATAAGGGAATGGAATAGTCTGCCTACTTATATAACTACTTGTCATAATCAAGATACATTCCTATCACACCTTGAAAACTACCTACGAATTTCCCAAATATAAACTATTTGTAGCGTTCTAACCTTACCGTTTCCTTTGTATAAAGACATTGATTAAATCCTGTATGACATATTAATTGTACGCGCAACTACACCCTTTTGTAATTTGATATTTATGACATGTTCAATTTTTTTTCTCACCTGTGTAATATACTTATTACATGTATGCCCTTCCTACTAAAATCTCCGTTGGGATTGGCAGTATGCCTGAAATAAAATAAATAAACGAACACGACGGCATCTATCCTTCATAGCATTTATGTCATGACAAATATGTCATATGACAAATATGTCATGTCATTGATGCCATGAAGTCATTCATGTTATACATGCATGTTAATCGCCCCATGTCTATTATGCATGTCATGCGCCGCGTAGCCCCGCTCTAGACAAGCAAATCCTGGCTGTCCGGTGTGCCCGCGACCGGGCTGGTGGGCTAGACCTGCCGGTCCCGACGTGGGACTAGCCGGGTGCGCGACGAGTTCGCGTCCTCGCCGGACCTGTAATAAAAGTTATTTCACTCACTCACTCACTCATGCGCCCTATGCCTATTCTGATATATACCCAGTTGAAGAAAATATGACGACATAGGCGGATAGATAGATAGATAGATAGATAGATAGATAGATAGATAGATAGATAGATAGATAGATAGATAGATAGATAGATAGATAGATAGATAGATAGATAGATAGATAGATAGATTCAAAGTGCCTGAAGCTCGAAAATAATGCTTCGCATTAAAACACGACGTTGGGCTCTCTCCGTCACTTCTCCGTGACGGACTAATATATAAACTGACTTATTTATGTTAAAGAAATTTCAAACCTTGCCAGACGCGTTTGCATGGTCTAGGACATTCGCGCAGTGATGATGATTATTTGCATTCCCTTAGAAACGGGGCGGAGCCAAAGAGTGACCTAGCCTGCTTGAAATCCAAAATAAAAAAAAGATGGCTGACTAATGGAGTAGCACACGAGGAATAAGGATTATAAACAGGGATAAGGTGCCTCAGAAAGGCTGGCCAACGTTTCGATAGGAGGACCTATCTTCGTCAAAGGCGGCCTCGTCATCCTCGGCGGGTTAGTTTTAAAGGGTTAGTGGAGTGACGTCACGTCGATGTCCGCTGTGGCTGTCTGTAAAGGGACAGCGGACATCGACGTGACGTCACTCCACTAACCCTTTAAAACTAACCCGCCGAGGATGACGAGGCCGCCTTTGACGAAGATAGGTCCTCCTATCGAAACGTTGGCCAGCCTTTCTGAGGCACCTTATCCCTGTTTATAATCCTTATTCCTAGCCTGCTTGAGTTACTCTCATCTCTTAAAATAAGAGTGAGTCACTCTTAGAATACTCTTATCGTCACTACATTGCACCCTTACCGACACTTGTAATGACCCCACTGTTATAAATCTCTTGCCTGATTTTCTTCCACCAACACTCTTACGGTATCTTACTTATTTCGACTCCGGACCAATTAATCCTTCCTACTCCTTTGAATCCCAGTGAGCAATGTCCAGGCGTACAGCGTCACCTGCAGAGCGGGAAATTAAACGCGCGTACTACGTTGCAGCCTCCGAAATCGCTAACACAAGGTGACTGCAAGGTCGCATTGCGTTGTATGCTGATCTCGAAAGCCCTAAATGCGAGGGCTGTTCCGCCTGACACAGTTGTGTTATTCCGCGGTAGATGGCTCTAGCAATGCCTTCAGCGCTCTGTGGCGCGCCAAGCATGAAATTCGAGGGCGACGAAGTGGGAATGAATGTTTACAATCTAGGTGTTTTTTCGAATGGGCGAAAGTCTAAAACCTAACGAATACGAACATTGAAATAATTAAATGTCATTAGTGAGCAGAATATTGCTTTTGTTATTATCATCATAGGCAATTTATGTTCACTTCAGGACGACGGCCTCTGCGATTTTTCAATTAATGTTCTCTTGAGTCAACCGACTCCAATTTATACCTGCTGATTTCTTTAAATTATCATTATCACAATTTATGATACTCTAAAATGCCCGGTTGGGTATTAAATAAGGGGGCAGCAACGGCTACAAAAATTGCCATGTAATGAGAAGCGTGAGAACGATACGGGGGAAAAAGTTAAATGAAAAGATTGCTAAGCAGAATACAGAAAACAATATACAGCGTACAATACAGTATGTAAAAGCAGCATCAAATAAAATATATTCACAAAAATGTACAGCACAATACAGAAAAATTGGAATACTGCATTTTAGCAGATGTAGTGAGAAATAACTTTCTCTTCATATCACTGTAATTCTTTGACGTCTTCAGCTGCCTTAAACCGTGTGCTTCGTGGCGTAGTGGGCTAACGCCGCGCGCTCGGAAGCGAGGGGTCCCTGGTTCGATTCCTTCCTTCAGCTGCCTTTCACTTCCCTTCGTAACCAATCTGTAACTCTAACCGACCATCATTTATCTACTCTGAGCATTGCATCTCCCTTCCAACACCGCTTTTTCTGAGGCTCCACTAATATTGATAATATCAATATCGGGGAATGCCTGCAATGTGCTCGCCAACACATTTTAAATATGGATGTGCGAATATTCGAAATTTTGAATACTAATCGAATTTTGTTTGCTAGTCGATTTACATCCAGTTCGTAATCTCACTCTTCAAATTTGTCGAATACTATGTGTTTCTTCCAAATAACGCAACGAAAAAAAAAGAAAGAACAGCACCTGCTCCCTACAGGGAGAAAGCTTGGTGAGAATGCTTGTAATGCAGGAGAATTGCAGTTGCTGCGCCGACGATCAAAACAGAGAAGGGAGTTAAGTGGCAAAACCGCGATCTGGTTATGAAGCACGCCGTTGTTTGGGGACTCTGGATTAAGTTTGACCACCTGGGGATTCTTTAACGTGTGCCTAAATCTAAGTACGCGAGCGCGTTTGCCATTCACCCTCAGCAGTATGGGGCCGCCGCGGCCAGGACCGAACCCGCTACCTTAAGCTCAGCACCCCAATGCCATATCCACTGGGCTACCACGGCGGTTACGCAGAGGATCCAGTTCCTGAACAAACGCGTACAGGAGTCGCTTGTGCAGAATAATTACCAACCATTCGCTGTCTCTATTTAGACAAATCGATTTATGATCTAGGCAAACCTAGGCGACTCCTTTCGAAAGGATTCCCTCAAAACAGTGCACGGTGCTGTAGTAGTGTCCTTACCCGTTTCAACGAGCACTACACTTTACTACATGCACCTGACACTTGCTGTTCCTTTTATATCTCATTATTGTCATTGCCATCGCAGAACAGATATGATCGTGCTTTATTTTGTTCCTCATTTACAAGCTTCGCAGTTGACCTGGCATACAGTTAGCGGCATTACATGTATCAAATAATGTAATGAAAGCCACTGGTTGCAGAACAAAAACTACATAAAGCTTTTCACTTTATTTTTCAGAAATTGGGAATATTCAATGTTCGACGTACTCGGTATTAAAAGGTAGTTTTTTTTCTAGACTATTCTTATTTCTTTCAATTCAACAATTTCTTGCTTCGAACGCCCCTAATTTTTGTTTATCTGGAGATTCTATACTAGTAATCTAGGCTCCATGTCGCTACTTTGCCGAGATAAACGTACTCATTGACAAATCCGTTGAGGACGACTGCGAATCCCGAACTGTTGTTCCCTGCTGAAAATACTCAATACTGCTACAGTTCTCGTTCAATAAAAATTAAGTCTTCACGAACGCTTAGGCTTTGCCAATTCACGTATTCGATAAGTATTTTGTATCACATACGTGCAGCGTTGCTTAAGTGAGCAATGCTTTCCATGAACTTGAGGTGATGAGATACTCTCGTTTTTCCTTCCACCTAATCCTTCCCAGTTCAACATCTTGAGCACATCTTGCAAGCATGCATGATTACCTCCACTCATCTGCGAACATATAACAGCAACTGATGCTTCCTTACCTGAGAAGAAGGCTTAAGCAGGCACCTCTGGCCTACTCTTTGTTGGTCCCTTTCTTTTTGCCTTCTGGATTACAGGCCTGCAGTCACAGCTTAAATATTCGAAATTGTTCTAGCGCTACGTGAACTGCCTTTGGAGGAGTCTTCAGCTGTCATTGTTACAAACACTCTTTCTGTCAGTTCTGCCGCTTTCAACAGCAATGAGCTTGAGCAATAGAAATCAATTTAATTACGCTTCGGGTGTGTGAGTGTAGCCCATCGTCTTTGCCGAAAATGACATGAGCCCGAGCGCTTTATTCCCGACTTGTGCACGCTACAGCGAAACGCTTGGCAACTAGATATTAGAACAACCAACTTGCCACAGTCGTCACTGTGTGCTGCTGAGCAAATCTTACTCAAACTGACCCTAATGATCTCTTGTTTGCAAAAGGTCGTGCTTCATATCGATATGTGGCTGACGATCCTGTGCTGTGATTCTTCTCAACCACATGCAGGACTAGACTTTTGTCTGCGATTCTCGTACTGTGTGTGTTATGTGATGTTGTTATTTGAGTTATATGTGTTGATGTGCGGCCTTCCTCTTCTGTTTTTCTTGTCTGTCTTTCCTCTGCTAGCGGGTGGAAGGCTTAGAAGGTTTAGCACACGAAAGTGCAATTACTGTGTTAACATCTATTTCGATTAGTATTTCTATTTTCTTTTTTCGTCTGCTTTGATGACTGTTCTACTCCAAATTTCTTCTGGAAATTCGGACTTTTATGCTTTGTTTCGGAGTGCCTCATCTGTAATGTTGTTTCAGTTAGTCTCGCTGCCCAATTACTCAGCATTGTTGTTTCTTTTCTGGCGTCATTAATTTTGCATCTTATTTTTTCTCCTTAGAGTATTATTTGCCCTACGTGCCCTCTCAGAGGACCAATTCTTAGCAAATCACCCTTTGTGGGTACGTGTCGCAGCTGATAGTCGTCGTCGTCGTCATCATCATCAACATCCGCTTTGTACTGAGAAGACTGCAGTCACTTTGCTACCAACAGACGTAGTCTGCTTGATGATAGGCCAGTCATGTTCGCTTATTCATTTCTTTGTTAGTAATGCTTTGATTCAGGCTTTACACGTCGTAAAGGATTCATAAAAAATTCGGGGTAGCTTGCACTAGTGGCGCAAGGCTAAAGACACAGCGGAGCTGATCGGTTCCTAGCTGGTCCTGGCTATACGAAGTGATGCGAAGTTATACGAAGTAATGCCAAGTGATGCTAAGTTATACGAAGTGTATAATCCTTTCCTCGTGGTCTGTGGCATCGGGGCACGCCTCGCGAAGCACTTGCAGTCCGAGCACAAGTAGGGGAAGTGGGGCGAAAGCTATGCACAGTGTACGGGCGGCGCGCAGCAGACGACGCGCCGGGATGACGTCACGGCGCATGCGCAGTAGTGCGCAGCTGGTGGGAGCTCGGCCGAGCTAAAGTCCCTATATAAGAAAAGTACCGCCAACCTTTGACAAATGCCACTTCGCTCTCTCCTGTGTTATCCTGTATCTCCTATTGGACGATGATAGCGCGCGCTTTTCACTTGTTTATATTTTCTTTTTTTCCGCGTCAGAGCCATGTTGAAAGTCCTCTGCGCAGCAGTCGCCGGCGGCGGCGGCGGCGCGCGCCCGGCCTGAAAGCTTCAACGTGGACTTTCTAGGTGCGCCACCGTCGACTTGGCTTTCGCAAACAAAAAATGTCACAGTTTCGCCCTAAGGGCGAAGCAATGAATGCGATAGCAACACAGCAATGTCATACGAAGTAAGGTGAGCGGCTTTGGTAGCAATATGAATTGTAGTAAACATGAGCTGATTAAGTAAGCAGGTGTGCTGCGGCGTAAGTAGACCGACATGAAGAGAGACTCGATGACCACGAGAATGCGCGTGTGAAACGGTGGTGTTCATGAGAAGCGCTTCCCGTGGGCAGCGCGTGCGAAGGGACACACCTGTAGCGCTGCACTGCCGATCCGGGCAGCATTGCGTGTCTAGCGTGCGTTGGAAAATGTGGCCCGACTATTACGAACTGAATGAACAAGCGTGGTGTGAGCGCGCACAAACACGAAGAGATCACACTGAATGACAGCAGACAACGACTGTCAAAACGCTGGCAGCAAGCATACGCCGCAGCGGGCGAAGGTACGTGCGGTCTATCGCTTCAACGGAAACTGAGCGGCGAATGCACTTAAAGGTCAGAGCCGTGTGGAGATAAGAGACGGTGCGAGCGAGCGACGAGCGCGGTTGTTGGCAGAGAAGTGCGCCCCCCCCCCCCCCCTTGCTCCCTCCGGCGCTGGCTTCCTGCTTCCTTGCTTGCGCGTGGGAGATTGAGTGCGTTCGCTCTCCGTGATAGCGCGCGTCTCCGCACGCTTCCTCTCGGGCATACGGCGCGCGGCGAAGATTTTATCTATAGGGAACCTCACGGCGACGGCGACGGCGACGGCGACGACGACGCCGACGGCATAAATCCGGTTCAAGTGTCCATATAATTGCTATCGAAATAAAAGTAAAGAAACAGCAATCGCTTTAGGAGAGGAGGCGGCGGAGGAAAGAGTAGATGGCGGTACTTTTCTTATATAGGGACTTTAGGCCGAGCCGCCGCCCGAGGCGCCTGCTGCAGTCACGGACACCGCGAGCGTTCGGCGCTAATGCGGAGAAACGGAAAAGCGCGGACGGCGTCGGCAGCACCCCTGCGCGTTGCCTCGTTGGTACTGCTACAAATTGTTTCTCTCTCTCTCGCTCTTATTTTCTCTTTCTCTCTGCCGAGCATAGCGCGCGATGCTCCGCGAGGTGGTTCCTTCTCTCTCCCGAGAATAGCGCCAACCAACAACCCCTAGTCTAGGGGGTGTTGATAGCGCGCGACGCTCGCACTCTCACTCTCATTTTTCATTTATCATTTGTGGCTCTCATTTGTCGCTACTCCGCATACGTGGCTTGGAATGACGTCACGAGGTTATGCCAGGTGTTCTAGCAGTTGCGGCGTCGCTGGTTGCCATGCCTACGGCGCGGCTGGCTTTTCGTGAAACGCGCACTTTTTACGGCTGGCTTAAACAGCGTCGCTGTTAAAAGGATTCAGGTATACACGTCGTAAAGGAGCACTAATACAGGCATGCTATGCGGCAGGGGTGGTGTAGTGAAACTCGTCGTGAACTGTGACGAATTCGGCTAGTTGCCGACTTTCGTCGTGAAATCGGTAATGCCACAAGACATACGTTTCGGCTAAAGGTCCCGAATGCTTAACCGGTTTGGACGGCGGCTCGGTAAAGGCGTGCCTGAAGCTAGTGTATCTGTATATGCTACAGGAACTTCAACCGACGCCTTATCCTGAGCGCCGCGATGCGAGAATGGGCTGAAGCGGGGATCGTCACGGCCGGCACAGCAATTGGCGCCGCCCAGCGTTGCATCAGGGAGCCAAATGACCACGGATCGAAAGCACAGGGGGCAGCCGTTGTGCCGCTCGCAGGCATAACGGTTTCGGAGCACGCCACGTCGGCGTGGTCAGCTAAGCCGCAACCTGGAATGCGCGACGTTCGCCACGGTGCTAAAGACGAGAAAGAGGGAGGGGCAGAACAAGGTGACGAAAAAAAAAACACACAAAGAGAAAGACAACAGCGACAAATCACAGGTATAGGCACAATGTGTCACGACAGAGTTAAAAGGTCCACCAATCGAGTAAATGTGCCGTGTGGCAGCTTCCCGATGCATGCAAAGCCTCTGAGACATTTTGCATTCAGGCAACCGGGTTGCAGTGCGTGTGAAAGTGTCGCCATTGAAGCAGCCGCGCGGGAGCTGCAGTTCTGCCAGCGGCAGCCAGCCATTATTTTAGAGGGAAGTTTTTGTTCGCCGACGTTGCCGGGTTTGGCGTGGCCCTCTGGCTGATGGGCGCTGTTGGGTCGGTCGCTCCTTGCGCGGATACACTTTCGGATATATATATATATATATATATATATATATATATATATATATATATATATATATATATATATATGCACAAAAGTTTCATGGGCGTTGAATGACAGTACCAGCGAACGGTCGGATATTACACCTTGTGTGCAGACCAAGCTTGTTCACCTTTGTCCTGTGAAACAAAAAAATAAATTAATACATAAAACTTGAACATACAAAGTCGGCTCACACGCCGATTTTGTATGTCACATAAATCGATCTGTTAATGGTATGGTGCAATATATTTAACGGATTCTCTGATTTAGGTTAATTTCGTGCTCGGCCAATACTCCAGAATATTCATTTCCCTTTATGACTCCTACATAAAGCTTGAATGTATGATGTTGGCTCACAGACATCTCTAAAGCACATCCATCTGGCAATAGAATGTTGAGTTATATTGGACGGATTCTTTGATTCACCTAACTTTCTTTGATTTAACCATTTAGCATACATCTGGTAGCTACACTCACGTACTAACGTAGCAGGCAACGAGGCCACTGACAGCCTTGTACACGCACACCGTTGTACTTCTATCCGAAGAAGACTCCTTCAGATAAAAATGAAGTGATGAAACAATCTGTCTTAAGGTACTTCCGTGGTCTCCACCGCGTCAACCTAGTGTTACTAAGCGACTTCACCACAGTGGAGCCGCCCTGCTTTCTGACCTCCGAACACTGTCAGCACAAACACCAGCATAGCGGTGCAAAACAGAACTTAGACGTCTGATGTTCAAGTGTCCTGAATTGGATAAAGAATACAAAGCTTTATTACATGGTCTGGAACGCAAAATGGTCCCACAAACAAGCGCGAGTGACGCACTGTTCACGCAATGACACTCGATATTTAGGAGAGGTGTGTTTCAGCTCTTCCGCAAGTTCCTCTGTATAATACAGAGCTGGAATGTGAATAGCAGTCTAGCAGGGAGATAGTAGGGATAACAGGGAGACGTCGAATGGATGGCGCGCAGGCCGGCGTGCCCGGATTCAAATTCGTCTTCGCAATTAGGTTGGATGACCCATTCCAGACACGAGCAGGAAGACAGGCTGACTTGAATTTCTTTCTCTTATCTTTAATAAATTAATTTTCTCTTTCTCCAACAACCTTGTGTTACCGGATGCCTTCCTGCCTTATCAGCTTAGAACCCTACCGTGCTAGATAAGTGGTTCTCGGAGGGCGAGGCAATTGCGGGCTGTTTTTGCAAGATTAGGTCCGCCTACAGCAAGTAGCACTGTTCTTCCTCCACCTACTGGAAGCGGAGCGCATGTGGTCGAACCTGTGGCTAGTTATCATCCCCCCTTTTTTCCTCTTTCCTTATATGTTAGCAAAAAATAAATCGAGCCTCCCGGATCCCTTCGTTATTCTCGCTCATGATATACATAAAACGATAAGTTGCTGGGTACTGTTGCTCTCTTGCGGAATAGCTCACACGCGGGACACCACTCGCTTGTTTACTACCCTTGCAGGTGTAGTGGCTGCTGGCCTTGGTTTCTGCAGAATTATGCAATGATAAATCAAGTGATACCTAAATATCCTCACTTCAACAAGAAATTAATTCCGCACAGACACTTAGGACTGCTCAAGTGTGGAAACGCGAACGCATTGCAGTCCGCGTCCAAGGTGCATTAGGTTCCAGCTCTACTGAAACGACTCAAGATAAATACCGAAGAAGCATTGACGCCGGTGGAGAGATTGAGGCAGTACGAACGCAGCCAACTCGTCAGCGACACGATGTGCGTGGGCCACATCGTCAGGGTGATAATGTTCATTCTGTCCAACAAGAACATTTTACCATTTTACGCTCTACTACGTTGTCCAACATTTCAAGCGTATAGAGTTTTTTGAGCACCGGGGAAGCGCACACGCACACATCCTGCTCTGGCTGGACAGTGCACCACGGGAGGCAGCGCGCTCAATTTAGTACACTCGTGACGGGGTGCCACGTCCTCCCCATTGGCTGCGCCATAACGTGCCCAATGACGTACATACTAAGCGCACCTCTAGTCAGCCAGAATGGTGGAGCCGCCGTGGCGTCGTGGAAGTGGGCTCATCTGGTACCCCGGAGGCCCGAGTTCGATTACCACCCGGACCGAAATGTACCAAACGTTCTTTACGAAGCCATTTATTTACTCTGTTTACAGGAACCTCCATGAGAAATCTGAGAATTCTTGATGTGTTTTTATTCTTTGCGCCGTCGGCCATTTTTGGTACCATCGCTCGGTATAACGCCGCCGCCGACGCCGGATTTTCGAGTATTGTGGCCTACAATGCTTTCGCATTAACAAATGTCATCAAGAGCAAAATTCCTTGATTAAAGCGAACCTTTCTATGCCTACTTTGCTAGGGTTAGGGGTTTGGCGCATCCGTTTGCTCGATCTTTGTCAGAGCAGTTTAATGCTGCACTAGTTTTTAAAATCGGCCCGCTCTATAGTCGGCGCGCCGACCCTGGATGCAGTGTCACCGCAAAGAGGGAAACACCCAGGGACAGTATAATGCGCAGGTCACGTGGCCACTTGCCGTCTTCACGAGCAGGCAGGCAATCGCTACCGTGCAAACCACTGTGCAGAATATAATCAGTTGCATGGCATATAACCGCTTCCCGAAAGCATTCACTTCTCAGATTACAACATGTGGGTTGGATCCTCATAATTTTTTTTACGTGTTCACTCCGACGGTGGCGTTCTCGAGTCTTCGACTTTCGCGAAACCACTGTCGTCTACCAGACACACGGTAACAAAAACTTCGAGGAGACATCGCCCCGCCATCTTTATTTTTTTCCTTTTCACAGACCAGCGGCCTCTAGTGTGTATCGAACGTGCGTCGCGTGTGGGTCCCGGGCCTGAACAGCTGCATAATTTATCCACCTGCTCTCCTCTGCCCGGAGCCACCAGAGCGGGAAATCAAAAGCGCGGATTTCCACCTCCACCCTTCTTCTCCCGGGCTGCTCAGCCATTTTCATTATTTAGGACGAGTCGCCGGGCCCGCTGCTCGCCTTTTATTTTGTTCGCTGGCACCAAGTTCAGCTCTCTTTTCCTATAACAGCAAAGGACGTTGCTCGGATAAACTCGCTTCCATGCTCGGTACTTGTCGCCTTTTCTTTTACGCATTGGCACCACGCGGGTCTTATTTTCATCCTATGTTCATTTTTTGCACGATTCCTTCGATAAAACCTGTTTTTGTCTGCTTTTGTCGGCCACTGCGATGACATTTCTCTTATCCTGCTTTTCATTTACTACCTGGCGCTTCATGGTTCAGCTGAATGTGTGAGGAGCTTATACAACATAACCTCGATATCTGTCCCCGCTACGATGACCAGCGTATTCTATGCTTTACTATATTAGATAACCTATAGTCAAGAGCATTCACGGTGACAAAGGTCCTTCGGAACGTCCGATAACATCCTCAGGGACAATGACGTGTGTGATGATGATGTTGTGGGCCCAGGCCTCAAACACACAGAGATGGCACAATGAACACAGAGAGGCTTTAACTGACACGGGGACGGGACTAGGACAACGTACACGAGGCGACAGCGCTGGGATCCCGGAAGGTGAGACCTCGGGCCAGCGCGTGCGCCTTCTCGTTCCCTAGCAAACCCTGATGAGCCGGTGATCAGATTAGCTGAAACCTGCTCCACCGGGGGCATGCCCGATGGCTAATATGTGTACAGCTGCGGCTGAGATCCTGCCCGCATCAAAATTTCTGATTGCAGATTTCGAATCACCAACAATAACTCTCACATTCTTTTGAGTCAAAGCCAGCGCAATGGCGACTTCTTCCGCCTCCCTTGGTCCTGAATGTCTCACGCTGTGGCACGAGGCAGGGCTTCCGTTTTCGCGTGTCATTACGGCTGCGTATACTTTGCCTTGCTTGTATTCGGCCGCGTCCGTGTACATCACATCCTGCCTGCCTGCCAGTCTTTTCTGCAGCGCCTCAGCTCTGTCCCTTCACCTGCCCTCGTGATGCACCGGGTGCATATTCTTGGGCAACGGGAGTATTCTCAGCCTGTCCCCGACTCGCGGTGGGACTTTGCCTGTCTGCTTGAAACATGCCTGGGGCTCGAACCCCAGCCGCTCCAGGATCCTTCTACTAGCCTGACTGCGCAGCAGTCTCTGATATTGCGATACTATCGCCGCTTCAATGAGCTTGTCTAAGGTGTTGGACCCCCCTAAATTTAAGATTTTGTTAGTTGTGGTGTTGTTACAACAAAGATAAAAATTTCATTCTAAATACTTTATCTAGCATCACTACAAAGGCCACGATACTTTGCACCTGCATTCTATGGAAAAAGTGACTCGCCACGCACGTTGCCAAGAGTTGCGCAAAGTGTGAACGGTTTCGCTCCTTACCCTAACCTGAATGTGATTGCCACGGGAAGCGTTGAGGTGGTTGAGGTGGTCTTATTTGATAATGATGTATATGGAAGCTTGGGCAGCACAAGGTTTGTGAACAGGGCTGTGCTCGTGCAGAAAGAGGACGCCTCCTGTCATCGTTCTCGTCATTTTGTTGTTGTTTCTATTATGGTAACGTATGAACGTTGAAATACGTAGAACGTTGAAATAAAGTTTTCCTGTGGTTGCCCTTGCATGTTGCAGGAAAGAAATCAGCAAGATCAATTTTTGGTGCAAAAAACTGTCATTAGGATTTTTTGACCCAGCGAGTAAAGCCACGTTTAATTCACAATCTGAAGGTGGGCGAGAGATTTTCTAGGTCGACTTCATACTGGCTGGAAAGTTTCCTTGATGAGTGCAAGCGGGAGTGTTAACCTTGCGTAGGAAGGTTTTGTAGCACCAATTGTGCTGAGACTGACATGCACAAAACCTCATGAATGATTGTACACGCACCGCCATATGCTATGTTGAATTCCATGAAACTTTTAGATACCTTCATTTGACGATTTTTTATGATAAGGCTCGGATGGGACTGCGTTTTATACATGAATTTTCCATGCAAAATTCGCTCCAGTTTACAGACAGTATAATCTGGCTTTTCTGGGGAACATTTGTGCTGGTCCTGTAGACATAGGCAAAAAGGACATTTCATCTTTTCAATTATCTCATTTTAAGACAGTGAAAAGAGCCATTGCGTCTCGTTACCTCGAATCTGCGCTCCAGAAATCGTGACACCACAAGATGCAAGAGAGCTTTGACAGGCAGGTGTCAAAATTGTTGCGGCTAAGTTTTCACCCACAGTGATCTCGGTGGTTGTCGAAACCCTCTTGCGGCAGTTTAAGTAACTTCGCAGCGAGGATGATTATCACTCCACGAGAAAGAAGCGTCGGCTGGAATTCGTGCCATAAATACACAAAGTCGCGCATAACCTCAAGAAGGTGGACATGTCCTACTGGCCGCCTTCTTGCTTCGTTGCCGTGGTACTATCTCCAAGACGGTCCACCATCTTAGCCCTCGTATAGCCGCACCAGGTGATAACAAAGGAGGTTGTAAAAAAAAGCACATTTCGCCTTGTGTGAAATGCACTTATGGAGTGGTATTGGTCAAACTTGGTCAAATTGGTCAAACCGGAAGGTCTCTAAAGAACCTATTCCAGGAGCCCACCTTGAACATGAGAAAAAAAAATGAACACACGCATCTGTCACACCCCGTGAACGCTTGTGGTTGTTAGGCATTGTCTCGGGAGACAAAAATTCTCGACAAAAGCTGCAATGAGCAAGCGCGCTTGTTACAGGAAGGATTTTGTTCCATAAAAAAGAGGGGGGAGGTTCGTGTCAGTGAGCCGTAATTGTGCTGCTTTGTACGCGAATGAAATCCGACTACTTGAAGCTTATATCTAATAGTTAAACCTTTCCGTTTTTTAACTAAAGCATCTGCGGATGCGCTTACGCCGACCATTCCCCTACTGCTCACGCCGTCGTTCCAAGGTATATGCACGCATGGTAGAGAAGGTGCCATAGAAGCCCATACGTCCTGCAATAGCGGCTTGTGGAGGCACGGCAACGCCATCTATATTTCACGGGGCGAACTTCCCGGCGGAAGAGAAATAAACATTTGCCACTCGAGGCGCGTTGCACCAAGTAGTCTACTGCACCAGCTCACATCACATCGCTATGACATCGCATATACTGAGCACACAGCAATACAAATGAAACGTAGTAAGTGAGAACATTCGCCACAACATCGCCTCACAATCTAACGTGAAATCACTCTTCTATATTTATAGACCTCATTCTATAACGTCACACATTACACTTGTAAGCCTTGATAGCTTTGCGTGAATTCAGAAAAATGAGTTCACTCAGATTTTGAACAAAGTAGCATCTCCATGTGCCATTAGTACCAACACAGATATGTTATTTCGGTGTTAAGATATAATCAACATTACATTGAAATGATTCACAAAAGCCACACTTAAATCTTCACTAACACAGCACGCATGCCACCTGTAGTTTTTGTCTGATACTCAAGACGTAGCTAAAACATAATATTTAGTGAAAAGGCAGTTCAGAAATAAAGTTACTGATCAAATCTGATAAGGTTAACACAATATACAAGGTGTTTCAGCGAACACTTTCAAAATTTATTTAAGGTTGCCTGTGGCAGATAGCCCAATTCTAGTTAATGAGCTGGTCTACTCGAAGAGGCGGACATTACTTGCACAAAAAATTGAAATGCATAATCGACTAATCAACAAAAATTCACTAATTAAATTTTTAACTAATTGCATGATGGCCCATATTGCAATTTACAAATTGTAGCCGTGGAGTTCGCAAGGCGGATCCACTTGGAAATAATTCTCAGGATGACACCGTTTCCGAGATATTAATTCCTGAGCTTTGCGGAGAAATGCATTGGCGTTCCAGTTAATTTTGTGCTTCAATGCATAAAGCGACGTTTTGTTAAGAAACTAACTGGAACGCCAATGCATGTCTCCGGATAGTTCAGGAATTAATATCTCGGAACTGGTGTCATCCTGAGAATGTTTCCATTGGAGACGTATTGGATGCATAATTTTCAACAACTAGTGTTTTGCCCCACGAGATGTAGTCGCACACCAATCGCACGACCATAATTGACGTTGGTGGTTATTGGCTTGAAACCGTATTTCAGCCTCGCCTTCGCCACCATGCGAATTGACCTTGGTCGTTCTTCGGAGGCATGGTATTCTTCCTCGATCCGCACAATACGCGGCCTACCCATTACACGGCCGGAACGCAACTGAGATAACATGCCTATGCAGTGCGGTACGTCACCAGCCAAAGAGACACACCCCTTGGCTAATAAACGCAGCTGGGGCACACCGGCGATACGGTTTTGCTTTGTATCGAGACTACGGCGTTTTTGGTCTACGGGCTCGGTATACGCACGCAGCGATCCGGTGGAAACTAGAGTATAACAGCTCCGCTGTAAAAACTACATGTAAATGTTTTAAACAGTACATATACTTCGCATTGTGTGTGTGTGTTTTTTTTTTAAATTACATGAGAGTGTAAGTACGCTTTACAACATACTGGAAAAGTCAGTTGATCTTAGTTTTCTTTTCTGGACGAAGAGTATTCCTGTATATGTAATGTCGGCACCTGCATTTCTGTAGGGTTCCACAATTGTTCGATACATTATTTTTTGTCAATTTTTGCACCAAAGTTAAGGCAGTCACTCATTCCCAGGCATGTGGAGGTGGAACATGACAACTAGGAATGGCACATTTTGCACTCGCTCGTCTCTTGGAGTTTTCCTGACATAAAAAGTAATCTTGAAAGCATGATTCTATTCTAAAAGACGTCAAAATAATTCTGAACTGCTCCAAAAAGAACGGTTGCTGCAGAATGACGAGTGCTCGAGCTAAAATACTGGAGCATCCCGCGCAGCCTTTTACTCTCGAAATTGAATTTTATAATTGGTATTCTCATAAGTGACTTGGACGGTATACCTGTACTAACACCAACTCTTTGCACGCAGGTAATGTAAAATGCGCCTTGAAGTGCGAGGGAAACTTCTAAAGGGTGTGTATCCCCCTCGACAATGCCAAATTGACTTCTACGGTCACCGATGGGGGCGAAATGCGAAAACATTTAGGTGCATGTTAAAGAACCCCAGGTGGTCCAAATTTCCGGAGTCCCCCACTACGGCATGCCTCATAATCAGATCGTGGTTTTGGCACGTAAAACCCCATAATTTAATTTATTTTCTACGATCGCTGCTTTTCTAGGCAAGTTTACAAGCCATACAAGTGGAACTGTCCACGTTTCCGTATCATAAAGCGAGAATAGCAAGGCAACTAGTAAACTTCCTGTATAAAATCACTTTGTGGTGACAGCGGATACAATAAAAAATATTTTCGAATTGCTCAAGTATGTTCTTCTGTGGGGTGAATTTTTTTATGAGTAGAAACCATGAGGACTAGATATGAGTCAAAAGTCTTTAAAAAAATAAAAGAAGAAAATGACTAATCTGCAGAACTTTGTGTCCTACAAAGAACCATTTTTTTAATGTTATGAAATGGCCGCTTACGCGTGCCCACTATACAGGTGTTCTCAATATGTATCTCGGTGTCTGCATCTGATAACCGCCTAGAACAGCAAAGCGTTTCTGCAATTATCTAAGATGACACGCACTTTTTCATCGCAAGATTGTAGATTTAGTAGCCATGTGAAAAAATGCTCAAATATCGATCTTGGTCATTGAGTAATTGAATAATGTCTGAGCTCTTCCGGGAGTATATATATATATATATATATATATATAAACTTTATTTGGCTGGTAAATAACTATCATATGTTGCTCACTGTGTTGCTCACTGTGAGAAACTACACGTTACTTCTCACCCTTAAAAACGCTCATTTTTGAATTATTGTTTCTTGCTATATCATTGCTAAACATTGTTTCCGGGAGTATAACTATATCAATGATGCTCACTGTGAGAAACTACACGTTGCTTCTCGCCCTTAAAAACGCTCATTTTTGAATCATTGTTTCTTGCTATTCAAAAGTTGAACTCAGCCTACGCCGTTGGAGTACGAACTGTGGTGTACAGCGATTCGTGACAAAAAGTAATAACGCGTCATTAAGACTGCTTCCATGGTTCAGTTTTGCTATCTTTGCAAGCAGAAAACGAAGATGTTGTTTTTTCACAGTACGTGGACCTGACAGCACTCAGAAAAGCACCGGGAGACTGGCAATAAACTATAAATGACTTACTGGGGAACTTGTGGCCTCGAAAATAGGATTTATCTCAGTGGCAGCGATAGCAGCAAGTGCGGTCTGTAGCCCTCGAATCTAACTTCGGTGTCTGCATATGCCCGCGTTTATTCATGGACCATCAAATCTTCTGGCTATGTTCGGGGTGACGATATAATTTCTAATACGGGTCATAATAATTTATATTAGCGCGCCTAGCTACCAACTTTCCGTGACAAACTCACGTTTTTCTGGGATGAACTACGACGCTCGGGGATGATGTCTTATCTGATATCTCGAGGGCGTTCTCTAACGATAGCAGCAACGCGATAAAATTTCCACGCAGCAAAATCAAATGATCGAAACTGTGAACTAAACTCACATGGCACCGTCATTTTTGCAAGCTTTCGGCAGTAAGCGATGCCTCTCTGCATCGTTAATAGTAATCGCAGAGTCAATTGATTTATAAAAATATATCTGTTTGTATACACAGATGACTAACTCTTTCAGATAGTTCATTTATGTGCATTTCAGTAGAATGCCGTTTGCCTTGCATCTCTGCAAGTTCCTTCAGGGTTCTCGCAGGACTTTGACTCACTCTAGCCTGTCCGATCACATCTATGGCTATTGCTAGTCTGTGCAGTACCGTCCGCAGGACCATGATTGTCTTCCCTACCACCCGATAAAAACAACAATGCTCCTGAGACATATATTACACACTGCACTAGCAGGTCATTTAACTGCCTTTAACAAAGCTTTTCGCACTCAAGTGATACGACACAGCAGGCAGTAAACTATTTGAGAGATAGCGAGTGAGAGGTCAACCTAACCTGGAAAACGGTTCGTTGTCCAAGCCATCGGCACCGGTAAGTACGGAAAGCCGCATTGCGTCAGTGGGTTAAAACTTGCTCATCCTAACGCACTCGGCTTATCGTTCCTGAAATAAAGGGTAAAAGAAAGTTACAGGAAAGATAAAAGAAAAAATATAAAAGGGGGTTACCTCACCAGCTGTTCGCGATTGGATAACTTGCACTCTACGGCGGGCAGACATTTCCGCATTGGCTTCACCGTCACGTATAGGTGCGGTGGCACGACTTGCTCGTAATGAGCGCGGAAGCCTCCATTAACTAATTACGAGAGCGACTCATTCAAAATGGGCGCCCTCCTCCCTCGCGTCGCCAACCAGCTTCCTCGCCCGACGTAAGCGTTGCGCGGCGGGTTCTGCCTTGCGACTTACGTGCATTGCGGCGTAAGCTACAAAAAAACGCGGAGTGGTAACTGAACGAACGAAATAAGTAACGGGTAAGATGAAACTAATGCCAAGGCGTGCAGGCAAAAGTAAAACAGTGAGCTTATCCCTTGCACTCGCCCTTACAGTATATTTCGTTTCGCTACATGTGGATCACTGAAACCGATAGTGATATCACGCTTTAGTGAAACTCTTTACTCGCAGGAATACATTGCCTGTAGATCTTCCTGCTTAAAAAAAATCTTACGCTCAGAGCGAGACTGTACAAAAAAGGGGACTCAATTCGATACAGTGGTAACTTGAGAATGTGCGCTCGACTATGAAGAAAAGTGATTGAACATGTTTAATCCTTGGAAAGAAATGATCAAACTGCGTTTTCATACTTTACTTCAGTGATTCTAATGCATTAGCTTTACGAGATCCTCTGATTAGACTATTTCCTATCAGCATCCACGCAACATATCCCCTGTCATGGTCGTCTGCGAATTATGCGATTATAATCTACATCTACTGTCTACCCCTGGTGTCCAGAGCTGCTGGCACTTATCTACCTGCTGGTGTCTAGGAGCCTACAACGCCACCTCGGTCTACTGATACACCAAGACAAAACGACTGCAATTTTGTTTGTCGCACTTGAACACTACAGTTATTCATCAAAGCTATTGCTTTATATAAGATAGCATGGAGCCTTCGTGTAAAACCCACTGCACACTTACCATATCTATGCGAACCACAGCTATCGCTGTATTACACCCTACTCCGTACAGTGCCTCGTGGCGCAGATAATTGCGCAATCCAATGCGCCCGCCGCGCACTTACCCAGCAGCCGCCCTAGCTCCTCCTGTCACGTGATTCTCAACGTCACGCCATTCCATCGTCGATTTCTTATCTGCCTTTCATTGCCAAGGGCCAAGTTTCGATTTGTGTAATGCCACCTAATGAAAACCTTAGCAAGATCGTGCACTAGCATTAAGATCGGCCTGCCCATGATATTTATATTGCCTGTGAGATCAGCCTGCGTTCCAAAATCAGGTACAGCGCCGAAGGCTGAGCTTCGATCAGTATAATGCTATCACATTAAAAAAGTGTTCTCCGGCTAGCGTCCCTGCATCGCCGTGAGCCTTCAGTGAAAAGCATAGTATAATGCCTGAGTAGTGGCGACGAATTTCAAGAACGATTATCTCGCTATACAGGTTGAGTTATATTTTGAAAATCGACTCGTGTAAGCAGAGAGACAGCAATCACAAGCCTTATATTAGCAATGCAAAAGTGATCAAAAGTCCCCAGCTTGACGCCTCCTTGCAACGTGCAAGGTAAGATTAATCGCCGTGTAGGCTGCAAGCATTACGTGGCCAGTTGGCACAATGCAGGGGTAATGGTGATCGCTGGGAGAGGCCTTCGTCCTGCAGTGGACATACACAGGCTGCTGGTGCAGGTGCTGCTGGTGCAGGTGCTGCTGCTATTGCTGATACTGATGACGATGAAGTAAGCGCCCTGTTTGCGTGTTTATGGGCTCTACTGGTGTCGTCGTCTGCCTTGCGCTGCTCCAGTATTCCAAGATGGTATACCTCCAAGCCCGCGTCGCAACACTGAGGTTTAAGGATATCGGAACGTGCTCAGAGGTTTTGCGCTTACATTTCAGTGATATATGTGGATGATGGTTTTCATTAGGGTCTCCTTGGTAAGCTTTATGACAGACGCGTTAGAAACTTAATTCTGAACATTACCTTTAATGCACACATGGGCACTTGATATCTCAAGTTCACAGGGAAAAAACACAGACATACGCGAAACAACCGCAGATAAGGGGTTGTAGGTTGCATGTTGAAAATCGTTTTGGCTCTTGCGTTCCGACTTCTAAAATTTGCACTACAATATCTCACTGTTCCCAACATGACGACGACTTCAAGTGCCCTTTCGGTATTCCTAGTGTGCACATACTAAGTGATTTTTCATTTGTAAAAAAAAGCACTTTAAAATATCTTACGATAGATATCGCAATGTTGTCCCGTCAGCTGGATCACTTCAAGAAACGGGCATTGCTTGTACGACCAATCGCCGTACGCTGTTAGCGAATTAACGAAACTTCCCAATCAACCTGGCAACGATTCACTGCAGGGTACTTATCTCAGTTGTGGAAATGAATCCGTGTACTAACGAAGTCATATCCGCCACTATGTGCATCTAATCAAACCCAGCAGAAATACTATGCGTAGCGCCCTTCTGAAGAAATACGTCATCAAAATGTATAGCGCAATACGTTGTTGTTTCAGGTAACACTTATCATGCACTGTGCAGCATGTAACATGAAGCTGGCATACGGGACTGAGGCTAGACCAATGCTACCGAGCTGCGCGACGAAGGCGTTAATGGCTTGCTTGGGGATCCTCGCAAATCACTCGAACGATCCCCACCGTTCCTGGAAACCAGGGTAGCCAGATATAGTGAGCGGAAATGAACCAATGTCCCGAGATGAGTGGTGCACCAGGAGTGGCAGACCCCGCTGCGTAAGGGCTAAATTGAAGTGAGTAGGTTAAGGATCTGAGTACTGCTGGATCCACTTTGAACGTCCATCTGGTGACTGAAAGTCCCTTCATTTTGAACACTGAGGTTGAGCTGGGTCAGCAAAGTCGTGTTGAAAGTTCCGGATGTGGCTACCGATGTCCAGGGTGTCCAGGGCATGATGAATGGCGAGGAGTTGGAGGCTACCAAATGCGCTCTGCATATCTGTAGGCAGGGTGCAGGTTCACGCGGCCGTCGCTCTTAGCATCCCGCAAGGTCCAAACGACGACCGCGATGGCATCAGCAGAGAGCAGCAGTGGAACGCAATATCTTTCTCCGCGAAGAAACCGAACGAGGTTCCTTGAATTAATCTCTTTGGTGTCCCGGATCTAGGATTTAAACCGCGTTCACCACATTGCAAAACGTTGTTCAGGACCTCACTCGACACAGGTCCTGCGTCTTCGAGGAGCGAAGTGCAGCTGAAGGTGGTTCGGAGCAGACCACCTTCACTTGCCCCATTGTGCGCGCGTGTGTGTGTTGCAACAACTGACACACACACTGTGTGTTGTTGTTGTTGTTGTTGTTGTTGTTGTTGTTGAAACAGTTGATTTGAAACCCCTGAAGGAGTCCCCACTTATGTAATGCCTTAGGGGGCCTTAAGGTGAAATAAATTAAATGAAATGAGCAGATCGTGATTTCGGTGCCATAAAACCCCAGGAATTCTAGAAAATTCTTATCGCCGAATGAGGTCAGGTTGCCAAGTCCTCTAATCTAGCCGTAGTAAAAATAAATGAACTATAGGGACAAAGCTGAACCGGAATGTGCCAAGCTGCTCCGAGAGAGTTTGCAGTTCTACTAGTTGGTACACTGTATTCAGCATGGCAAAAACACGTAACTCTTTCTAGCCCTGTGTTTCGCGCTGCTTTCCGTTCTAATTTCCAAGTTGTTCGCATGTACAGTTCTACAACTGTTAAGCTTTATGTGACCCCCCATATAGCGAACATGTTTATAGAGTTAAATATTTTAAATTTCTAACCTGAATTGGCCATATAAAGCCCACAGCCCGTGAACCCAAGGAAGGCATAGGGGTAATTAACTGTGGTTGAAATGGAAATGTAGAAAATGTTCAAGAACAAAGAAATGAAAGTGCACGAAAACATAACTTGTCGCCGGTGGGGACCGATCCCACAACCTTAGCATTACGCGTGCGATGCACTACCATTTGTGCTACAGCGACGGCCATCAATCTGTCCAGTATAGCTTGGGTATTTATGCGTACTATAGATCTAGCCCTAAGAGGGTTAGCCAGCGCCACAGTGGCGCGTTTCCTCTCCCCCCCCCCCTCCACTTCCCAAGTGCTTTGTGTTCAACTAGACAATTATTCTGGTTAATCTCTGTGCCTTTCATCTGCTATGTTCTCTGTCTTCATTGTACTTTTTGGCATTGCTGTCTTATTTTGCAATTAGATAAGATGTAACTTTCTTTGCTTGCCTATGTGGAAAGGCCCGTCCACAAAGTTTAAGCTACGTGCTTGTTTAGGGATTAGGAGCAGTATGCAGGCGCTAAATAAGCAACACCTCCAGTCGAAGAAGCTCTTGAGCAATTTGCAGAGCATGCTACGGGCTCTTCAATTCAAGGCCACGGATTATGAAGCCGCCATCTCCCGCGATACTGAACGCAATGAAGGAGTGCGAGTTGAAGCCCGAGTAAGCCCAAGGTTTTCAGCCCCGGCGTGTTGAAACCTGTCTCCCGGGAGGGAGGTCTCCTCCTTTCACGCACTGCGTGTTCTCTCGTGAGGGGAAAAGAGCGTAAACGATCGAGGCGAAGCTAAACAGAATCAAAGGGTCCGTGCGATACGCGCGTGACCTGAATGACACAGTGCGGCTTCGCGGCTCTTTGGGCTGACCGGTTGCTCCGCTGTGTTTGTATGATTTCTCGTTGATTGCTCAACGACACAGCACTGCGCATGGTCGCGTCACAATTGCATGCAGTGCTACTGGAACTTTGTGGCGTCCAACAGCGAAAAAGCTGCATTAAGAAACGCTTCATAACCTCTTCAGTCACGCACTGTGATGCAGTGTGAATGACGGCGTTGCGCTGCAAAGCGCGAGGTCGCGGGATCGAATCCCAGCCATGGCGGCCGCATTTCGATGGGGGCGAAATGCGAAAACGCCCGCCTGCCATGAGTTGGGCGCACGTAGAAGAATCTCAGAGGGTCAGAATTAGGCCGGAGTCCCTCACTACGGTGTGCCTCGTAATCAGATCGTGGTTTTTTGGCACGTAAAACTCGAGAATTAATTTTTTTAGGGTGAAGAAGTGTGCCGAAATTACATATTGTTTTTCTAATGTGTTTTAGACTCCAATGGAAAAAGTCTGATCTGTCAATCAGTGTTCCAGTGAGTCCTTGCAATTACAGCGTAAATACTGATTTAGTGTGCAGTCAGTCGCTTGGCGGTTTCTCATAAAATGATTTTATTAACCGGCTCATACCAGATTTACAAGTTCATTATTGGCTGCAGGCATTGCGAGAAAAATAATAAACTATTGCTTCACCAATGCCGATGGAACGCGGCATGTCGAGCGACGTGTCAAACATGGTAGCGTCGTTGCGCGTAGCAATACTCTGAAGCCAAAAGTGAACTGGAGCTACATTTAGAAACCAGCGTGTTCAGTTGACCTGCAACCCGACGCTCGTGGTTCCTGCTCTTGCACTATTGCACAGAACTGGTAAGAACAAATTACGTGCCCATATATGTAAACACCACGAACGAAAGAGATCATGCGTGACACATGGCACGATATCTCAGTGTTAAATGCATTCCCATATACACGCCTACCCACCGATTTCTTTCAGTGTACCGAAATAAGCAGGTGTCACCTTTAAGGTTGACGATATTTGTGATGGCATGAAGGTTTTGTTCTGAGGAACGCTACAGGATGTACAGAATACTGGCTAGACACGGCTGATACAGAGTGCATCTTTGCCTACACTTTATAAATAAAACGTTTACACGCTTTGGGGAGTATCCTATCCCGAAAGAATAATCGTTATCTGTCTTGCGTGAGTTTCCTTCCTGGGAAACTCTGCGCTCGCTACTTTACTGTCAAGAATGCCATGTAACGCTGATAACGCGTATGCCGTTCGTGACCTGGAAGCATCAGGCGCGCATAGGTAAACAAAGGCAGCAAAGATGGATGACTATTGTTTGTTCAGAGACAAGATAAGCCCCAAATGATGTAAACGTTTCTTAGAGTGTACGCCATATATTAACATAGGGCGTACTTGCGAGGCCTTTGTGCGATAGTGAGTGCTTGCCTTATATTCAACAGCATTTTATATAGTCTTTGCGCGTCTTCATTGGAGCCCGTGCACTCCGATTGCACCAGGGCATCAGAGTAGGCGCATTCCACCGAGGAGTGCTAGAACGCACAACCACGGCACACACGATGAAATCACCCAAGCATCTCGAGAGAGAGAGAGAGAGAGAGAAATAACATTTATTAGCACCGAACTATTATTAGCAGGAACTAAAGCCCAAGTCCGGGCCTCCTGGTGGGCTCATGCCTCCTGGCCCAGCACGTTCTTGACGTGCTGCACCAGAAACGGCCACCATAGTTTTTCAAACCTTCGTGGGGGAGTGAAGCATCTCGAGATATCAGTTCTCCATTGCTTTCAGAGTCTTCCGCAGTAAAGCTCCCGCATGTAATTGAACCGCCCTGCACCGAACAGTCACAGCAGCGAATGCAGCGTCACCATTTTATGCAACTTTCTATAGTTTCGTTTTTCTTTCTGCCACTGGGCGGCAGCAGGGTCACCACGTGGTGAAGAGAGCGCTTTTTTTTTGTGCAGTCCGACGCGACGGCCTGTGGCCGTCGCCGTCCCGTCGGACTTTCCCTCGTCTAATTGCCACCCCATTTGCAGGACACGGTTTGCATGGCATGCACCGAAAGACTCACGCAGACACAAAAGCAACGCGACGATCACAAAATGGCGATGCTGTCCTCCTCTCCCGTTCTGCATTAAGGCTTGCAAGGTCAGCGATTCATTATCCCTGGCGCATAGCACTCGGCCGGCGGTCGTGACTATTGATTTGGAGCTGTTTGCTTTGGACGCGCCTTGCGATTAACGGCTTCTGGGGCGCTCGCTCAATCCTTGCTGGTGCGCGCACCTTTTCTTGTCTCTTTGCTTTACCGGTACTTCCTAACTGCTTTGGTTGTTGTGCTCTCGCAGGGTTTCGAGTCTTCCCTGTCTGTACGTGAATCTGTCGTGTCTGCGGTGACGTCGTTTTGTCGTGGGTTGTTGTCTGTCTTTTGTCGAGAATAAATGAAGGTCACGTGTCGGGGGGAGAAGGAGAGACCGCATACGCGGCACACCCCGTTGTCCCCAATGCAGGACGACCTTGCCGCAGCTCTTTGCCCCAAATCGTGCCTTGTGGAGCCTGCAATCGCATTTGTACAGCACGCAGAAGACGTAACAGCAGGATTATTTGAATTGAGAAAAAAAAACTTTGAACGTGTCTATTCTTGCGAATGCTTAAAGCGGACCACGCCGTGTAGCAGTATAGTTGACCCATTAGGAGAAGGACGACGAGATCGAAGAACGCGGGTCCTTCCCTTAAAAAAAAAGAAAGAAAGAAAGAAAGCAAAGAAAAGAAAAGAAGAAGCAGAGAAGTACCTGAGTGACTTTCTTGTAGTCAGTGCCTGTTTAGCTGCTTGTGGGTAACACCGACTAATTTGTGCGACGTAATTTTTATGCCACAGTACCGTCAATATTGTAGCCTAGTGACGCAGCCGCTTGCATTCGGACGCATCAGCTCACCAGGGAGACGACGACGAAGAGGGACGAGCTCCGGCAGATGCAACAACAACAACAACAACAACAACAACAACAACAGAGGCAAGTGCAGATCAGCAGGCATGGCGACGACGACGAAGAAAGAGAGAGAAAAAAAGGGAAAGAAAGACAGGGAGATTAGCCAGTGTAAGTACCGGCTGGCTACTCTGTTCTGGGAAAAGGGTTAAAGGGAATAAAAGGTGATGTAGAAGAAATAAATAACAATAAAAGTGAGAAAAGTTCGAACAATAACACGATGCTACGATGAAGAGTAGCATTTGACAAACTATAGGTTTATCGAACTTGATATTAATGTAAAGACATAGCGTGCGCTTGTCAAACGTACAACGTACAAAGCGATGTCATACCGGTCGTCGGCGGCATCTCCGACTGGCCTGGTCTCCCGTGGTGAAGTTGCGCCGCGGACCACTGTCTCCTTGGTTTCTGCGAAAGGACTGAAACCCCCTTCCTTCAAAGGGCAGACACTGAAGAGAAAAGGGATTTCATCTGTATTACTAAATAACCCTTCCACAATGCCAAAAACGACACTCTTACCGCGAGAAAACGCTCGGTGGGCCAAAAAAAAAGGTGCAAAAAAAAAACGAGAGGTAGGTGGCGACGCTGTCTTGAAGATTCCGCACCAGCCTACCGTGACGTCATGGATTATGATGTCGTCTGCTAGGTGGAAGTCAATTCTGTATCGGTAAAAACTGTCTACACTGTGTTTTAAAAAGGCCAATGACTTAACCGGGCAAGTTTCGAGAACCTTTACTGAGCCAACGCTGTCCAAATGCAAAAAAAAAAGAAAATAGAAAACTTTGAAATCCGTGACGTAACACTGACGTACCGGTGTTGAGCTTTCGGCGCGAAATAAAAAAAAATGAAACTTTGACCTTCATTTTTTTTCTTTTAATAAGCAACCTATCATCGCGAAATTAACGACAGTAGGGATTCAAAACAACACTTTATTAGTTTTTATTATTTAGTGTTCTACTTTCTTGTCCCATTAAATCGTGTTACTAGCAACCAAGGGACACGCAAACTCGTGGGAGGCGCCAGCCTCTCCACCGATCGCTAACTGAGAACAATCACGCAAAACGCCGCAACCCAATGAGGGCAAGACTTTAAGAGACCAGACATGATCTCGAAGACACCACGTAAGGATCAAAATTAACCATGACTGTTTGATAGTAGAGCCGAGTGAGAACCAGTCGTGCCAGGTACGCACATTCGTCCCCAACTATTTTTGGGTCTCTTCAAGTTCGCCCACGTGCAGAAATTAATGCTTGTTTTGGGGCTATTTGAAATGTCATACTTGTACTTACAAAGCAGCTCTCAAAGTTATACACACACAGAGACGAAAACAGCACAGACGACGCGCTTCGTCTGCGCTGTTTCCGTACCTGTGTATGATACGGTATGATATGTGTGTATGAACTCTCCAGCGCTTCTTTACAAGTAGAAGTACAAGTACAGAAGAATCGGTTGACGGTGCGCTCCCTTATAGAGAAAGTTACTGTCGTGTACGGCTGCGTCGGCCGGGCATGGAGCACATGCGCGAGGCGCCGTTTCGGCCACTTCTGCCGGCGCATCCACGCTCATGCAAAGGCTCCAGCTAGTCGGCCGCACCCACACGTTTTCGTGGTTTCCCATCTCGTACCCTGATTTCTGCCCAAAAAGAAGAAGGAGAAAAAAAAAGTCACAGTTTCGCCCTAAGGGCGAATCAATGAATGCGATAGCAACACAGCAATGTCATACGAAGTAAGGTGAGCGGCTTTGATAGCAATATGAATTGTAGTAAACATGAGCTGATTAAGTAAGCAGGTGTGCTGCGGCGTAAGTAGACCGACATGAAGAGAGACTCGATGACCACGAGAAGGCGCGTCTGAAACGGTGGTGTTGATGAGAAGCGCTTCCCGTGGGCAGCGCGTGCGAAGGGACACACCTGTAGCGCTGCACTGCCGATCCGGGCAGCATTGCATGTGTAGCGTGCGTTGGAAAATGTGGCCCGACTATTACGAACTGAATGAACAAGCGCGGTGTGAGCGCGCACAAACACGAAGAGATCACACTGAATGACAGCAGACAACGACTGTCAAAACGCTGGCAGCGAGCGCATACGCCGCAGCAACGGGCGAAGGTACGTGCGGTCTATCGCTTCAACGGAAACTGAGCGGCGAATGCACGGCGCATAAAAGTCAGAGCCGTGTGGAGATAACAGACGGTGCGAGCGAGCGACGAGCGCGGTTGCTGGCAGAGAAGTGCGCCCCCCCCCCCCCCCCCCCCTTGCTCCCTCCGGCGCTGGCTTCCTGCTTCCTTGCTTGCGCGTGGGAGATTAAGTGCGTTCGCTCTCCGTGATAGCGCGCGTCTCCGCACGCTTCCGCTCGGGCATACGGCGCGCGGCGAAGATTTTATTTATAGGGAACCTCACGGCGACGACGACAGCGACGCCGACGGCAGAAATCCGGTTGAAGTGTCCATATATTTGCTATCGCAATAAAAAGAAAAAAAGTGGTCGCAGTTTCACCTGAAAGGCGAAGCATCAATTGCGATAGCAAATTTGTAGAGAGCTATACGCAGTAATGATAGTAGCTTTATCAGCTGTATAAACTTGGACATGCAGCAGCACCGGCAACAAGCAGAACTGTTGTCGACGCCGTCGGCGTTTTGCCCGCATTCGCACAAAATGCGTGCGGCGTTGGTGACTGTTGCCGGAGCCTCTGATATAAATAGGCACTTGGTGCCGCAGCTAAACGTCGCCTCCCTCCCTCCCCCCCCCCCCCCCCCCCCACGGCCTTTCGTGCGTCAGAAGAAGGTGCGTTTGCTCTACATATATGGTGATTGTAAAGGAGGAAAGAGACGCCTACTTCTGCAGCCCTTAAGGGAGCACGGCACAGAACGCGCGTTTGTTCTCCGCCGTGCGTTCACTCCCCGTGAAAGCGCGCGTCCCTCGCGCCCTTTCACTCGCACATACAGCGTTCGGCGGCGCGCGGCGACGATTTCATCTCCATTGACGTCATACGGAATCTCACGGCGACGGCGACGGCAGAAATCTGCTTTTGAGTGTCCATATAATTGCTATCGCAATAATAGAAAAGAGACCGGGCATACTTTCTTAACGAGAATATGACTTTTTTGGTGTCGGAATATTTTGTGTGCTATGTGCTGCGATCTTCTTTATCTCGATAATATACTGTGATGACTTTTTCGCGTTAGCGATCTTTAGGGTGCTCTGCTGCGAACTGAGCTATCTCAGCGCAATTATACAATCACGTGCTCATACACGTGCTTTTGTCAGAGGTTCTGCTCTCGCCTAACATTACGCCTCATATGCATAAATATTCTTGTAAACTCGTGGCGTCATGTTCTCAGTATATAAGTTGACATCGTATCTTGGTTTTAAGTAACGATGTGAAGTTCCAATTAGGTTTATTTAATTCTATCTATACTTCTGTTTCCTTCGGTGCTTTGTTTCTTGCTACTTTCTTGGGGACAGCGAGCACTTAGTCGCAGAACTTACATTTCCACACAATTAATAAATAACAACAATGGTAATAATAGCAACGACGGTACGACACCGGAAACGTCGCAAATCAAGCATCGAAGCCGGTTGACGACAAACAATTTTATAACTATACGGAGACGCCAAGTGAGTTCATGCCGTCGCCGCCGCAATGAAGTCCCGGGTGCCACGGCGCATGCGCGGAAGTCACGTGACTATTGCAGGTCGCGTGATCCGCTGTTTCGGAGGCACGGCACAGTTAAGTTGAAATGGTAAATGGAGCTGTAAAGGAAACGTTTGTTTTGGGGGCAAGTGGGGCGCTGACGGTGCTCCTCTTCACGCCGTTGTCGTGAGCGTGAGTGCCCGCTGTCATAAAATGAACTCTGTTCGTGTGTGCATTCGGGCGCGTGCAAAATGCCAGAAAACTAAAGAAATATCGGGCCATTCAAGATAAAACATAACAGGAATGTATTGTACGTTATAGGAAGAAAGCGCTCAGTAACTTTCGAAGTTGCAAATGCCTTAGACGGCGCCTTATCAAATCACCAGTTAGTGCTTTGGGATATCTTTCTGGACGGATCGCAGGAGATGATAGGAATCGCTGTTTCCGAGGGCCTTAGGCCACGACCATTCATCATCTACGTTTAGTAGAGATTATAACAATAATTGCAAACATTAGCAATTGGGTGATGCGCACTTTCCTCCCACCTTTCTCAATACAAGCTGTTATGCACCTTTTCTCTGCAGTATAAGGCGCTATCACTGTTGCATGAGTGGTTGAAGCGAGGACTTTGCGTAAGCTGTTTCTGAACGAGCTAGTGTGGAGCATGATTTTTTTTTGTGCAGAAAACAATACTGAGCTTAGCGATGAAATTTTAACCACGCGATATGCTTGCGGGTTTAGACGTAATACGAAAAAGTTTTGGGTCTTGGTGCATGACGATTATTCTCCTTTTCGCAAATGAGAGTGCACACTGCGATGCTGTAGAGGGTTTAAAAAGAGCGTAAGCACTCTTGAACTTGCTTCGTTTGCAACGTGACACTAACGTCGTCTTATACGATGCGGAGACCCACAAACAACGCTTTAAGTGCACCGGAAGGCTAGATAGCTACATTTCTACGCGCATTTTATTTTAAAGCTGAACCGATACCAGCTTGCTATTCTTAACTAGAGAGCTGGGTCATCCGGGTTTTAGTTATGAAGCAATTTTGTTTTGTGTGTGTGTGTGGGTTTTCTGTGATTCTACAAAACCATGTGACGCATGGCTTAACCCTTTAAAATTGTTCTCCTTTTCCCTTACTTTCATGCCCTAAAGGCTGATAGACAAAAGGACGTGCTTCCCCTAAAATATTTGCTACCTCGCTCCTTTACTCGGGATATCCTTTCACGTCATACTGTTCCCATCTCTCTGAGGGAACGCTAAGCCGTGTGCATTCGGCCGAGGTCTTTCTTCCTTCCTTCCATATACAGTTCGCTAGCTTTTGTCTCCTCCCGTACATTGCTTTTTTTGCTATTCTCGTTCGAACTTTACTTCGCCACGTGGCTTCCGGAACGATGAAGAAGATATGGGGTCTCGGTATTCCGCGGCACCCCGCTGTCCCGGATTAAGTCTCCGGCGCGCGCGACGAAGACTTTGATAAATGGCCGGCAGGCTACCGGGGACGATCCCACTATGCGCCCTGGAAGTCGAAGTTCCGTGCAGCGAACAACACGGCTCGAAACATGCATGAGAAAGAAAGATTGAACAGCTTAGCTTGGCGCTGCCCCCATTGCTCGTACGAATGTATAACACGTTTGCACGCTAAGTATGGGGGGGGGGGGGGGGGGGGGGCGCTGTGTTGCAGGTCTTATAGAAGAGCTTAACTGTTCCACAACAGTTTTCGCAACTGCCATGTCAACTCGGGTCATTCTACGAAGTGGGATCGTAGGCTGAAGTGGACGTCAAGCACAGATGCCTAGCGTTTATGCGGTCACGGGCAAACAGAGCGGAACACACAGAATCACGCTGAAGGTAATTATTGCCGGAGTGCCGTCGTTCGGTGGGAGCAATTACCAGGCGCGACTTAGTCAAGCTTTGACTACTAGGAAGTCCTGGTTTGGCATTAACTCAAAGGCAGCTCAGGAACTTTTCTAAATGGTAAAACAAGTCAATAGTATAGGCGCAGGGAGGCAGGGACATTGTAGTGTGGTGGAATGGTTGATATTGAATAGAAACGGGCAAGCACTTTCTTCTGAGTGGTTATCACTTCAGGGGAAATAGGGAAGATAAATTCTAAATGCGGGGATGAAATAGAAATGTGTTTGCCACCGCTAATAACTGCGACCCGAAAGAGACTCCATGGGAATACATAGCACGCGCGGGTTTTTAGAACAAGGCGACGCGATTTGAACACTTTTAGCGTTTCTTTTTCCGTTGGCCGCTGTTTCTTGATCAAGCAATCTGCTGTGAACTATTGGACAAGCAGCTAAAGTAAATATACTCAGGATTCCATGTACAGGTTTAACGATAATGCGTATGTTAATAATAATAGAATCACGCGCCATTAGGCATTAACATTGCAGATAAATGCGGCTGTCATTCGAGGCAGCGATTTAATCACTGAACTAGCGGCCAAAGTACTTCTATATGGGAATCATCAGTTTGAGTTCTAACGGCATATACGCAAGGTTGTTCATTTGGTACAATGAGAGTAGCTGACGCAACGGACGAAATTTCTCCGACAATGTTTCACCGAATCGTTCGCTATACAGAGATTGAGTCAAGTTAATATGCTCTAAACTTTACGCCCACGCTTAGCCATAAGTGGCGTTCTGTGCCCCATCAAGACGTAGCGCATGCTGCTTCAAGATGTGTGTAGCTCGCAGGCGAGCGAATTAAAATTGAAACTCTGTCATACCTGCATGAATGAAGATGTAAAGTGAGAGCGTAGCTGGCCGGTAGCTTCGTGCAGATAAAACATTCAAGAAATACGAACACTCACAGTGAAGGCGCGCACTTGCACGAAAACTAGATAGCAGAGATGCGCAGTTCATGTTGGTTTTCTTTTTAAAATCGTCTATAACCACGCAAAATTAGCACGTGATTGTGTGCTTCAGTTTTCGTCTGGTTTGTTTGTGATAGTGTACAACATCAGTAAGGTCAGCTACGTTCTCTGAGAGCGAGTAATCGTTATGCGTGAAGATATATGGATTGCTTACATGTCCAGTCGTTTTGCGTGAGGCGTTAACATTCACGCTATCATAAGTGTATACACTAAATTTGAGCGCAGAAAAGTAAACCGAAAGATGTCCTGCTCCCTTGCACAAGAGCGTCGTTTTGAATTTCTGCAAGCAGGAGGCAGGTTTCGTCTCTAAGAAACGTAAAAGCCCAATGCACAAAAAGAGAAAGAGAGTTCGACAGTTACACGAGTAAGAGATACACACATTCATAAGAAATATACACTGAAAGTATGGCGAAAATGAACTCCGTTTGTTTAGTAAAGATATCAGGAAATTCTAGGCTAGGTTAACTTGTTTCTAATTAATTAATGTTTCTAATCAAGTTGAAGGAAATTAAAGTGGAAGGAAAGGTAGCATACCACCACTGGGAGACGAACCCACAGCTTGTGCATCGGCTGTGACCCCTGCCTCTACTTTCTTTGATACTTAATTAGTACACAGGACTGGCCTTCGTCCTGCAGTAAACATAAAAATTAAGGCAGGCGAATAGTGATTTTTGAGACCGAATCGAATACGGATCGAATAGTGCCATAATGAATGGAATCAAATATCGAATACTTTTCGAATAGTTTCCGAATAATGAAGAGCCGTTATTATAATTAATATGAAACGATGTTCCCATCCCCGTATTACTTAAGTTAGCAGATTACTGTCATTACATAGTACGTTATGAGGCGTTGTTTATTAAAATAAAAAAAATGGAGCATTAGGATCAAACAAATAGTTTCTTCGCATGTACAGGACTCTTGAGAGTGCGAATGATCGCTTGCAAAGCATGTCTGCTTAAGTGACGTAGCCTGCTCCACTGCGCAAGTTCTCATGTTTAATGACTATAATATGCTCGCGGGGGTGAAAGCTTACCATACATTTGCTCCAATATTATGTTTATGTGGCCGCAGTTGAGGTCTTCAAATAATCGAAAACTATTTAAAAAATACTCGCATTTACGAATTGTGACTATTCGATTCGAAGCCCGAATTGAATAGGACACTACTCGATTCGTTATTCGAAAATTTCGAATATTCGCACGCCCCTAATTAAAAGTAGACTGATGACGATGAGGATACGTGACAAAAACTTAAGCGTGTTAGCCAGCGCCTCGCTCTGGCGTGGCTGCAGCCGACGACTGCTCTAACTTTCTCGGCACACATTGCACACTGCAGGGCCTCAATTTGGGCACCGTTGATGCCAAGAGTTAGCGTGCGAGGTTTTATTGGCCAGTTGTTTGCTGCTATACGTTAACGTGCTTCCGTGACGCCTGCGGTTCGGAGAGGGTTCTACATCCGCCGCCCGTGCTTTGAGTGGCACTGGCTAAAATTCCCCAGGACTTTAGTCTTGTATGCATGCACACAAGTACCGAAGAAAGTAAACGGGAGAACGGCCGCCGTGGTAGCTCAATCGGTAAAGACTCACACATGTGGCGAAGAAGATGCGGCTTCCACGGCCTCCTGTGAGAAGTTTTCCTTTCGTCCACTTTCGTTTTCCCTTTCCTTATTATTTCGGCATTTCAATTAGGCGTAACATTTCATTTCCCTTGCAACTTGCTATTTGATTGCTTCATGTGGTTTTAACTAAAAAATGTCACAGTTTCGCCGTAAGGGCGAAGCAATGAATGCGATAGCAACACAGCAATGTCATACGAAGTAAGGTGTGCGGCTTTGGTAGCAATATGAATTGTAGTAAACATGAGCTGATTAAGTAAGCAGGTGTGCTGCGGCGTAAGTAGACCGACATGCAGAGAGACTCGATGACCACGAGAAGGCGCGTGTGAGACGGTGGTGTTGATGAGAAGCGCCATCCGTGGGCAGCGCGTGCGAAGGGACACACCTGTAGCGCTGCACTGCCGACCCGGGCAGCATTGCATGTGTAGCGTGCGTTGGAAAATGTGGCCCGACTATTAATAACTGAATGAACAAGCGTGGTGTGAGCGCGCACAAACAAACGTGAATAGATCACACTGAATGACTGCAGACAACGACTGTCAAACCGCTGGCAGCAAGCGCATATATACGCCGCAGCAGCGGGCGAAGGTACGTGCGGTCTATCGCTTCAATGGAAACTGAGCGGCGAATGCACAGCGCATAACGGTCAGAGCCGTGGGGAGATAAGTGACGGTGCGGGCAAGAC
The DNA here is from genome assembly GCF_013339745.2 of Dermacentor silvarum. Taxonomy (NCBI): domain Eukaryota; kingdom Metazoa; phylum Arthropoda; class Arachnida; order Ixodida; family Ixodidae; genus Dermacentor; species Dermacentor silvarum. The sequence goes on from NC_051162.1 coordinate 159,128,427, forward strand.
GAGCGCGGTTGTTGGCAGAGTAGAAGTGCCCCCCCCCCCCCCCTACCTCCGGCGCTGGCTTCCCGCTTGCTTGCTTGTGCGTGGGAGATTGAGTGCGTTCGCTCTCCGTGAAAGCGCGCGTCCCCGCACGCTACCGCTCGGGCATACGGCGCGCGGCGAAGATTTTATCTATAGGGAACCTCACGGCGACGGCGACGGCGACGGCGAAGCCGACGGCAGAAATCCGGTTGAAGTGTCCATATAATTGCTATCGCAATAAAAAAAACGAGCCCTTCGGTTTGGTTTCTTCTTCTCATTCAGTGCTCTCTCTGGGCAGACGAAAAGTTTCAACATGCACTGTACTGCACTCAACTTCTCGCACTGCGCTGTATGCTATAGGAGTGCACAGGGTGACAGCGTTATCAGGTTCAAGACAAATGCGAACGTGATATTCTCGAGAGAATTTGGAAGCACGTGAGGGAAAATGAAAGAAAAGCTGACAGTTAAGCGAGGGGGCCATCCCAGCCATTCTTTATTTAAGACTGCCACCGTATAGCTGCTGTAGCCGGTAGTTTGCGCATTGCTGTTTCTCCGAAATTTTTCTTACCAGCAAGCGATATGTTTCGGCGACGCACGGTTAGCTGTTCAAGAAAATCAAAGGGGTAAATCAACAAAAATAAAAAGCAAATTGGCACAGAGGGTTTAAAATAATAACAATAGAAAAAAGTGAGCCTCTGCTAGAATCCAATCACGTCAACGCCTTTCATATTGAGGCAAAATTTGAGTAGTGTAAACAATAACACGCCTAATAATACGTCGTGTTTTTGTCCGCGTTGGGTGTTTCAATAGGTGCAGTTTATAGAATCGTGATAACTTTCTTTTTATTACAGTGTTACTGAGGTGCAGACTTCGGGCTTCAATGTTCATTGTCGTTTTTTTTTAATTTTTGTTGTTGTGAATTTGATCTAAACCTAAAATCTGTTCTCGGCAGTTGGTAGACTTTAAGTTTATAATTTTAAAGGCATCATACCTCACCAAATTCGGGGCAGAGGGTGCCGAGTTGAATGATTTATCCACCACCATGCATTTGTATTGAAGCTCCTGTGCTAAAGATTCCCCTTAACGCGGCACAAAAATATCTCAGAAGCTCCGTGCTAACATTTCCAAAGGTACAAGCTTCGATCCTAGGATTGCGATTCGTTTTCTATCAGCAATTCCTGCTGTGCACGCATTCTTTTTCTTTGAAATCCTACACCATTGACTGCTTGATCTTGTTTTTGTTTTTTTCGCAAGCACGTGTATTCAAGTTGTTCTCAATGAAATCGGATTGTCCGTTTGAATATCCACCGAAGTTGTACTTTCGAGCTTACATGTCCAGCGTCGCGCATTGTCAGAAATATATCAGGTCAGTCCCGCGTCAGACGACGCACCATTCCCTATAAGGTGTCAAAATGAAATCCCTATTACCTCGCACTCTTCCATTTACCTTTTAGTGCCGCCCTGTTTGCTCACATTCGCTTCGTTTCGCATTCGCAGTTCGCTGGTGTTCCCTTAAAAGCATATCAATCGTCTGTCATTCTTTGAGACTCGCCAGCAAATATTTTCGTTTCTTTGACAGAATTTCTAATAATATACGTGTTGTACCTTCGCTCTGTTCCGTCTGTTTACTTCTCGTCTTCTTTTGTGCCGTTCGAGTTTGCCGTAGCCTTTGAACGCCCACCAAATACTGAATTGTATTTTTAAAAAGATGATTTTAATCCTGTAATACTGGAATATAGTTCCCTATTGAGGAAAGTTTAAACAATGCAAACCACAACACATTCAAACAATTCAAACTGCAACGTATTCAAACCGTAACATATTCAAACAATTCAAACCGCAACATTTTCACCATTATTTGTGGCCATGGAGGGTATACTTGTACACACAAAAGAAAATTAAATGTTGTTTGAGCTATACGTATATTGGTGTAGCAGTAATCAATTAGTAATTGGTTTACTGAATTGTCTCGAACCCAGAACTCGGTCCTTTGTATCAGAAACGCTACTATCAGTAATTTGCATATTTTTAGGTAGAAAGGCAGCGTAGCATATTTGATACTTTAGGCACTGCACGGTTACCCACCGCCGTAGCTTAGTGACTATATGGCGTTGTGCTGCTAAGGTCCAGGTCGTGGGTGCTTTCCTGGCCAGGATCATGACCCTTCGATTGGGAGCGAATTGCAAAAAACGGAGGTTTGCTTTGACTATCCGGGGTGGTCAGAATTATTGCCGAGTCCCCCACTACGGCGTTCCTCATATCGTGGTTTTGGCACATAACATCCCATAATTCAATTCATTACACGGTGAAATGAAGTGGTTGACACCTTTTGTTGACACCGGCTACTCCTTCTATTGTGGCAAACATAATGCAATCACAAAATAGGCCGAAAAAGACAGGGCGAAGGCAGAGAGCCAGGACACGTAGAAAGTTCTGCACACAGGTCCAGGAAGCCACAGAGGATGGCCATACAGGAAGCCACACAGAGAACTCATACAGAAGTTCACAGTTTTGTATACTAGTGGATGAACGCAACCATACATAACTAACGTACTAGATAACTACTTGACAAACAAGCGCATGTCGCTTGTATCATATGTAACATTGTGACTTATTTATTAGATGACTACACTATTATACCTGACGTTCACTAACGAAGTATTTTAGCAGAGATAAGAAGCACGTACTTGCCACGATGGCAGCATCGAAGCTTATGCATCGGAGCTTATGCATCGAAACATCGAAGCTTCTGAGCCAAACACAGATAAAAATAAGAGCTGGTTTTCCATCACATAAGAATTTTCCTCTTAAAGAGGCTAGTTTAATAGCAAATTTTCTAAGCATGACAGCGATTCGCGCGACATAAAACGCATCAGTTGCCACTCATGTTTTAGCGACAAAAGATTTGGCACTTAGGCTGAATTCTGTTCTGTTATGTGCCGAAAAGCTATTTTGACATATAACAAAAATAGCACGTGAAAAGAGCTCATTTCACGCTCAAGTTGATGCGCCAGTTGGTTCAAATACAATACCATGAACTACCGCTCTGTCGAAAAACGGGACTTCACCTGAGTGTATCAAGGAATGCACTAAACCGCAAAACTGAACTTGAGCACATCACCTGAGATAGCTACATGGTCGTTTAAACTCCTTAACCCAAAGAAAGTTTATTCAATCAATACAGAGCCTAAACGTTAGCGGTTATGTACTATCTAATGCGAATCATTATATAGGAAGCTCTCAGGAAGGTCACACACGGTCATTTTCAATTGGTTCACCGTAACAAATCAATTTCGCCCTAACAAAAACAGCAAAATAATGGTATAATCTTACGTTATACCTAACGATGTCTATGCTATCCAAAAATCATCACGATTTATGCAGTAGTTAAACGATGAAATTTAAAATAAAACTAAATTTCTTCGTTTTGTGAAGAGTGTGAAGTGATAAACCAACTTTGGTGTTTGAAAATAGCCAGTCTGTGTTATCTATGTAGTAAAGGTTCACTTACGGTGTGCCATGGGGCAGGAAAAAAATTGGAGTCCTGGGTCCACTGGGCAAGAAGGCCATCACCCGCAACGCTCCGAAGCTCCGCCCTCTTCACGCACTAGAGGCGCAGCTACCGCGCTATTGGCGCCCACGTGCCGCCTAGACGCGCGCTCATTGGTGCAATGGTTCGACACTGGGCGCCACACGCCACTCTTCATAGCCAGTGCCAGATTAACAAATTTTGAAGCATGAGGCTCAATTTGCCGCGGGGTCCCAGTGATGTTGAGAATGACAACGATCACGGTGATCGGTTAAGAAGCCAAATATTTAAACAGTTGCAGCTACTTTTCGCCTTCTGTTTTCAGCTTTATTCCAAAATAAAAGGTTACGTGCCACATGAACATACATCAGAGCATCTTGCATCTTGAGATAACGTTCGCATCATTTCTGTTTCAAGAAAACTTGTTTCTTTCCACATGTTAGGTTTCTATATAATGCTTATTGTCTAACGGGTACGTCGCTGCGACTTAACCGGGAAGCTCTAGTCTCAAATACAAAGAACTGATCCATCGCCAGCACTCCGGAAGATGAGAAACACGTGTTGTAAAGCAACGGAAATTTTAGTTAAGATGGACACTTTCAATGTATCTGCATATGGGACATACAAACTAGGCGACTACCAGAAAGCGAATGTACTAGGAGGTGAGCCCTCGTCTCTTGTACGGTAGCAGGCAAGGGGGGGAAGGTCGCTTGCGGGACGCTTGTCGAACAAAGGAAGAGAGCTTCTGCCCACGAAGCGCAGGTCGCCTCTTCGCACCACACATTTCTTGCTCCTATCTCGGCTACTGCTAAACCATTTTTTTTTAATTGTTGGTGTAGAACGCTCCCTGGATGACACGTATAAAACTTCTACTGTGCAACACAAATTTCTCACGAGGCCGTGGTGAGGGACCCTTAAATATTGGTGACGAGGCCGTCGAAAAAGGGTTTTTCATGGGGCCCCGCTGTCATTCGGGGGCCAGGGGCTGCAGCCCCCTTAGCCCATGGGTTAATGCAGCCCTGTCCACAGCTGCTCCACCTGTAAAACTGCAAGCATGCCTCGACTAATAAACATGGGCTTCGCTTCTACTCCATGCGCCAGAACAGCCCGAAATAGGCAGCGCTATCCTAATTTAAGAGAAGAAAACAGACTAGAACGCTTAGCTCTCAAACGCTCAAAGAAGGAGCCACTCTATAACGCTTCGCACCATGATGATTCACCTGAAGGGAGTTTCGGCCGTATTTCTTTTTCTAGCTTGAATCGGCATACGGCCTGATTCACACAGCCGTCAAACGCTCCTTTCCGTCACCGTCATGACACCGGTGGCCGTCATCCCACCGGCGCCCGTCATGACACCGGCGTCCATGATGTGATAGCGTTTACTCACCGGTTTCTCTTCAAAATTTGGATGCCGGCGGCGTTAGGACCATCAGCTAATCTCACAAGTGTGTCATTTCTGACAAGAACGGGAGAAAGAAAGTTGTTGCGCATGGACGCATATGCATGGATGACGAGGCCGGGATCGTCACGTGACGGTGACGTGACGGTGACGTGACGGAGTGTTTCATAGCTCTGAGAATCAGGCCTGGTTATTAAAACGCCAGACTCAACGTAAAGCATCACTGGTAAAGAAAAGTTTAGCAAAACTTTAACGGAAGATATCAAAATAACAGAGGTCAACAGTTCTCGACAGTGACGTGAAACTCGAAGACGTTGTCTTCAAGTTTACTAGCGGATATAAATATACGACAGAAGGTTTACATACAAAAAAAAGTTTGAAGCACAGTCCAGAAAGAATAAGGCCGTGGGCTCAAACATAGTTTCCGGGACAGTCAACAACGAATAACAGCATCACGCAACAGTGACATGTCCGTGTGCGAAAGGCCACAGCGCATAATTCTACTCCCGGAGCAGAAGCGAACGGAGACAACATAATGGTCAGATGCGTTAGGCATGGCAGGAGGGAAATGTAGTCCTGAGCAACGTTGTGAGTTAGCTGATTGCTCAGACGGAAAGTAGAAGCGATCAAGTTTACCAGCAGAGACTCCTTGCTTCCACGTCGCTGCAAACACACTACCTTGCAACTAAACCTTTGCGTCAGTGAGCTGGAACTGCTCACTTGAATCTCTCAGGGTAAGTGCACCTGCCCTGGCCCGCACGCGTCACGGCAGGCATCAAGCACACAGTTAAAATGAGCAATCAAGGAAGTGGGATAGCTTTCCAATAAGTAACTGTCAAATGATTTAAAGAAATCCGCAGAGTATGTACGCTCCGCAGGCGCGTACAAAACTACAGCCTTAACACACCTTTCTATGAGGGAAAGGGCAACAGCTACAACGCGTCCATGTAAACCACAAGAACAATGTGCTTTTAGGTGATATGCAGCGGTACGAAAAACAATTCCCACACCTGGAATTGTTTTTCACCTGGAATTGTTTTTTGCACAGTAAAGAAAACGCATATCAGAAACAGTAAAGAAAACGTCAAAAAAAAAAAAAAAAAACGTTCACGGAAGCGTTTGACATCATGCAGATAACGGAAATTGCACACTGGCAAGAAGAGGATGTCTAAGCCCTGCGCTGGCGCAAAGTATAGAACGTCTTTCTCTTTATAGGCATTCCGGAATACCAGAACATTGAGCGAAAGAAAAATAAGCCATGGTGGAAAAAAAAGGTAGAGTACCTCTAGGATAATTTGGTTCAAGTTGAGTACGAGTCTACGGGACGGCCAGCATGCCCTATATTTGGCACCAGGTGCGTAACTTTCAGCTGGAGACCCGCAATCCTCGTTTGGGGAAGGGTAACAACGTTTTATTGACTTGGCCCATAGTGTCAACGTCAGTACATACCGGGAGAGCTAGTAGGCCTGTTACTTGGCTGAGAGATTGACTAGTCCTGCATCGCGTTGTCGTGTGGTCTTGTACAGTACATTTCTTCGGAAAGCTTACGGAAGCTTACGTACAGCTTACCCTCTTTGGGAGTTGCGACACGCCGCTCGCATGTCACATCATTCAGACGGATAACATCAGATGGTCCATTCGAGTGCCTCCGAACAATGGAATGACCGTCGTTTCCACCTGCACCAGCGCTTGGGCAGGATGAATTTTCTGACGAGATCGGCTGTGCTGAATTATCTTGACACAGTCCCGGCTCATAAGATTGCTTCCGGGGAATAGCCGTCTTTGCTTGCACTTGAGCAGAATGAATTAATGGTTCGAGAGCTCGGTAGGGCTAGATAGTCTTCAGACGATCGCCCCACCGTGGCCTCCTGAGCCGATGATGAGCCTTCCTGGGCTGACGCGAGGGGCTGATCATAAGTCGAAGAGTAGCCCGCTTCATTAGAACGTAATTTCATCAACACAGGTTCTTCAATGAGAGCCACATCATTTTCCTCAGATTGTGTTTTGGCAACCACCACTGACCATTCTGTCGCACCGGCTGGCACTCCGTATGAACAAGGTCTGAGGAAGACTGCCGTAGCGTGATTTTCACCACAACATTGACAGGAGGCCTTACAGCCATCCCCTGAGCGACCAAACTCGATGCATCGCTCACGCCGGGGCGTCTGACAAACCTTGCCAACATGACCCTCTAACAAAAATGACTGACTACTCGATATTCCATCATGATTCTCGCTCCTTGAATAGAAATAGAGTTAGGGATTTGCTTAGACATTACGATGCGAATCCGTTTCCAACCTTGGAGCGGTTTTTAAAACGTGACTCCTGAGTGGATAGCGCCTTTCCGAACGGGACAATCGCTGCACGGACAGCGCTGTCTTCAACAAACAGTGGGACTCGGAAGAGCATCACATAAATGAACTGAAGTCCAAGTTGGGCAACAGGGACTGATTCGTTGTTGCAAGGAATGCATCGCTCCATGTAAAGCAAGCTTTTCAGCTGCACTAGCGGTTAAAACTGCCGCAGAAAACTTCATACATCCCTGGTGCCGGAGGCTCAGGGAGCCTTCAGGCCCCACGACAGCCTCGATGACATCAACGATATCATCCGCAGAAGCCCCTTGAGGCGCTGCGGACTGGAAGCGCCGATGCTTGGTTGACGTGTCTCGGCGGTCCATGACCACTTGACGAGGCGAGCTCCCACGGACTTTCGATGACAACGCGGGTTAGATGCATTCAGTGCAAACATCAGAAAACACAAATACAGGCAGAAGAACGGAACACAACTAGGGACCTCAAGTTGCACGAAATACAAGGAGATGGCAACCAAAGCAAACAGAACTAACCGGCCCACAAATTCAGACCCCAAAGGAGTGCCAGCTAGCGTATCTCTTTTCAGGGTAATAAAACAATATATGCCGAGAAAATATGCGTGTACATAAGTTTGCTTATAGATAACTTTAGAGCGCACAGAGCTCTTAATTCACATCGTTCCATACTCTGTGCTTTTCGACTAGCAACTTCGGATTATCAGCTGTCGCTGTCATATAAGCTGTTTGTAGTTTTGACGCTGATGTGCGAGTTCGAACACACCGTGTTTCATGTTGCGAACCGGGCTTCAGCACGCCGCCAACAACGTGTTTTAGTGCGAAAAGACTACTAGCACCAACCCGGATCCCAACCCATGAAGTCATTACGTACAGCCCCGCGCCCGCGCTTTCCCGTATACAAACATAAAAGTTTCATGTGCTAACAGGAAACAAATTCTGGAAGTGCAAAATCATTTACTGTAGAAGTAGGAAAGGACAGTTTTTTTTTTTTTTTTTGCGGTGAACTTCGGAGGAAAGTGGTAGTAGTTGCAGGGTCGTATCTATGCTACCGTACCTCAACTTGCTCGTGCATTGGTCTTGTGAGGAAACAGTATCGTGCATCATTCTGCTCTCTACATCTTGTACGCGTGATCATTTTTTGTAAATACACATTTCATAGCATCACTACAAATTTATGTAAAGTGCCTCTGTCACATCATCATTGTAAGTAACCATTGTGTACACTGTATATATTCACTGTCATTTTGTATAATGTGACAATTAGTTTATGGGCAACTGTGCATTTCCGTGGGTCTAAGTGGTTATATGTTAGTGAGTGTGGACTCGGACATTTATACGAAAACGTGCCGTGTATACAGTGCTCCGTACTTTGTATATGTTATCGATTTAGTGGAATTGGGCCGTCATTGTGACAAAGTTTTCGTATCGTATGTTGTTGAAATAAACTTTTTCTAAACACAACGAGCGGGGAAAATGCAGGCTACAACCTTTAACCCACTTGTTCAAATTTTGACAGGCCCTCAATATTTCAGTATCAGGGTAGCCTGCCAACTGCAAGGGAGCATATCCTCGCAAGCGTGCGATGTTTTGCAACATATTGTGCATTAGCAAGCCTCACAATTCGTGAGAACACCAGCTTAAGTGTGATAAATTATTACTACGTCATAGTGAACTCTCTCAAACGCGACCACTGCTGCTCGAGGGACAAACGTATACTGCCTTGCTATACGCCTCTCTGAACGCCTTGAGGTGTCGTTGATTTGCATAATTTCGCAAATTCTGCATCACGTGCGGTGCATATGGTTCTATATGATGTCACCCCTGTCATAGCGGCATACACGTTACCTACGTTAGCCAATTTCCGGGCTATTTTTAGGCAGTCACGGGAGTCTCACAGGCGTGACGACATCTCGGTAGCTCGTTCAGCCGTGTCTGCTGCATGTAATTGAGTTTACTGTGCTATTGCAGCCCTATGCGATTGCACAGGGATAAAGATTGCTGGAATCGTGGTCTCCTTTACGCTTGTGTGAATGCCCTGCCCGGCATATTTAATTCGGGTGTGGAGATTATCGAAAATGTTAAGCGCGCGTAAAACTTCCACACTAACAAGAACGCAGCTGTGACTGGGCTGCTTTCTGCGCGATTGCGAAATTGGGCAGGGATAAGGACAGCTTTAGCAGCTAAACTTAAACAAACGACAAAAAGCCTTAGACATCAACCAACTAGCATCAGTTGAATGAAATTCTGTGCAGTGCTATTCCCACCGATAACGTGACGCGCATTGAGGTGCGCTTGTTCTCTGTGCGTCTCCAAACAAGGCTAATTCCCGCAGTGCGGTAGAGATTGTGAGGCTATGCATGTTTGTTGCATACAACCACAAAATAACAGATTTCCAGTGACGAATTGTTTGACGCCGAATTGATGAGCCGGGGTAGAAAGCCAGCCTTCGTGTTTTGCCGTGGCAACCCATTCGTTGCGGTGGTTTTCATTCAACAGGGAACTTATAAGCACATAAACGTCCCTTCTTGTGTTTCTCGGCACGACCTACCGCGATGCAACGCGGCGGCATACGGCGTTTTCTTGCTTGAAACGCTTTTTAACCGCACACACAGCCTTCAAAGGCTTCAAACTAGCCTTCAAACAAGAAGACATCTATCACAGCAAACAAGTCTAATTCATTATATGCCAAGTAAAACTGGTATATGCGATACATCAAGACTTCAGACAGGAGGAATAATCCGTGTTAACTAACGCACTGAGGTAGGCAGAGTGCCTACAGCGGCCAAATCAGCACTGACGATAGCGCCACTGCTTCTTTGTGACATCGCTAGGCGGTGGATGTCTACGCTCGTATAACACGGTGGACAACGCTGCGGTTCACTGACAACTAAGGTATTATTTTTTTACCGCCTGGGGTGAATCCTCAAATGTCTGTACGGCCACCCATCACCTGATAATACAATTTAGGAATCCCAAAGACTGAGTGCAATAACGTAACTCACGAAAATTATACTACACCTAACTAAAGGCTCTTCGCGTAACACTGTCACAGCACGAACTTGCGATATCATGTTCAGGTTGCTCTTGCATGTGCCAATGCTGACCTACGTCCTTTTCATTATCAATTGCCTCTTTAGGTGCACACTGATGAACTCGCGCTGGTGAGGTGCCGATGTCAAGCGCCTTGTCGAGCATGTGTTTGCTGCGACGCGGTACTATATGACGCAATCTACCCAAGCATTCGGTGAATGACACTTGTTGCCTCCGAGATTACGGTACATATCCTTGCGTCTTTACCGCCCATTCCTGTTTCTTCTTTTTCCGAGATTAGGCATATGCCACACAAGAGGCTTCATACAAGAAGACATGAATCTTTGCAAGCACCAAGTGCAATTTAATATATCACGCGTAAAATCGTGCGTGGCTGCACACATCGGAGGCATATGTGACACACAAGGCTTCACACAATCAGCTTTACGATAAAGTGCAAACAGTAAGTATAAGTTGTTGTTGAAGAGGTGAGCTACTTTCGCAAAGTTCTTTCCTGGTTCCAGCAAAAAAGCTGCGGTGCAGTGTAGCTCCTGTCCAGCTGTTATCTCATTTGCGCGACCAACTTTCAAACTTTCATATCTGTTCGTGCAAACACTTCGGGCGCAGTTTTTCTTCGCTGAAGCTCTTCTTTTGTGTGACAATGTCGGGTTTCATATCACAAACATTTTCTGGAATTATGTAACGGTGTTATTCTCCCTACTCTCTAGAACGCGGATGGCGCGCTAGCTTGCATTCATACAACAGTCCGAGAAAGTCCATCACAAATGTTCTCGGTGTAAATTCCATGTTCATCGGTCGAAGCGTCAGGGTAGAGCGAAATAAAAACGATGTAGACGCGCGTTAAAACGAACGCGTGAGACCTTCCTTCGGTTTGCGCGTGTTCTATGTCTTCCGGTCGAGTACGTGAAACAAAAAAAAAGCTTTGCATCTTTAAATCTCCCACTTTTTCACACGCGCACCTCCCACTTTCAGGCTGGCGACACCCTTCGTGTTGTATGCGAGACTTGGAGGAATAGGAAGGGGGCAAAAAGTATAGAACGGCGAACTCAAACAGGTATTCACGTTCTGTCTTCGTATTTCCGTGCACTAGGTCGTGGGCAGAGAGCTCATCGACTACTTACGCGATCCTGTTCCTAGCTGTCTAAGTAATCACTAAGTTACGTTCAAACGCACAGCTACAGTTGCAGTGTGTATAAGCAGTGTTACGCCGCGTGAAAATGCGCTACGATATAGTATTTGGTCTGTGTGCCGTCTCTCTGTGAAAACTACGCAATTTTTATGTGCATTCGTTGGGCACGTTTCAAACGAACGCTCTTTTAGTATTTCGGAAGTTCAGTCTCCGTATTTTCCCAGCGCCATTGGCCATATTCTGCTTATGTTTCCTTCCTTATCATCTCAAAAGCCCAAAAGAAGGCAATAGATGCAAACATAGTTTTAATAGGACTTCGTTCGATATGATTTTAGGCATGAATGTTACAGTCATTTACTGATGCAGAGGTAACCCACTCGTCTTCCGCTTCCGCTGCACTTCTGCTCCGCTTCTGCTGCACTTCTGCTGCACTTCTGCTGCACCTCTGCTGCCCCTCTGCTGCCCCTCTGCTGCCCCTCTGCTGCACCTAATTATACTTGCTTTCTCGCACGAGCTCGGCAGACTACAGTTTCAATTTCCAGTTCCACTATAGTCTGTCTCTTCGACCGTTCTCATACGAGCTCTTTCCATTACAAATCTTTCGTCGCGTGCAACTGCTTTACCGAGCGCATAGTACACGGCGGCGTACACGCGTTCACACTGCGGCGAATCCGCACCCGCTGCAGCGAATAAGCGACGCGGAAACCCGGAATGGGGGGTTCCGCGATTCAAAACGTCTTCGCAGACGATCGCGCCGTCGTCTGCAATAGAGTTGGCGCTCTCTATCGCTTTCGAAGGCGGACCTTGTACTACCTTGCCGAGTCGGCATTGTGTTGTGCGCTTGGGCGTTCTATATGCCGTTGTTTATTCTTTTGCCTACCCTTTTCTCGCTCTATGATTTATTGCCTCCCACTCTTACTCTTTTTTTTTTTCACGGGGTCTGAAAAATCGATCGTCTGCAGGCTTCTTGGCAGGAGAATGCCGAACACGCCGGGGCTTGAGCCGAGATTCGTGTTTTCCTGCCGTATGTTCGCGCGAGAAAACACGCAGAAATAAGCGATGTCAGGACTTGGATAGGTAGTTCGCATAGGTGGGCTGCGGGATTGACTGGTTACATGCGTTCCTCGGCGATGCTACTAGCCCCGACTGCAAGAGGGATTTTTGGGTGTCTTTGCGGCGAGCGCCTGCAGAGGGATTGGGGGGAGACGATTTCACAGCAAAAGTATAGTCGTTCGATGTGTTTGCAAGAAAACGATGAAAAGAGCGAAGAAGGCTCGATCGAAAGAAAGAGACGACGGGAAAAATCGAACTGAGGAATGGTCGACCTTGTGGTTCTTGCTGCTTTTAGGGGGGGGGGGGGGGAGCAGGGGCCTTAGGAAATAAAAACTAAACGAAACATAAGTTTCGCGGGGCTTGAGTGACGGGACTGAATTATCAGTGCAATCTGCGAAGAATGGGGAGACAAAAGTTAGTCATTTCGCTGCGCTACATGCACCGAAAACGCACGAACGGGTTCTAGATGAATACGTGATGTTGTGGCACGAAAACACTAAACACGGTTTTCCGCGCTACGAATGCGATGGTACGCTACGCTGCACGCAATGCAAAAGCATCCGCCCCAGTAAGCATTTCTCGTTCATGAATGGTTCGGTACATTCGGTTAAAGGAAATCGAGTAAACTGATTTCTCGGATGAGCATTTACAAAAAAAAAAAAGAAGTGACCATAAAAACTCAAGGGCACTTAGGTATCTACGAGGATGAATGCGAAAACATTGCGATGTCTCTCCGATGACGCCTTGGCCTCTCTTGCGTACTTGCGTGGACGTCCGAAGGAGCTGGGCGCAGCTACCGACTGAGACTAACTCACCGGCTACTATTCGTAAATTGTAATATGTGTCGCAAACTAATTAACTAAGAAGTTAATTAGCGAATTTTTGTTAATCAGTTGAATAGTTTTTTCAAGTTCTCGTGCTAATAATGTCCGCCTCATCTAATAACTCAGGTCAATGATAAGAATTATGCTACCTGCCACATGTGATTTCAAAAAAATTCCGTAAAGCTTAATTTTGAACACCCTGTGTAGACCGGCCACACAGTTGCCGCTTCCAGGCAACTGCAGCTTAGGCAACCATAATTCTACCGGGAAATGCTTGCGACGAACGCTATGCGCGAAGGCGAGCTTTCTGGTTGTTTTTTTTTTCGCGCACGGCCGGCACCACCGCTGCCGTGGATGGGCGGAGGAACCCAGAACCCGGTGTTTCAAGCAACCCGGTGCCCATGCGGCGCCCGCCTCCCTTTGGTCGGCTGTGACCACGTGACTTATTGTGCTATCTCGGGGGACGCCGCCGGATTTTCCGCTTCATGAGTCATATAATGCATTCGCATTAATAAACGACGAGGTTGGTTATAACTGTACGAAATTTCTGCTACCAGAAGAATTAGACGAAGTAACGCTCTGCAAAGCTCTCGGCTATAAAGGGTCAAAAAGGGCAAGTGAGAGTGTCGACACTAGTTTTCGTAGCCTTTAATTAATGACGCTTGCACTCTTCTAATAAGTACACGTAGCTAACAGCAATGGAATTTGCAAGACCTATTCGTTTGCGTGCTAATCCCCAGCATTATTGAGTGCTAGAAAGCGAAAAACATTGCTTTCTCTGTTCAAAAAATAACCACCGAAGTGCACATATACTCAATTGGCGGGTGAACATGCGGTCAATCACTGGAGCGTTGAGAGAATATCGAAGCAGTAATAAATGAAGAATCCACACAGTCATCTTGCCAAATAAAAAGATTTCGCTAAGGCCAATTGTTAAAACAAGCGAAGAAAAAAAAACATTGTTGAGCATGTCACTCAATGGGCGTAAGTGAAGCCACAAACTGTGTTATCTGATGGAACCATCATACCGGAAGGTTCGTGCCAGGGCTTTCCGTGACTAGGAGAGACCACCGAAATGGATGAGTAGAAAAGAAGAAAAGAGATGTCGACGTCGACAGCGCAGAAATTTTAGTTGAGTGACATAAATTGTTTCTTATCATCTCAGCCAATCTTCATTCAGGAGCTCGTTTTCGAAGATACCGGGGACAAAAGCTCAGCCGTGTATATAGGTTACTCTGGGGAGCTGATATGCTTGATGAAAAAGTCATTGAGAGTCAGGTTCTTCAGCTCGTGTTCTTGTAGCGTTGAATCTTGCTGGGTGAAATTTGTTACCTCATTTCGTCAACGCCGTGTCATTCTAAAGGCCGAGGGTTTCTCCTATATTTCAGCGCTCCATGATTGGTCGCTGTTTGTCGGGCATGCTGTACTCTCGACGACTGCGGTAAGGCTGTGCATGCGAGCGTACAGCGTTGATCGGCAAGTTGCATGCCAGAGAGTGACACCGATATGCGACATCAGGAAATATGTATCAAGTACCACCTTACGCAACTTAACACACGCGTCAAATTATCTCATTCCTAATGAGTTCGCATACAACACATACGATGGTATCCGAAAACTTGAAATGAGGCTTATGAGGCCAGGAATTTTGTTGTGGACACGTGTTATTCAAATGTAGTTCATGTCGGATTATTATTTAGCGTGATATTGTCATTTTGCACTGTCCTGCAACTTTGTGTGCGGTGTTGTGCTGCGATAGTATGCGGTGATAATGACCGACTGTGATTGCGTATTTGCGCTCCCTTTCTTGTTCTCTCTCTCTCCACCCTCTTCCCAGCGTAGGGTAGCAAACCGGATCTTCCCCTCTGGTTAACCTCCCTGCCTTTCCTCTTTCTTCTGTCTCTCTATCTCTCTGTGCGCTGCGCACGCTGTCAGAAATTCTAGGCATGAACATCTATAACAACACATGCGAGCTGTGAACGCGTACTGAAACGCGGTATTTTGCAAATATATAATAATACAGGCGACGCAATGGAAATCGCGTGAGGGGTAAATGATGCTCAAGTAGCCGCACATGACTCGTGTCAATATTTAGTGCCTATGAAACATTTTCTCCAAATGAATACGACGTATCAATTTTGATATGTTTAAAAAAAAGCACCAATTGTTTTACCGGAAACGACTTGCGAAGAAGTTGCATCAACTTCAAATTGGCGGTGAGTTTATGGACTATCTGAACGACGCAAGACTAACCAAGCATCATTTCCTTGGAACATGTGCGAGAGCTTATCACGCATAGTAAACTCTCTGATATATGCGTGCGTTATTCGCCGTGTAGCGCCTGCACAGCGTGGTTAGAAGTTAAGTTTTACTAGTTCAGTATGCGCGTGTGCGTTGGTCACTCTCGCGCATCACGCCTGCCAAGCCTGAGCACAATTACGATGTCGCGAGCGTGACTTGTTTTAAACCACTCGCTCTCTTGCCAAGAACAGCTTCGGAGGAAAATAGGCTTTCATCCAAACACCATTGCTCGGAAGTCGTCATTAATTCGTGTTCGAAAACACGCTTTATAACTGAAAGCTATATGGAGCAATGATGTCTTTAGCCGTAGGTTCTCTGTCGAGGTTGTTCTATATAGCTTCGAGAGGAAGATTTTGCTTCTTTCAAACAACACGTGGTCCGAAGCTCACAATTATTTTTTTTAGGAATTGATAATATATGTCACTGGAGACTCCACTACTCGTAGCTCTAAGCACTGACCTTCGAGTAAAAGAGACTCGAGCTCACTCATTTCTTTGGCTATAGTGTTGCCAGGGATTCCTGCTGCACAAGTCGCATCTCAGTGTTTCTGCAACCGATGAGCCTGCCCTTCTGGCTAACTTATGCTGCGGAGATCTATTTGTATTGTCTCTTATTTTAATGGCGATCAGCATTCTTTGCGTACTTCTGGCACTATGAATATATATATATATATATATATATATATATATATATATATATATATATATATATATGCTGTCTTCATACCGTCTTCGTCTTCCATCGACTCATTCCTTCTTCGTCACTGTGTTGTCGTCATAAGTCGTCTTCATGCCGTCATGCACATGGGCGACCCTTGCAAGCGAGTATCATAGAAGAGTGAGCCGATGCCGGATACCACCTACGTAGCGTACAGCCGAATCAACAGAAGTCTCAGAAAAAAACACGCCAAAACCACGAGAGAAACGTCGTAGTTAGGGACTTCGAATTAATTATGACTACCTTGTGTTTTTTTTTGTTTTTGTTTTTTTACCGTGCACTGAATGCGTGATCCACGAGCGTTATTAGCACTTCACCCCCACAGAAATGGCGCCGGCGTAGCCGGGAATTGAACCAGCGACCCACGTATTTATTGTTGTGAGAATTTTTTTAAAAAAGTAGAAAGTCCGAATACGTGGAACGCCGTTCCTTGTATTTCGTGGTTTTATGTGCAACGTTGCTTCATTTAGCTAAGTGGAAAATATCTGCAAAACAATTCTTATAGCTAAAACCTACGTGCAACAAGATTAAAAGTATATAGTAGCTGCTCCACGGGTGTACGTGTCATTGAAATCTCGTGCGCAGTCAGTTGGCCAATGGTTGTTTTCTCGCATAACACAAACCAGCCCCCTCGGTTTTCGTGTGGAACGGAGATTACAGGCCTCTCTCACGACGTCTAGGAAATGACCCAACGCATTTCTTTCAGCCTTACGCCCCTGCCAGACCATACGCCTGCGGTATACGGTCAGAGGTGAGGATTAACGCAGGGGGCTCGTGGAGAAGGGATTATCTCCTGCGAGCTGACTTTTCCATCGCCTACAAGTTCCGATCCCACGACCGCCTCCGCGCAGTGGTGACGCAGAAGGTGGCGTCTTTTCCAGCACGTTTTCGTCGCTGCTGTCAGACACCGTGCCTGACTTATGTCGGCATTTGTCCATATTTATACCCTGTGGCAGTGATTGGAAAGCAAAAAAAAAGATATATTTAGATAAAAATATATTTACTGATGTTCATTCATCCCGGCAATAGGTATTACACCCAAGAATATAGCTGTTTGTCTAAAAGGGGCTGCAGAAAGCTTTAGTGAAGAAAAAACAACAAAGGTTACATCTTTGACGCGACCTTGTTTACTTGAAAAACAATGCCATTTGTGAGATGCCTTAGGGAAGCGCTTACGTAAGTTTTTTTTCTAGTGACACTCATACATTACGTGAGAAATTTAATGTTTCGATAAAAAACTGTGTATTTAAATCGTGGCGCCTAGGCCGTTATCGCACCAAATGTAACTTAATAATACGTGTTGACTTATTGATTTATTTGGACGAACTTGAGAAAATTATATTAGGTGTTACTGGGCTACCTGATTCATATTAGTGAAAGAATTGACTGCCCGAATCAGAAAAGAAAATAAACTGAATGCCGATGCAACAAAGGCATGCCCTGTTGTTTCATCCCTTTTTCTTGTCATTCGATTTTTGCGCCATATACGCTCGTAGACTATTCTTTCGGATTAAGCGTATCAATGACCGAGCTTTGCTATATCAAGCGTGCAAAAACTGAACTTAGCAGTATTCTTTGCAATTGATTTTTATAGCATGTTGTAGCTTTTGATAGCGTGCGCATTAGCTCTCAGTGATAAAGCCCTCATTAGGAGAATAATTTATAATAAGATTTGATTATAACTGATGCGCAAAAGAATGAGGACACCGCACCATTTATGCACGGATAATGAAGCCAAGTTCAGGCTTCTTTGACTTGAGAATTTGATTTAAAACTCGTTCAAGTTTGTGAACAGTTCTGTGAAATCGCCCCAAATAATCGCAGCACATTAAATTATTCATAGGGCTGGAAAAGTGTAGGCTGGTGAACTAGCTGTGGTGTAAAAACTTTCAGTGCTCTTAGAATAAAAAGCAAGCCTGCATAAACCGAGCATTATTCGTTTCGTAGACAATACGTTTAACCAAAGTAACATAATTGCTGATACGAACATCTAAGTACTTATGCTCACTTGCTTCAGAGAGGAACATACTGTTGCGTAGTAGTTAAAGTTAAAAGGATCCTTCGTTTACTTATTCTCATGAAAATGTTTGCTTGAAGTTCGATGTCATATACCGATGCTCAAACCATGCGCAGAAAACGTAAAATGCATAACTTAGCTTTACCTGAGCAGAGTGGAGATCCAAGTGAAGAAGCCTGAGGGACACCAGGGGAGTCAACAGCAAGTCCACTTGAGGAGTGTTTGCTGAAGAGCACATATTGCTGCCTAGATCGTAACAATTTCACTCACAGAAAGTTGACAGTGCTGTTCGCCGCGTTCGCTGCGCCAACCTCTTGTTTAGTAAACAAGTAAACATAATTCAGTTTTTCTTGCACGATTGCGAATGTTCTTTAGGAATTCTCAGGGTAGCCGACAGTGCATCACCTGCTCACTTTTCCTCTTTGTGATACACGAATATAATTGCATATGTTGAAGCGGTGGGGCTGGCCACTAGTGGCCCTGTAAATATATCTCAGGTTACTTCAGCCTCCTTCTGCATACGTGCCATCTTTCTGCCGGCAGACGGCAATTACAGCACACTGACCATCATTCCGAAAGCTTTCCTCTGTTTAGACACTTACGCATAATTACCACCCTTGTGAATATACCCACGGAGACAAAGAAAGAAATGCTTAACACTGCCACGTTTTCATTCCTCGCCAAAAACTGCAGATGTAGAGCGCTGCATTTTATATAGAATCGTCGCCCTGACGTCATGGCTAGTATATTGCAGTCTTCCTCGAGATTTCCAATTGACAGGAGTCTCCCTTTTTTTCTTGCGACCACGTCTTCCCCTCGAGGAACTGGGTTCTAAAGGGTGGCCGGATATCTCGGGCCACGCTAATCCCGCCGTTTAATCCCATCGCCAAACACGAGCGCAGCCGCAAACGCGCGGATTCGCGCGCTTCTTGCTTTGGCGCGCTTTTTCTTTTTCTGGCGGCAAAAAGCGAAGGCGGAGGGAGAAAAAAAAAAAGAGCGTCAGACACCTTCCCCATTCTTTCCCCATAGTCCACACTTTTTTTTTCCCGCAGCCCATCCCTCCGGGGCGAGACTCCGAGATGTGGGTAGACGGCGAGGAGGAAAAGCGCGGGTCGCGTCACGTGACCCGAAGCGCGAGCCACTCGTGGGGCCGCGCGTCTTCCTCCCTCGCCGTCCTTTCCCGGGGCGCTGTTGCGCTCGGGCAAAGCGCGCCCGACCGCTCAGTCGCTGCTGCTCGGTGCAGACAGGAGCGTTTTTTTTTGCGCGCGCGGAGACGACATCATGCCGGACGCTACGACGACGACGACGACAAGTCCGCTGCGATACCGCTGCTGCCGCGACGTGTGACGTGCACGGTCCGACCCGACGGAGAAAGCGCCCGTCGTGCAGCGGCGTCACATCCGACCCGACCCGTGACGTGGTGACGTCACTTCCAGCACCGTACCCCCTGGTCCAGGAGTGACGTCACACCTCCGACAGGAGTCTGCGCGTGAGTTTTTTTTTTTTTTTTTTTTTTGGTGTGCGAGCTATTACTTTGGCTGCCTACTGGCGTCCGACTTAATGATGGGTACTGGCGTCCCACTTAACGATGGGTACGCTGCTTTCATCGCCTTTGATTTTGCTTGCGTGTTTTGCTTTATTATGAGGAACTTGCTCCTACTTGAATAAATATGCAATTGTAATAACAATAAGGAGCGTTCTGTTTACGGTCGCTTCAGGGTCACTTGGTTTACTGTGTTTATCCTATAACTTGTACTGCTCCAACAGTGCGGCTTCTGTTTGGCGTAGTAATGTTTGCAGCGTGTTTACTGTCATCGACCACCTGTCTGCATGCTAGGCCGTCAATCCCAAACTGGCTTTATTGTTTGCGCATTCAGTATGCACACAGCCCGTTGGCGCAGTGGCACATGAAATGTTTTAACGCGAAATCATGATGACGTTTGGTCTAAAATCCACGTTTGTTTCTTTCCTGACTGCGCTTATTTTCTACCATTCTGGGCTCCGATCTAAGCGTGCGAAGAGTCGGCCGAATTTGAAAGTCCTCCGTGGCACCAAGGTATAGGGTCTGCGTAAGACAAAATCAGAGAGCGATGCTCTTTCGAGTATGATTTCACTGATCGACTATCAATCATCTGACATGCCTGTCTGTGTAGCGCAGGCAGTGTTGATAAGCACTACACTGTCCAGGCTGTTAGTGTGTTTTTACTGAAAGTACAGATACAATCTAGTTGTCTGCAAATTTGGCAGAAGGCTTTATTGATGACTACAATTTTGAATGAAGCAATTGTGCTTCCTCATGATTCTACCAAGGGCCATGATACAGATATTGCTTTTCTTCGCAGAGTTTTGTGAAAGAAGCTACAGCGAGGGCGAAAATAATATAAGAGACCAAATCGAGCAGAATTGTTTAGGTTGTCCCGTTCGAATGTTCTATGTGTAGTTTCCATTTATGACTTCGCATACTGTTTTGGGGTGAGTGCAAAGATGTGTTGATGCTTGTAACAGCCGTCGGCCGCTCCACTACTTCGACGGGTGGAGGAATAAAAGGAAACCAATGGTAGAGCCACAGGGTTATAGAGAAATAATTTGAGGGACATTTCGTGCGAAAAATTCATATCCCTTGCATTAATGTTGCCGGAGGAAAAAACATGCACATCCGACTCGCATGTTAGAATCTACGTGAAGCGAAGGTTTCGTAAAGCATGTACGAAAATGCTATAAATTTGTAAATTTCATTCCAGCGACCTTGCCCAAATGAAACAGGCGTGCCCATGCGCTCTCCCGTATCCGTGCTGCTCAATATGACAAATTTTATACAGGCGCGTATAGGCGTTAATATATTCTTAGTGATTTTGCATGCAACGACCGCTTCTTGGCGAGTCCCCGATTGTGGGTACGTGCTAATAGTATGGAAATCATAATCACAACACACGACAATGATCTCAAAGAGCTGGATGGCATTTGCACGATATGTACGTCCCGGTTCTTGACCAATCCCCCGTTGTGGGCATGAGCCATTGTACCGCCCACTTCTTTGCCAACACTACCTGAAGGCGACAGACTTCAGCGCCCGACTTCAGATAGGCTGCGCCTGGCTTAGTCCATGTGACAGTGCGATCAAGACTCGTGTCTTCTCTCTCTCTCTCTTCTTCACTCTCTCTCTCTTTCTTTCACTCCCCCATCTCTCTTCCCACGTGTAGGGTAGCAAACTGGAGAAAGTCGGGTTAAGCTTCCCTGCCTTTCCTTCCTCCCTTCTCTCTCGCTTTGCTTTAATAAAAGATAAGGTACGATCCTTCGCTCACAGTGGGCACTGTGTGAACCGGAACTTTGGAGTGTGCAGTGGCCTGAATTTCATGCAGCTGCAACTACTGCTAATTCTTTGTCATGGAATTCGTCGCAAGCAACCATAGATTGGTCACGCTGATGTCGTATCGACACAGTAGGTTCTGCTCTCGCGGACAGCGCAGGTTATTAGTACCACACATGATTGAAGTGCCAGTTACAACTAAGGCTACGTGGAAGTCCGCGTCCTGGTTTCTGGCAACCCGCGCATACATAGACAAAAGTCGTAACTGAGCGCGAGCGAGCCTGGAATGGCGCAATTTATCTGTCGCTAACCCGCGTATTCAGAAATTAATGTTAGCTTGAAGCCCCATGCTTGACTTGATCTAATCACGCGGGGTGCGATTGTCCCGAAAACGCTCATTGAGTTTCCTTCGGCGCTTTCACAACAGGCGACATTTAGATCAAATAATGCATGGGCTTCAAGTTAACAAAGGAAAGATTAAGATAAGAGAAAAGGCGCAAGGACAGGCAGGACGCTCCAGCGTCCTACCTGTCCTTGCGTCTTTCCTCTTCTCTTAATTTTTCCTGTTTCAAGATTCATTTCTGAATACGCGGGTAAGTTACTATGCAGAAGCTTGAATTCGCGTCTGCTTTTACAATCCTTACTTCTGAGCGGAAAGAACGCAGGGTGAATTCGAACAGGACACAGTGTAAAGAGGGGAAAAAAATGTTAAAATTGAGTTGTAATGCTGCGGTTTTACGAGCCGAATTACGATTTCATTGTGAGACACGTCGTAGTGGGGGCTCCTGATAAACTTTGACCGCATGAGATTCTTTAACATACTCCTAAATCTGTGTAAACGAGCGTTCTTGCATTTGTAGCGCTCATCGAAATGCAGCTGCCACGGTCGGGGTCGAACTCGCGACCTCGAGTTTGCAGCAGCGTCATTTTCTCTTTCTGTCTTTCTTTTTTTTTTCGTAAACACCTTCTTTCTCTATGGAATTAATAGCTCGTTTATTCATTTATTTATTTATTATTTATAAGTCCGTTCCCACGAAAGCAGTAGCTATTGCACGTAATTTACTAATATAGCGGTTCGATTCGAACGTTGAAATATACTTGTACGAACGAGTGTCCTAAGTTTGGCCGGTTGGTGCATACACGGGCTAAGAATCACTGCATGTCAACATGACCTGAGGAGACTTGAAGACACGTCATGGGATGTTAACGCGATAGCGGTAAGGGCCCCGTGTCGCAGAAAATCCGGCGTCGGCGTTGGCGCCGGCGTAAGCATCGGCGTCCGTCGAGATATTCATCCCGATCCACCCCGACCACACCAGCCCTTCGCGTGGCGGAAGTGGTTGGTGAACAAAAATTGAATTTCTCAAAGTAAAATCCGGCAGAAAAAAACGTAAAGTACGACTTAACTACAACCTACAGACATGATAGCGTCGGATTGTAATTTGAATGTACGAGAAAAAAAGCCTGATAAGCAGCCAGGGATCCTTGAATGCTATCGCGTTCCACCCTTAAAGGTGAAGCTTAAGCGTCCTCCAATTGTGATTGTGCGCGGCTCGGCTCAGGGCAAGCAACGCTCACGAAACAATTTTGGACACGCGCGAGCCTCGCGGCAACAGCAAACAATTAATAAAATAATAAAAAACGCCCTAGGGCCTTCACATTTTGATATAAGATGGCTTATGTTGCCCCTATAAAGATGTCTTCCCAGCAACGCGTTTGTGTGCAAAAGTGAAGCCGACTTTAAGGGGATCGGTGTAAGCTTGGTTTTTTGTAAGCTGGCTTTCCCACGTTGGTGTTGCAGCGAAGCCGACTCATAAATAAAAGTGCGATGCGAACGGGGTCCTATAAAGCTATCACGTCTATCTTAAAGCTATCTTAAAGGCGAAGCTTAAGCGTCCTCTAATTTTAGAGCACATGGTTAAAAAAAGCACCCTTCGATACCTGTCGGTCGTCTCCTCATATCCCGTTCTATATAGCACTGTTTCTTCGTCCTAGTCGTGTAAGAAAGTCATCGTCCTTCAGTTAAGATGCACGCTGGCTCACTACATTCCTTTTTTTTCAGTTTTTTTTTTTGTACGGCAATATGTTTTAACTACCGCAATGCGTTTCAGCTGAAGTCAAACAGTTTGAACATGCCTCCGTGTACTACTGCTGCGGCATTACCGGAGCAGGCTTTGCAGAGTTCTAGGCCCAGATTGCTAAAACCTTCTCACGCTTGAATTGTTCGTCAAAAACATTTTTACCCAATCCTGACGCTAGACATATCATTATCGAAGGCGGCCGGCACCAATGGCAAGAAGCACTTACGAAAGAAAAGCTTTGTGAACTCGGCCCCTGATTTATATTCTTTTCTAGAATGCACAGGCCCCTAGAGCTTCTTCGGTATCATGGTTGGTCAGCAGCGTCCACTGCTGTTAAATGGCGAGGCCTAGCGACCACTCATGCCAAAGGGTATGCGTTACTGCTATCAGAGCAAGGCAACGTGACACATTGTACAAAGACCTACACAAAATCACTGTTTCGCAACTCGTGAGCTGAGTCACGTTTTGTCTCGCTGATAGCGCGAATCCAATGCAATTTTCCCAGCTATCCATCCTGTTGCGCAACGCATGTTCGGTGCAGGAATTACCTGGACAGTAGCTCCCGTTGACACCGGAGCAGGTACATGGGCTGCGACATATTGCGGACCCGTGTGAAGCTAATGAATTCTTATTATTAATTCACTTGCTTACACATGCTGTTAAGCACGAGACATAGCAGGGCGGGTACCAATACGCATAAACTGCTTCACAATATAAAGACTCTACACAAAACTGCATAGATTAAATGTTAGCGTGCGCGTGCGCACGCACGCACGCACGCACGCACGCACGCACGCACGCACACACACACACAATAGAAAATGGTATGCAGTGCTGTTTGGAAATTGCAATCAGTGGCTGCGACACCGTAATCTCAACGAGACACTTTAATTCCGTATGTTGTGTTATGCGTCGCATGTCCTATGTATGCCATTTCCTTTATCATCGCGGTCAGCTGGTGTAACACGCTAGGCGTGCCGCCTGCCAAACCTCTCCTGTTTTTGCAGCGAAGTCGTCATAGGCTAAGTTCCAGGAGATCGCGTCCGTGTACACCGGAAGTATGCAACAATTTTGTGGCGTCTCGTTTTGTGGCGTCTCGTTCACTTGGTATATACCAAAATTGGCATGGAAGGGTACGAATGTATGACTAACATGACTGACAGGTCATGACATCAATAACATCACTTGCTCGTCAGTTACGTCACGATTTACGATAATAAAATCACGTGCGGCGCATACCCGCATCAAATATGTGGGTATGAGCCAGGGACAAGAAAGAAATAAAGAAGAAAGGAAGAAAGGAAAGTAATAAAGAAAGGAAGAAAGAGAAAAAGGAAGAATGAAATCACGTGTGGCTCATACCCGCGTTGGATATGGGGGGAGGGGGAGCCCCCGAGAGCAGGAGCGGGAGAGATCTCACGGGATCCTGACGCTGCCGTGTAGTAGTGTGCCGCGGCTGTGAACGCTGTGGCTCATAGACTAGTCTATGACGATGGGGCGGACTTGGCGCAGCAAACGCACTACTTGGCCATAGCGCCGGGCGAAAAGAAGACACCGGTGTCCTTGCTCTTTGACGCACATGCCGAAGACGCTCAATATGATCAATAATGATAATATATAAATTCACTATAGCAATATTCACTACAGCAGACCCACCATAGTCACAGCTTCGCTGGCATCCATCTTCACAGTAGCGAAAGGGCTCCGAATTTTTTTATGAAAGGGCGTATATCTCTCTCTTTCTCCCTCTCCTTACCTGACTGTTCCTGCAGCGACGCCATCTTTAAAGCGCTTTCTTTTTCTTTTTTTGCTAAGAACAGTCATGCAACACAAGTACGTTTCAAAGCATTCAAGTTGGGCACAAGCCATAAAAGCATGCGTTGTTGGATACGCCAAACTGGAAGTGCACATCGTGGTCCCTACAAATAGGACCTATTTGATGGGAGCTTTCAGACTCGCAAAGCTGAATGCGCCAGAGCTGTCATGATCCGGCGCTTGCTTGGAAGCCGTGTATGCTGCATTTTATGTTCTGATGCCTCCGTGGTTCGGCTGTGTTTCCCATGTAATTTTATTACTGTAATGTATTTTTAATTAAAATTCTTTTGAAAATGGAAATATCTTATGCGCGATGAAAGGGAATGAAGAAATCTTAAAACTACGACAGCACACCAAGGAATAAAGTTCCCATGTACGAAAGAAACTGATTGCAGTCCAGCGTTTCGTGCCTACAATTGGTCGAGAGTTTTATACGCATATTAACGTGCCCTAAATACATTTACTATTAACACGCTAAACGACCCATTATGCGAGGGATAGTCAAACGAAAACGATAATTTTTTATATATAATTTGTTGATCGAATGACAAAACGTACTTAAGCATCATATTTATAGATATCACCCACACTCAGTACAGGTTACCAATGCTTGCAAAATGTCTCAGTTTTGCTGGAAAAACATAGTTTGTTTGGTGGTGCAACCTGTCATACACAGCTCGGTGTACCCCTTCATCTGATCGAACGTCTTTCCTGCAGTGCCTCTGACGAAGACACACGTGACTAAGACAGTGCTAAGACTCACCTTACAACCACTCAGAACAACATCTTGTGAGCAAGGAGACTTCGTCATGCACTCGAAGTGCAGGTGTTGAATGGTTGCACCTGTTCCTCGGGCAGTATAAGTGCAATCATTGTCATTCCCTGGCGTCTCAAATCGACGTCCTTGACCAGGTTGGCGGGCTGCTTTGACGGATGTCAAATCAGTTGTGAATTTTCTACTTCATTCGTACACCTGCTGCTGTGGCAAACTTGAAATAATATACTTGACTTACATCCTTCGATGAGTGTTCATATTTTTTGCTTTTTCACTTGTCAAAAATGTAACAGTAGGTGTTGTTATTTGGTGCACGTCACAAGCGAGGCGACCATCTTTACACTGAGACTGCGACGACGTTTGTTCAGCTGCACGCTTCTGTCACCTACCAAATATTTTTTTACAGTACAGACAACAATTATACCGACTGAATGGTCAGTGGTATGAAAATTTAAGGTTATATAAAAATTGACGCTTTTTATTATTTGACTGGCCCATTAGGGTGGAGTGCTTAGAGACTAAGTTCTACTAAAATAAGTTCTTAAACTTTCCTTTCCCTAAATGCAGTTTTTAGTAGGCCAATAACGCGTAGCGTATCTGTGTTGCTATACTGAGCTCATACTACAAAATTCAGAATTAAGTGCCGGAAACTTACCGCATAGCTTCGTTTTTTCAATTGACTGGATCGACTTGTGAGTCGCGGATAGTTCCGGAAACGAATTGCAAATAACTCAGTTACAATACCAGTTAAGCTTCCGCTCAGCATTTCATTGCATTTTTTTTTCTTTTTCTACAAATGTCCCTTCCACGACCATTTTCCCTGTTGTGAAACAGTGTTAGGACATTACAAGGTTAAGGCATGCAGTATAGTGAATCCCTCATCAGTGAGGAAAACGGCCACATACAAGAACGCTAAAGCCTGCTGTTCACATACTTTCCTAAAAAAGAAATGGGTGTGGGTGGAAAGGGAGGGGGGGGGGGGGGGAGGTCAACATGTTGACTGAGTGATTGCTAGCGTACTGCACATACGTCCTGTATACCGGACGGGCCAGCAAAGAGGGCGTTGCCTCGATGCACCTATAAAGCGGGAGTAACCGCCGAATGAGAGGACAAGGCAGCGACACCAGGCTTTCAGCTCGTCTCATGAATCACAGGACCCGGCCGTCGCGCTGTTTAGGCTTAGACATGACACGGCACGTGTGGATCCTATACGCGAATGGCACAACAAAACACAACGAAAAGAAGAAGAAAAAAACGTAGGAAAAGCTGGCTCGCTATTTGCATATTGCCGAGGCCGCGGGCGGTAACGATGACCGCACGCCGCCCCACCTTTTCTCTGCGCTATTTTCTTCGATGGCCGACACAGCGTGCCACCAGCGTGTGGCCTGCCGGGCCGCGCTTTGGGGTCGTTTTGAATGTCGCGTCGTATTGATTTCAGCAGGGCCGCCCAGTTTGGGAAACCGCGGCGCTTTGACCACCCTCCTTCAGCTTTCCTTTATTAGCGTTATGCGCGTTTAACGATGTTCACCGCCGTTGCCGCTACCGGGATCGAATTGGCTTTCGCGGAAGCATGATTGAAATACACGCTCGCGCGCTGGTTTTCGGGATTCGGAGATGAGGGGCCGTGATAATGCGACGATTCTATTTCAATCCTTTGTTCTTTTTTTTTTTCTTTTTCGGGCTTCGTCCTTTGGTCTCATTTAGCGCTCCGCTTACTTGGTCACCTCGATCGGTCACTCTTGAGTGCGTATTATAACGAAGAAATACAGCCGAGTGAAATCAATTGCTGCTATTTACAGGGTGTTTCAGCGAACACTTTCAAAATTTATTTAAGGTTGCCTGTGGCAGATATCCTAATTCTAGTTATTGAGCTGGTCTACTCGAAGAGGCGGACACTATTTTCACAAAAAATTGAAATGCATAATCGACTAATCAGCAAAAATTAACTAATTAAGTTTTTAACTAATTACCTGATGGCTCATATTGCAATTTACAAATTGTAGCCGTGGCGTTGGCAAGGCGAATCCACTTGGAACGAATTCTCGGGATGACACCAGTTTCGAGATATTAATTCCGGAACTTTGCGGAGAAATGCATTGACGTTCCAGTTTCTTAACAAAATGTCGTTTTATGCATTCAAGCACAAAATTAACTGGAACGCCAATGCATTTCTCCGCAAAGTTCGGGAATTAATGTATCGAAACTGGTGTCATCCTGAGAAATCATTCCAAATGGATCCGCCTTGCGTACTCCGCGGCTACAATTTGTTAAGTGCAATATGGGTCATCAGGTAATTAGTTAAAAACTTAATTAGTGAATTTTTGTTGATTAGTCGATTATGCATTTCAATATTTTTGGCAAATAGTGTCTGCCTCTTCGAGTAGACCATCTCAATAACTATAATTGGGATATCTGCCACAGGCAACCTTAAATAAATTTTGAAAGTGTTCACTGAAACACCCTGTATATACCGGCGATGTTGCGATCCATAGAAAAGGCTCGCGGGCGTATCCAAGAGTCAGTTCGAACGATGTCAATGCTCTACCTATTGGACATTTATTGTGTGTAAATGGACATATTTATACAGACAAGTAAAAAAAAGAACAAATTATTTAGCAGCTGCAAAAAACTTATTACTTCGAATTCTGTGCAAAGGTCGTCAACAAATTTGCATTGAACAAGTTTGCGTGTAGTATAGAAGAATTTATAGCTTCAAGTTAATTTATACTTTAGAGATTCAACGTAGTCGATACTATTGATGCGACTTTCTATAGAGTTCATTTAGAGGTGGTGTGAACTCGGTAAGTGTTCTATGGGAACTCGAAATTTATTTATTTGTATAGTTCGAAGAATGAGCCGGAATTATGGTATATCCCAGCGTCTTACTTTTTTTGTTAATTACAATCACACAAGGTAAGATACAATGAAGCCAGACACAGTGAATGAAGGTGGCCGAAAAGATAATTTTAAGGAACACCTGGCTTCAAGGGGCAGTTCAAAGAATAGCTGGCTTTGAAATATTGATAGCTAAAAAAACACAATATGTGGCTGATTGTGTTTCACAATCAGTCACAGATTGCGACCTTGATTGAACACAATCAAAGCCACCGATCAGCTAAAGGAAAGAGATGTTTAACCCACGTCTCCCTGCTTCTTCAGGTCAGCGATTGAACGTTGACACTTGAGCGCGATGCATGCCTGCGTGAAAAACGATCAGATCATTCATTCAACAAGTCGTGCCAACGAGTTCTACCCATTCCGACAGCAATCCGACAAATTTTAAAACAAATTTTAAAACAAATTTTTCCTCCAGGTTATGGTATAGTCCGAACAGCCTGTCTTACACAATTACGCACGCACCGCCAACCTACTCACCCACATCGGGGAGCTCAAGTTTGACATTTTGGGAGCGTAACGCGTTAAGCGTGTCTCAACTTTTTTTTCTCTCACTTTTCCCGAGCAAAGAAGGCAGGCATTCGATTCGCGTGAACTTGAATTCCCTTCGGTTTGTGCCAGGCGACGTCTTTTTCGTGTACCCGTCGTTAATCGGTTGCACCATGGAAACGGAAAGTGCGAATCTGGTCCCGTTGGCCAATGGCAGCTCGTCGCGCGTTGTCGTGGGAGACGACGCTCGTTTAAATGTCAAAGAAGTCGAGGCATCTGTCCTCTTCACGTTGGAGCCTGCGGACTCGTTTGACAGACCACGCGTGACACTTTCTCAATCAAATCCGTTTCTCAGCTTCCTTTATGCTTACTTCATGACTTTTTTTTCGTAGCGAAAGTTTCGTCGCGAGACCGAGGCTTGTTTTAGAAGTTTCACGCTTTATTGGAGACGCCTACGCGCTACAGCCGTCACGTGTACCGTTTCTGTCGCAAGTAATGGGGGCTGGCTCTGATTCCTCTCCTGTGATTAGGTCTTGCATCGTGCTTATGAACTGGTTAAGCAAAGTGCTTGAAATAATGAAGTGAAAAAGTTTCGACATAATCCCCGAAGTCTCGCAAGAAGTTTCTTCGTGTATGCGAAGATTACGCATGGACTTACTAGCGGCCTTCGATGAACGTGTCCTGTTATTTTCAAACGCGATAGGCGTTAAGGGCCCCGCGGCGCAGAATGAATGAATGAACAACTTTATTTGCCAGGATTAAAACCCTGCAGCATCTGCGGGGGTGGGAGGCGACAGAGACCGTGTCGCAGAAAATTCGGCGTCGGTGTCAGCGTAAACACCGGCGTCGTTGGCAGAAATTATCATGCCGAACCACATCATCCCGAACCACCCCGACCGGGCAGGCCCTTCGCGTGGCGCAAGGCGTTAGTGAACAGAAATTGAATTTCTCAAAGTAAAATCCGTCAGAAAAATCGGAAAGTACGACTTAACCACAACCTACAGGCGCGATAGCGGCGGATTGTAATTTGCATATACGAGAAATAAAGCCTGATAAGCAGCCAGAGATCTTTGAATGCTATCGCGTTCCAATCTTAGATGCGAAGCTTAAGCGTCCTCCAAATTCCTTTTCTTAATTTTTGTTTTGCTGGAATTTGTCCTGTCGTGGCCTCATTTTCCTTCGTTTAGCAAGGACAAGAACTTCGCGCAGAGAACGGGACAAATCCACGCGATCAGAGTAGGTTAGGTTAGTACTGGAATCCGCTTCGCTGATTAGTTCTGTCAAGTTTAGTAACGCGCGTTGGTGAGCTAGTTCGACTTCGAAAGCAAACAGCGCTAAGAACGGGACTAAACAGAAGGACACAAAAGGGAGCGCCGCAAGTCAGTTTCATCCAATGGTAAATAGACTTTGACTGAATCAATTTCTCAATGTAAACTAAGGTGTAATCTGGACACGAATCTACCGTACGTGCCTCACATGAGACGGAGTAACTGTAAACGAACGTAATGAGTCAGGATAAGTAGACAGAAGTGATAGTTTAGGCGAAGGCCAAACAACCATGTTCGCTTGAAATGCACGAACACGCGATACGTGAAGCGGCACTCATGAAGATACAGTGTGAATGTTAATACAGGACACTACGCAATGACAAAAGTAAAACAGCTCATTAAGTAGCGACAAGTTGACATTGTAACATCCGCAGACGTTCTGTGGGCGTACGGTCGCTATTTATTGATTTTCATTACTGGATCGACTTACCAACAACGCTTCCACCTGTCCAGGCGGAACTTCACAATCATAATTTACACATTTTACTATGTCTATTCAGTTTATTATTCCTACAAAAGTGTCTAAGCGTGATGAAATAATCAAAGTATGCCACGACTGGCACAAGCATTTGCTTGCAAGTATAATCTACTTAGGGCTTAAAAGAATAGTGACTTTCGAACAAAATATAACTAACATTTCGACCTTTCGAGTGGTTCACGTGCTAGTTGTTCACATGCAAGCAGTATTGCAATAATTTTTTTAAAGCGTGCCGCTAAAGCGATACGAGAAAGTCGGTAAATTATGGCTAAATTTTGCTGCGATGTCGCTAAAATTGTCCCTAATACTTCTGAGTAAATTTCAGGTAACGTTACCGATTTGGAGCGCTATATTGTACGCTACCACGGCGTAAATCATTTACCGAAACTTCTCACGTTTGTCTATTCTTCGTGTCACTGAGGAATAAGCTGTGAATTTAACCGCAGCAGTGCGCAGTGGGCTTTCACTTTAGTATTATACTTAAATAACAACGGATGATGATAGCTGAAATTCGTGGTTTGCCCTCAGCTGGCAACGTTCCAAATGCAGAACTATTCAAAAGAACACAATCAGTCTCAGTTTCCTAGCACGCAAGGGCACATGGTGAACATTATCCCTGAAAATTTTCTAGTTAACGGCGCTCCTGAAAAGGATAGCAAAATCCTGTAAGACGCACACGGTTACACGTTAACACGGCGATGGCGATCAGGTGACCTTTATGCAGGTAGAATACTAGGCTTACGGCTCTTGATCTGCCTGGAGACTCTTCGCAGTACTTTCTCCAAAGCCCATGAAATAAGGAAGCAGTGGGTTCACGGTCACTTTGCCGAGCGCAGCCGCTCCTATGTGTACGGCTTTCTACAGCAGATCTCCCTTTTATATGCCCTCTCTGTTCTAAACCTTACAATAAAATGAGTAAATGTCTACCAATTGAACGTATTTAGTGAAATTGCAGAACCCGGGGATTTAAGACCCGTTAAACTCACTTTCATAAAGGAAAAAACGGAAGATAGGATAAATTTGAATTTTGTGAGCACATTGTCTTTTACCTTTATCATGGTCAAAGAGCCTACGCGTCGTACGACCAATTTCTGACACGTAGATATTGAGAATAGAATGCGGTTTAGAAGGCTGTTTCACAAGCAACTTTCCTAATTTCGCCAACTTCGCTAAATGTCGCTAAAATGTCGCCACTTGTTCTGTCACGTCGCTAAAAAAAAGTCGCCCGTCGCTAAATTCAAAAATTTGTCGCTGAGCAGACAGGAAAGTCGCTAAATCTATCGACAATATCGCTAAAATAACAACACTGCTAACAACCTCACCTGCAACGTACAGTCTTACGTTGTGGTTTCTCTTCCCAATCGACTTTGACACATAGCCTACGGCTTGTAGGGGTCGAAAAGTTGCTTGTAATTTATCCACAGAAGAGTCACATGTAAGGAAGCTGATTTAATAAAAAGACATACGCAAACCATAGACAAAAAAGACCTACGCAGAGTTGAACGCGGTAGGAAAACGTACGCATGCAATCTGCAGACACTCCTTGCATGAACATGATAGCCAACTATTATTTGACAATCCACCGGACCCAGTAGCTTTATGGCTTTGCACTTCTGAGCTCGACGTCGCATTTTGATGGGGCCGAAATGCAAATATACTCATGCACTTGGACTTCCCTGTATCCTTAAAAACCCAGGCCGTCAAAGTTATTTTGGACTCCTCCACTACGGCGGGCCCCAATAGTGAAGTCGTGATTTTGGCACAGTAAAACCTGGCAATATATATATTTTAATATATTTTACTGCATGCAGCAGGGACCGCACAATATTGTATACACGATAGCTCACCCTCTCCCGTGGTTTTGAAGCCCCCTCTATTGTGCAACGCCTATGACATCATAGACCCGTGTTGTAGCCTATAAGGCGCCTGCCATTGGGTTGACGCAAGTGACTAGGTGAACAGGTGCCAGGCAATTCTTGTGCTGGAGCTTCTTCGCCAAAGCGGCTGGCCGATGCGGAAAGCATTACGAAGGATAAGCTGCGTGAATACCCCCCCCCCCCCCCCGTGCCCATATTAGGCAAAAACTCTGACGCTATTAAATTGTCCGTAAGAGCAAATACCACCAATTTTTGATGCTGGCTTAAACTTGTACAAGGGTCGAAGGGCTGGTCCAGGAATACAACGAAAAAAAAATCTTTGCGAATTCGACTCCCTGATTCTACAGGAATCATTCAAAACCAGGGAAAAAGGCTTAACGGACGCATTTGAACTGGCGCCTTGCCATAGCAGTCGCCTCTGTTTCACCGGCGTCATTCTCTTCCTGCTGTAGGGAATAAGTGCTCTCTCTAACACGAGGGCGACCAACTGCCCTTCCATTAGACACGTGCTCCGCGAGGGCGGCACAGAAGCCGGGGTCCACCACTCGGTGACGGAACCCCGCGCGCTCACGGTCACGTCTCGGCGGCGGCCGATGAAAAAGTTCCCGATGTCACGTTTCTGCCGTCCCATTGTGCAAAAAGCGGTCGTCGGCAAGCGAGGAAATGCTTGGTGGTGAATGGAGTGCTCTCAGAGTGCTTCCTCTACAGGCGATTATTTATTTCTTTTTTTTTTATCCGCCTTTTCGCTTAGGCTTGATTATGGCGCCATTTATGCGCAATCGTTTTTCGTTTCCGCGCCCATATAGACTCTCTGTTTCTGTTTCTCCCTCGTTCCGCGTCCGTTGTTTTTTCTTTCTCTCTCTCTCTCTCTTTTGCTGATGTTTTGTAATCTTTCACGTTGGTGCCTAACCGGGAGGGAGTACGGACGTGCTTGTAGCGCGAAGTTTTCCGTTCAAGGTTGGCATGTCCGAAAGGTGAGTGCTTTGGACAAAAAGGAAAGCCCCTGCTGCTCGTGAAATGCGTGCAGTGCTCTCAAAAGTTGAAAGGCGCCGTGAATCGGCTTCGCTCGAGATTCAAAACGCGATAAGGCTTTTTTTGCGCAGCGACGCAATCACGGTACTTACTCATCATTTTTTTTTTCGTTTTGTTTTCTAAATGCTGAGGAACGACTTAAATTTAGAGAAAAAGCTGTCAGAGATAGGTACTTGTGTTGGGAAATAAGATAAATGTTGTCGGAATAGCCTTCCCCGTTGGATTTAGCGTGCCACGATGCTGTGACGCGCTGAGTCGCTTAGACAGACTCCCTGTATGGTCTGCTACTACTTCACTGCACGCATTTTACGAGAGAGAAAAGAAACGAAGATTAGGGTTTGGGGAGATACCGAGCTAAAAGTGTGCGCACGCCAGAACTTCAAGCTGTGGGGCTTCAAGCTGTGGTGCTGCAAGAAACTTGTGATTCGGGCGTTTCCGCAGTGAATGCCTTCGTGTTCAATGCAAATGCATCTATGAGCGGCAGTCGATCTTCGGGCTTCCCGAAAGTGGTTTGTGTGCATCAGCTCTCTGAGATTTAAAAAGAAATAGAAACATGTGCCGCAAACAGCAAACTTTATTGGTTTCTGGTGCTTGCCGAGCCCAGGTGTTCGTCGTGACATCGCCTCATCGCGACATTTTGATGTTGCGATAAAACTAGCGCCTGTTCCATGCCGCGCGACTCCAGTACAAGGTGCTGAATTACGATGGGCAAGACTAATTGGCATTGATTCATTCATACTGCCAGTCCTTATCATTTGCCCAATATACAGTAATTGATAATTCAATTATATTCTGTGGTTTTACGGACCATAATGACGATATGATTATGAGACACGCCGTAGTGGGGCACTCCGGATTAATTTTGACCACCTTGGGTACTTCAACGTGCAGCTAAACACAAGTGCACGACCGTTTTTCTTCTTTTTATTTCTTCGCCCCGTTGAAACGCTGGCTGCCGTGGCCGAAAACGAACCCACGACCTCGAGTTCAGGAGCGCCAAGCCATATAGCCACTAGGCTACCGCAGGGGATCAGGAATGGATGCAAATAGTCATTAAAATCAATTCGATATTCATGCTAAATTTCCTGCTCGAATTTCCTGCTAAATTCATGCTCAAATTTTCTTACACAACAAACACAATTGAAACACAGAAATCCTCTCTTTAGAAAACCACCTAATCGAATTGAATGAAACTTCTTGCACTTCGGGGGAAGCTTTAGTTCAGCGGATCTTACCTAAATATATGAGAACGGAGAAATAGTTTTTCTTGGCAACCACTACATCATATTTGATAAAGTTTATTGCATATAAGAGGCAAGGTAAAATCTACGAGGAATAAGGATTATAAACAGGGATAAGGTGCCTCAGAAAGGCTGGCCAACGTTTCGATAGGAGGACCTATCTTCGTCAAAGGCGGCCTCGTCATCCTCGGCGGGTTAGTTTTAAAGGGTTAGTGGAGTGACGTCACGTCGATGTCCGCTGTGGCTGTCTGTAAAGGGGGAGACTGAAAAGAAAATGAGCGCCGGCGCTTGACTGGCTAGGCGCGGTTTCTAAGACGAGGGGACAAGAGCGGGAGAGCGAGAAAGTGACAAAAAAAAATTATATTAAAAAAAAAAAAGAGAAAACCACCGTCAGAGGGGGTTGGGGGAGCGAGAGGCGAGTGAGCGTTCGGAGGAATCGTGGTCGGCGTGCGTTTGGGGTCCCTGAAGAGCCGGTCAGTGTGCAGGTCACAATACGAGTTGAAAGCATGACTTGAGTAGCGTAGCATCAATGCATCGGGTAATTTTGTGGTTGACAGGGAGCAGCTTGGTCCGTCAAGGGACGTTAGCCTCACTAGTTCGCCATAGGCGTCGTCGCGGCGGTATACAGAATTGGCGAGACCTTGAGTGGTCAAGGCGCCGAAAGAGGTATCCTGGCGTCTGGGATTTTGGACTGTCTCGGTGCGGATCTCGTGTGGAGAGAAGAAAAAAAAAAAAAAAAAGAGGAAAACGCGCGTTTGAAAAAAAAAAAAAAAAAAAAAACACGGCGCAGGAGGGTGCCAGTGTAGAAAAAATATACTTAGAAATTTAAACCTGGGGGGGGAGACAGGTGTACTTGGAAAAGCGCTCGTATGGTTGATCAATGCGTAAAAGCATGGAGGACGATAATCAATTGAGTGGTAGGGGAGATGCAGGGAAGAACTAGAAATGGAAGAATAGGTGAGGTTGAGGGGGAAAAAAAAAAGGAGAAAAAAAAAAAAAAACCCGCACAGGTGAGTGACAGCGGAAGAAATATAATTTGAAACATGAACACTGAGGGGACAGGTGTACCTGGAGAAGCGTTCGTATGGTTTATCAATGAGTAAAAGCATGGAGGAGGATAATAAATTGAGTGGTAGGGGAGATGCAGTGAAGAACTGGAAATGGAAGAATAGGTGAGGTTGAGCATCGAGATTAGCTGGAGGTTTAACTTGTTTTGCGCCTTTGTTAATGGTATAACAATTTAAGGTTTATGTTACTGCTTTTAGCGATTCTAAGTTGCCACGCGATAAATTCATCCCCGTGGGGTGCAGGCATTTAAACTTGTGTATGAGGTATGATTCTGTATATTTTCTCTCGCGAGGTGAACGAAAATTTGTTTGTAGTATATAGAGTCTTGCTTCATCAAATATATGGCCGTGCTCATTGAAGTGGCTGGCTACTGCTTTAGGTAAATTGTGTTTTGTATCTGCGCGATGGCCGTTGAGTCGCGTGTGCATTTCTTGTCCAGTCTCACCTATGTATTGCTTGTTACAAGTGGCACATTCTAGACAGTAGACTACGTTGCTTGACGTGCAGGTGAAATTCGCAGTTACCTTGTGAATGTAATCTGACGCTGTACTTTTTACTGTAGTAGTAGATTGAATATGTTTGCATGTGGAACACCTGGAGCGGCCACAGGGACCGGATGTTGGCTTCGTCTTTGTCCTTAGTTTGGCGTGTACAAGAATGTCCTTGAAATTACTGTTCCGTCTGTAGGCTACTCTGGGCGGGTCGGGAAAGATCTTATTAAGTTTCTGGTTGCTGGTGAGAATTGGGTGGTATTTCCTGAGGATATTGTTCACGTTGGGGAGTGCGTTTGAGAATTTAGTAGTAAGAAGAGGCGTTGTTGTCCTTGTGATCTTAGGGCGGGGTTTGAGGACCTTGACTCGATCAAGCTTGGTTGCAGCGGTGTAGGCTTTCTGAAGGGCAGTGTTCGGGTAGTTCCTGCTTGATAGGGTTTCCTTAAGGTGATCGAGTCTGTCTATGTAGTCATGGTTTTCAACGCAAATGCGACGAAGTCGTGTGGCTTGGCCTTTAAAGATACCTTGTTTGCAATGTCTGGGATGGTGGCTTGTATAGTCTAGGTACTGTTGTTTATCAAAAGGTTTTCTATACAGCGTTGTCTTTAGTGTCCCATTATCAATATATATTGTTGTGTCCAGAAAGTTTATGCGCTCATTTGAAGATTCCGATGTGAATTTTATTGTTGTGTGAAAAGAATTTAGGAAAGTTACAAATTTATCTAAACTTTCCTGACCATGTTCCCATATTATGAATATATCATCTATGTATCGTAGGTATGTGTGGGGCTTGTGCGTGCAACGAGATAGGAAATCCGTTTCTAGAGTACCCATAAATATGTTGGCGTAGGTTGGTGCAAAAGGTGTGCCCATACTTGTCCCATGTATTTGTAGATAGTAATTTTCCTCAAATTCGAAGTAATTATACGTCAGAACTAGTTCAAGAAGAGACAAGTATACTTCAATAGAGTGTTGTGCATTGTGCTTGGACAGCGTTTCTTTTATCGAGTTTAAACCATCAGGGATTGGAATGTTGGTGTACAGGGCCGTGACGTCTAGTGTTGCGAGAATTATGTTTTGCGGTAGTGTGTCTTTTGTATTAATGTCTTCTATAATTCTGAGTAGATGGGGGGTATCTTGTACAAATGACGCAAGTGTTTTCGGAAAGTCACCAAGGAAGTGGTTAAGAAATGTAGAGAGGCTTTCTGTCGGGGTGTTGTTGTTCGATACTATCGGACGCCCTGGGATATTAGCGGTGTGAAGTTCAGTGGGTGGAATTTTATGAATTTTCGGAAGGAGGTAGAAGCGTCCTGCAGCTTTGTTGCTTGGTTTAAGAAATTTGAATTCTGACGGTGTTATCAATTCATCATCCAAAAGTGATTTCAGCCTGTTGGTAATTTTCAGTGTGTATGGTAACGTCGGATCATTGTCTAGCTTACGGTAATGTTCAGGGTTGTTTAGCTGTCTGTAAGCCTCGTGCTTGTACTTATCTATCGGCCAAATAACTATACTTCCACCCTTATCTGCTTCCTTAATGACAATGTCGTTCCGGCAACTAAGATTTGAAATGATACGATTCTCTGATGAGGTTATGTTTTTAGGTCGCTTAGCTGTCTTGGATTGGCTTATAATTTCTTTAGTAACAGTTTTGAGGTATAGGTCGAGTTCTATGGCTTGTTCTGGTTCAGGAGTCCAAGTAGATTGGGCTCTAAGTGGGGTCGTCCCGGTGTCTGGTGCGTTGTTGTCGGCGAAAAAATGTCTTATCCGCATTCGTCGGGAAAATTCCGAAAGATCCTTGTGAAGCTCAAATTCATTTATTGTGTTGTTCGTGGGACAAAAGTTTAGGCCCTTGCTAAGTACGTCTATTTCTTCCCTACTTAATGTTTTTGAAATATCTACAACATTAGACGGATTTAATTTTGGGGAGCCTTCAGCCACGTCTGCTATTTGTAGATTCGAGCTCCCTTTTGTTGGCGTGAGGTAGCCGTTTGCCTGGAAGGTTGTTTTCTGATTGAAGTTTGCTTTCTTCCTCCGTTTTTGAACCAGTTTTCGAGACTGTGCTTCGTGGTACTGTTCTAAATCTTTCGTCTCATCTGGTGTCAGAGCTATGTTCTGAAGTCTATGGTTAAAACTTTCCAGTTGTTCTTCGCAGTGTTCCGTGAGTATATTCAAAAGTGAGAAGGAGGCATTGTTTAATGTTGTCTGCCAGTTTGCACGATGATGGGGTGGGAGTGTTCCTAGAGCTGGTATAGCCTTCAGGGTTAGTCCCTTGGGGATTATATTGTTCTGTGTGCAGTCTGTGTACGTTTTCAGATGAAAAGTGTAACTCACACGTTTCTTGGTAAGTTTTCTGGCCTGCAGAAATTCTGTACTGCGTGGCTGGGAGTGGTTATTAACTTTCAATGACTGTCATTTATTTGCCTTTTGGCGGGTAGATTTGCGTGTCGTTTGCTTCTGTTTAGCAGGTTTGTTTCCGCATGCCTCACTTAGTTCCACCTCTGTTTCTGTTTGAGTCTTTGCGTGTGCAGGCGAGCGTGTTGGTGTCTGTGTGAACGTTTCGGTTATCGATTTTGTGTTGTCTGTGACAGTTGTGCCTGTTTGTACTGCCATTGCGTGTGCAGGCGAACGTGTGGGTGTCTGTGTGAATGCTTCGGTTACGGATTTTGTGTTGTCTATAAAAGTTGTGTCTGTTTGTATTGCCGTTGCGTGTGCAGGCGAGCGTGTGTGTGTCTGTGTGAATGCGTCGGCTGTGGATTTCGTGTTGCCTGTAACAGTTGTGTCTGTTTGCACTGCCGTTGATTTCGTCTTTGGAATAACATGTGCGCGGTGGCTCGTTTCACAATGAGTTGTCTGTGTGCCCGAAGTGACTGTTGCAGTTGTGTTGTGCGGGGTGGCAGTGTCGGTAGGGTTAGATTTACAGAGTGTTTTTCTGTACTTGTCCTTAATAAAGGATTTGATGTTTTCGGAAGCTAGATGAATTCCTCTGGGGTTCAGATGCAAGCCATCCCAAGCTAGGTGTTCATGCGGTGCTTCGTGTATTTCTGCGTGGTGCATTGTGTCGACGTTCTTGTGGACGTGTTCTAAGTTAAATATTAACGAGTTGAGTTTGTTGATTTCCTCATTGAGTTTCATGAGCTTGTTAGTTTGGTAGATTAGTGGTCGGTGTTTGTTTTGTAGGCGGGGAGCAACCGTTGTCACGGTTATGTGTGCGTTTGGGCGAGCTGTTTGTACGGTGTGTATTACGTCGTTCATGGACTCGATCGTTTCCGTGGCGTTGTGTGTGTTGAGGTTGTTAGTGCCTACATTGATGATGAAGTGTGTGGTGTCCACTGGTGCGTCACAAACTAGTGGAAGAATATCTAATGTTTGCGCCCCGCTCAAATGTCTTATGTACGGCGCGTGTGGTCCGGGTGGAAAGCTTGGGATGGCTTGCATCTGAACCCCAGAGGAATTCATCTAGCTTCTGAAAACATCAAATCCTTTATTAAGGACAAGTACAGAAAAACACTCTGTAAATCTAACCCTACCGACACTGCCACCCCGCACAACACAACTGCAACAGTCACTTCGGGCACACAGACAACTCATTGTGAAACGAGCCACCGCGCACATGTTATTCCAAAGACGAAATCAACGGCAGTGCAAACAGACACAACTGTTACAGGCAACACGAAATCCACAGCCGACGCATTCACACAGACACACACACGCTCGCCTGCACACGCAACGGCAATACAAACAGACACAACTTTTATAGACAACACAAAATCCGTAACCGAAGCATTCACACAGACACCCACACGTTCGCCTGCACACGCAATGGCAGTACAAACAGGCACAACTGTCACAGACAACACAAAATCGATAACCGAAACGTTCACACAGACACCAACACGCTCGCCTGCACACGCAAAGACTCAAACAGAAACAGAGGTGGAACTAAGTGAGGCATGCGGAAACAAACCTGCTAAACAGAAGCAAACGACACGCAAATCTACCCGCCAAAAGGCAAATAAATGACAGTCATTGAAAGTTAATAACCACTCCCAGCCACGCAGTACAGAATTTCTGCAGGCCAGAAAACTTACCAAGAAACGT
Source organism: Dermacentor silvarum (assembly GCF_013339745.2). Classification (NCBI taxonomy): domain Eukaryota; kingdom Metazoa; phylum Arthropoda; class Arachnida; order Ixodida; family Ixodidae; genus Dermacentor; species Dermacentor silvarum. The sequence continues at coordinate 159,169,769 of NC_051162.1, forward strand.
GTGAGTTACACTTTTCATCTGAAAACGTACACAGACTGCACACAGAACAATATAATCCCCAAGGGACTAACCCTGAAGGCTATACCAGCTCTAGGAACACTCCCACCCCATCATCGTGCAAACTGGCAGACAACATTAAACAATGCCTCCTTCTCACTTTTGAATATACTCACGGAACACTGCGAAGAACAACTGGAAAGTTTTAACCATAGACTTCAGAACATAGCTCTGACACCAGATGAGACGAAAGATTTAGAACAGTACCACGAAGCACAGTCTCGAAAACTGGTTCAAAAACGGAGGAAGAAAGCAAACTTCAATCAGAAAACAACCTTCCAGGCAAACGGCTACCTCACGCCAACAAAAGGGAGCTCGAATCTACAAATAGCAGACGTGGCTGAAGGCTCCCCAAAATTAAATCCGTCTAATGTTGTAGATATTTCAAAAACATTAAGTAGGGAAGAAATAGACGTACTTAGCAAGGGCCTAAACTTTTGTCCCACGAACAACACAATAAATGAATTTGAGCTTCACAAGGATCTTTCGGAATTTTCCCGACGAATGCGGATAAGACATTTTTTCGCCGACAACAACGCACCAGACACCGGGACGACCCCACTTAGAGCCCAATCTACTTGGACTCCTGAACCAGAACAAGCCATAGAACTCGACCTATACCTCAAAACTGTTACTAAAGAAATTATAAGCCAATCCAAGACAGCTAAGCGACCTAAAAACATAACCTCATCAGAGAATCGTATCATTTCAAATCTTAGTTGCCGGAACGACATTGTCATTAAGGAAGCAGATAAGGGTGGAAGTATAGTTATTTGGCCGATAGATAAGTACAAGCACGAGGCTTACAGACAGCTAAACAACCCTGAACATTACCGTAAGCTAGACAATGATCCGACGTTACCATACACACTGAAAATTACCAACAGGCTGAAATCACTTTTGGATGATGAATTGATAACACCGTCAGAATTCAAATTTCTTAAACCAAGCAACAAAGCTGCAGGACGCTTCTACCTCCTTCCGAAAATTCATAAAATTCCACCCACTGAACTTCACACCGCTAATATCCCAGGGCGTCCGATAGTATCGAACAACAACACCCCGACAGAAAGCCTCTCTACATTTCTTAACCACTTCCTTGGTGACTTTCCGAAAACACTTGCGTCATTTGTACAAGATACCCCCCATCTACTCAGAATTATAGAAGACATTAATACAAAAGACACACTACCGCAAAACATAATTCTCGCAACACTAGACGTCACGGCCCTGTACACCAACATTCCAATCCCTGATGGTTTAAACTCGATAAAAGAAACGCTGTCCAAGCACAATGCACAACACTCTATTGAAGTATACTTGTCTCTTCTTGAACTAGTTCTGACGTATAATTACTTCGAATTTGAGGAAAATTACTATCTACAAATACATGGGACAAGTATGGGCACACCTTTTGCACCAACCTACGCCAACATATTTATGGGTACTCTAGAAACGGATTTCCTATCTCGTTGCACGCACAAGCCCCACACATACCTACGATACATAGATGATATATTCATAATATGGGAACATGGTCAGGAAAGTTTAGATAAATTTGTAACTTTCCTAAATTCTTTTCACACAACAATAAAATTCACATCGGAATCTTCAAATGAGCGCATAAACTTTCTGGACACAACAATATATATTGATAATGGGACACTAAAGACAACGCTGTATAGAAAACCTTTTGATAAACAACAGTACCTAGACTATACAAGCCACCATCCCAGACATTGCAAACAAGGTATCTTTAAAGGCCAAGCCACACGACTTCGTCGCATTTGCGTTGAAAACCATGACTACATAGACAGACTCGATCACCTTAAGGAAACCCTATCAAGCAGGAACTACCCGAACACTGCCCTTCAGAAAGCCTACACCGCTGCAACCAAGCTTGATCGAGTCAAGGTCCTCAAACCCCGCCCTAAGATCACAAGGACAACAACGCCTCTTCTTACTACTAAATTCTCAAACGCACTCCCCAACGTGAACAATATCCTCAGGAAATACCACCCAATTCTCACCAGCAACCAGAAACTTAATAAGATCTTTCCCGACCCGCCCAGAGTAGCCTACAGACGGAACAGTAATTTCAAGGACATTCTTGTACACGCCAAACTAAGGACAAAGACGAAGCCAACATCCGGTCCCTGTGGCCGCTCCAGGTGTTCCACATGCAAACATATTCAATCTACTACTACAGTAAAAAGTACAGCGTCAGATTACATTCACAAGGTAACTGCGAATTTCACCTGCACGTCAAGCAACGTAGTCTACTGTCTAGAATGTGCCACTTGTAACAAGCAATACATAGGTGAGACTGGACAAGAAATGCACACGCGACTCAACGGCCATCGCGCAGATACAAAACACAATTTACCTAAAGCAGTAGCCAGCCACTTCAATGAGCACGGCCATATATTTGATGAAGCAAGACTCTATATACTACAAACAAATTTTCGTTCACCTCGCGAGAGAAAATATACAGAATCATACCTCATACACAAGTTTAAATGCCTGCACCCCACGGGGATGAATTTATCGCGTGGCAACTTAGAATCGCTAAAAGCAGTAACATAAACCTTAAATTGTTATACCATTAACAAAGGCGCAAAACAAGTTAAACCTCCAGCTAATCTCGATGCTCAACCTCACCTATTCTTCCATTTCCAGTTCTTCACTGCATCTCCCCTACCACTCAATTTATTATCCTCCTCCATGCTTTTACTCATTGATAAACCATACGAACGCTTCTCCAGGTACACCTGTCCCCTCAGTGTTCATGTTTCAAATTATATTTCTTCCGCTGTCACTCACCTGTGCGGGTTTTTTTTTTTTTTTTTTCTCCTTTTTTTTTTCCCCCTCAACCTCACCTATTCTTCCATTTCTAGTTCTTCCCTGCATCTCCCCTACCACTCAATTGATTATCGTCCTCCATGCTTTTACGCATTGATCAACCATACGAGCGCTTTTCCAAGTACACCTGTCTCCCCCCCCCAGGTTTAAATTTCTAAGTATATTTTTTCTACACTGGCACCCTCCTGCGCCGTGTTTTTTTTTTTTTTTTTTTTTTCAAACGCGCGTTTTCCTCTTTTTTTTTTTTTTTTTTCTTCTCTCCACACGAGATCCGCACCGAGACAGTCCAAAATCCCAGACGCCAGGATACCTCTTTCGGCGCCTTGACCACTCAAGGTCTCGCCAATTCTGTATACCGCCGCGACGACGCCTATGGCGAACTAGTGAGGCTAACGTCCCTTGACGGACCAAGCTGCTCCCTGTCAACCACAAAATTACCCGATGCATTGATGCTACGCTACTCAAGTCATGCTTTCAACTCGTATTGTGACCTGCACACTGACCGGCTCTTCAGGGACCCCAAACGCACGCCGACCACGATTCCTCCGAACGCTCACTCGCCTCTCGCTCCCCCAACCCCCTCTGACGGTGGTTTTCTCTTTTTTTTTTTTTTAATATAATTTTTTTTGTCACTTTCTCGCTCTCCCGCTCTTGTCCCCTCGTCTTAGAAACCGCGCCTAGCCAGTCAAGCGCCGGCGCTCATTTTCTTTTCAGTCTCCCCCTTTACAGACAGCCACAGCGGACATCGACGTGACGTCACTCCACTAACCCTTTAAAACTAACCCGCCGAGGATGACGAGGCCGCCTTTGACGAAGATAGGTCCTCCTATCGAAACGTTGGCCAGCCTTTCTGAGGCACCTTATCCCTGTTTATAATCCTTATTCCTCGTGTGCTACTCCATTAGTCAGCCATCTTTTTTTGATTAAGGTAAAATCTAGTCACTGTAACAAGCATTTTTTTAAAATTTTTGGCCGTCATTTTTTAAATAAAAGAATATTGCTCAAAATTGCAAAATTTGCGAAAGCGAAAATCTTTACAATTCTATACCTCAGCAATGAAAACGATATCACAAGTCTCCAAACAGCACCTAACAATACATCTCAAGTGGGCAAATTTGATGCATTATACGTATACATCAAGTTGGAAATATATCAGTAATGCGGGAGTAGGACTTTTGCACCTCCTTTCTAAAAATTGTAACAATCTTACGTGAAGTTTAAATTCATGTATCAGAATTATCTGCTTGAAATACTGTAAGAGATGGAGCTCACAGAACTGCTTTATCTGTTCTTTTTTTTTTTTTGGCGCTGAGGTACGGATTTGTAAATTTCCTGCTGCAATATTTTTGAAACTTATCAATTTGCGGTAAATCTTCTCATATATTACGGGCCCTAAATAAAGATCTGCTTGCTGCACTCACTAGAATATAATTAACCTTCTGAAGTAATCTATTATACTATTGCGTTTGAGGAGGAGGAGGAGTAGATTTTCATGAATAGAAGAGAGGAGAGCCTCCCTGGAGAGCGTGTCTCTAGGCTGCTACTCCTCACTGGGGTGAGGGGAAGTGGGAGATACAGGGAGAGGTAGGTGGGCAGGCAATTTCCGCAGGATTGTTTTTACTACGGAGGCATACATATTCTAATGACGAGATTGTACTTGGACAATTAGGCAAATGAGAACAATAAGATTTTCACCCGAATGAGTCATACGACTGATCCTAATCCAACAACTCAAGCCCGTCATCCGAGGAGTTAACAACCGGTACGAGAGACGCCAAAAGAGCTGGCGCTACCTATTGCGTCAGCGTAATAAATTCCGGCCAACTTCGGCCAGGAAATTGAAATTGAACTATCGAAGAGCGTATCTCTCATGTCCCTTAGTACACGCCCATGATTGACGTGTCTCATGGAAATATAGTTAGAATCGGTTAATCGGTTGCGTAATGACAGAATGTGACATTTTACACGTATCTTAAAGGACAAGAAACGGACTCTGCCCCTAACTGTTCCTCTTAATTTAAACTGGAATATCGATTCTGCTTTGCTCTCAAAGGCACACTGGTCACACTGGTTTCATTTTTTTAATAAATATTGTCATGAGACTGCGAGCAATGTGACAAAGACGACGTTGGCTACTGGGGGAAGAAAATGACGATTGAAAGAGATCATCTTTCCGCCATCTTGGCAGTGCTGCAGTTCGCTGTGGATAGTTTGTAAATATATTTTCGTTTTTATCTTTTCCCGTGGCAATGTCCCCGCGAAAAAGAGTAGGAAGCCGCGCCGCTTTTAACTGCATTTTGCTGATCATTGCCGTCCCTTTGTCGCTACACAAAAGGTCTCCCAAGGCACGCACTTTGATGGAACAGCGCATGGGCTTGGCTGCGTCGGTGTCCCCACGGTACCCGAGAGTGGTGTTCAAACCCGCCCGGCTACGTTCTCTTTCACTAAATTCGTGCAGTATTGGGAATCCCACCGCCCGTTTCGCTGAAAATGAGGGCGGATTGTCAATGCTGTTAGGAAACCTAATGACTGGAACAAAATGTTGACACAACAAATCACTTGTTATCTTCAGACATAAATAAGATCATAGACGAGAACTGCGTATAATCTTCCACAGCACTTTTAGGACGTATGAGCTCAATATATTTGTTGGTCGTTATACCTAATGAGTGATTAGTACGGACAGATCATGTAAATCGCATACTTGCTATAGTGTCCCGCGCAATAGGTGCAATAAAGGAAGATGTTTGTTGCCACTGTTGCTGAAGAAACCACACTTTGCCTCAGTAAAATCTCACTTACACTACTGCCTGTTGGTTTGAGGTAAGACAACTCGCACAAACCTAAACGCACTTCTTGCGTTTCAAAGAAGGGCGACAAAGAATAATCACTAGTACTGCATATGGGGATATCACTGCACAGTTCCAGCAAACGTTTGGCATATAAACTGTAATTGTAATTCTGTAATTATGTACAGTATTGACTATGAGGTTAGCTCTCGCTGCGCATCGCGTTCTTCATAATGCTGGCACTATCTACGAAAGTTCCTCAAGATTTACACATATTTCGACATTCAGCCTACAGGAATGATAAAGCAAGGACTGATCACGGTCATCAAACAATCAATGATGCAGTAACACATTTCCTAAAAAAATCAGAGCCCTTCCACTATGTGAAGATGGAAGACCAGCGAAGCTGTGCTTGTTGATAGCTATATTAAGGTATATATGGTTAATTGCTATATTGATTGAATAGAGACACATACAGATAACTTCTTTGTTGTTATCGTCTTTTATTTTAAATGCGAAGCATTTCTTGGCGAACATTTGCCGCTTTTACAGTACCTATCTATCTATCTATCTATCTATCTATCTATCTATCTATCTATCTATCTATCTATCTATCTAGCCGCCTACGTCCTGGCGCTGTCATGGTCGTATCGTTAACTTGGTATTTACCAAAATTGACATACTATGACGAGAGTGTATGATGAACATAAATGATAGGTTGTATGACGAACATAAATGATAGGTCAAGACATGAATATCATGACATGGGTGTCATGTAGGTCATGAAACATCTGCCTACGTCGTGGTGCTCTCATGGTCGTTTCGTTAACTTGGTAGGTATCAAAAATTGGCATAGTATGACTACACTGTATGACGAACCTAAATGATAGGTCACGACATCAATGCAATCTGACATTGCAATCTGACATCGCATGACATGAATCTCATGACATGCGTTTCATATAGGTCATAAAACAGCCGCCTAAAATGACAATGACCCAGCGAAAAACATTAACACCGAAAAACCACTGAAATGGGTTCGGACATGGGTACTAAGTGAAGGCAACACTAAAGGATGATGCTAGAAGTCATAGTCATGAGCATGACTCAGCAAAAATGGCAATCACTCAGCGAAAGAAGAATAACACTCAAAAACCACTCAAATGGGTTCTGATGTGGGTACCAAGTGAAGGGAACACTAAAGGATAATGGTAGAAGTCATAGTCATGAGCATGAAACTTTGGGTAACAGCGCAAACAGACGACCACAAGAAGGGAGACACGTACACACAAGCACTGACTAGAAACTCAGAGTTGTTAGTCAGCGCTTGTGTGTACGTGTCTCCCTTCTTGTGGTCGTCTGTTTGCGCTGTTTTGTTAGTCAGCGCTTGTGTGTACGTGTCTCCCTTCTCGTGGTCATCTGTTTGTGCTGTTACCCAAAGTTTCAAGATGTACCAACTCGCCCCCCCAAAAAAGGAAGTTCATGAGCATGAATCAGCAGAAATGACAATGACTCAGCAGAAAAAGAATAACATTCAAGAACCACTGAAATTGGTTCTGACGTAGGTACTAAGTGAAGGAAACGCTAAAGGATGGTGGTAGGAGTCATAGTCATGAGCATGACTCAGCAAAAATTGACAATGACTCAGCGAAAAGATATTACAGTCAGAAGCCACTCAAATAGGTTCTGGCGTAGGTACTAAGAGAATGAAACACTAAAGGATAATAGTAGAAGTCATAGTCATGGGTATGACTCAGCAAAAATGATAATGACTCAGCAAAAAAAGATTAACACTCAAGAACCACTGAAATGGGTTCTGACGTGGCTACTAAGTGAAGGAAACACTAAAGGATAGTGGTAGAAGTCATAGTGATCAGCATGACTCCGTGACAATGACGATGACTTCAGCGAAAAAATATTAACCCTCAGAAACCACCGAAATGGGTTCTGGGTTCTGGCGTGGGTACTAACGGAAGGAAACACTAAAGGACAGTGGTAGAGGTTATAGTCATGAGCATGACTCAGCAAAAATGACAATGAATAAGCGAAACAAGGTTAACACTCAGAAACCACTCAAATGGGTTCTGACGTGGGTACTAAGTGAAGGAAACTCTAACGAATAATGGTAGAAGTCATAGTCATCAGCATGACTCAGCGAAAATGACAATGACTCAGCAAAAGAAGATTAACACTAAAAAACCAATGGAATTGGTTCGGATGTGGTACTAAGTGAAGGAAAAGGCTGAAGGTCAATTGTTGAAGTCATAGTCATGAGCATGGCTAAGGCCTTCGCCTTAAGGTCTCCTAGGCGTTGCTAAAGGGTCTCCTGAGGACTCATAACGTGAACGTCATGATATGCGTGTCATGTAGGTCATCAAAAAGCCGCCTACGTCTTGGTTCTCTCATGGTCGTTTTGTTAACTTGGTAGGCTCCCCGCACACTGGTTCGCATGGCATCGATTCCCACAGGGCGGCGGATCTGCCCGCTTTTTTCTCTTTGTCATTATGGTAACCATTGCTTTGTGGTCACTGTGATGAACTGCAATTGGTTACCGATGCTTTCGTGCCCACTACCGCTTCTGTTCGCGAAGGCAATCCTCAGGGGCACGCTGTTGTTCTTCAGCGGTCACTGAGCGGCTATCCGACGTTATGGATCCTTCGGACGACGACACGCGTTCGGCTATAGCGGCTTCCCGTCGCCTTCGCGCCCATTCATGCTCTTGCGCACGCAGGCGCTCTTATCATGCGCGTCCTGACCATAGGAAAACCAAACAACAAGCAGCCCTGTTACCACCAATCGCAAACGAAGCCAAGTGATACCTGAGCCGTTAGAAAAAGCCACCTTGAAAAGCCTCAGTCTTTGCTCAAGGTAATTTTGAAGTCTAGTCTGCGTATCAACTAACCAATTTGCGCAATCTTATTTTTGATGATATTGTTGTGAATCACTTTACAATTACCTCATATTCTTTAAGCTAACACGTGTGCTAAGGCACATTATACATAAACCTATACATTTATCTGCCGCCGAAAATTGTTATTTTACGCGTCGTTCTGTCCGCGGACGCGATCCGCCAGAACCTAGCCGTATAGAGCTTCGCTGTAATAATAATGTCTACGAAAGTTCCTCAAGTTTTACGTATATTTCGGGATTCAGCCTACAGGAATGATAATGCAAGGACTAATTATGGTCATCAAAAAATCAATTATGCAATAACACATTTCTTAAACAATAAGAAACGGCTAGAACTGAAACTGTGATTTTATATTTATTTAATGTACGCTTGAAGGTGCAATTGGTCTGCTGTCATGCGTTCAAGTGCGAATCATAGTTATACGGCAGAGAAGGCCTAGTCAGACAGTGTCACCTTTTGACCTCTTCCCAAGTGTGTAAATAGTGAACATTTGAATTAACTTTAGTTTCAGTTTCAATTTTAAATTACATTGTATTTGTAAATAAAATTATGTAGCGTTATGGAAGCTATAGAGCAAGACCCGCGCCAATCGCGGACCGCATATACAGGGGAGCGCTTCGAGTGACCTGCTCGTTGTTAGCGGTTGTATCTTTAAGGCGAAAGCCTTAGGTGTCTATATCGGCGGTGCCCTTGGCGGTGACCTTGTGGTGACCTTGGCGAAAAGTGGCGCCGTGACGAAAAGTGGCCGATGCCGCAAAGAGTAAGCACACGTCTAAAAATGCTCGGATTGACGTCACATTTCTCAGCGAGGTTCCTGTAAACAAAGCAAATTAATGGCTTTGAAGAGAAAGTTTGGTAAATTTCGGTCTTTGTGGGAATCGAGCCCGGACCTCCGCGGCGCGAGACGAGCGCGTTTCCCTGAAGCCATGGCTGCTTCGCGGCTGTGGCTTACTAAAGGTGTGCCTAGTGCGTGCTTGAGTGCACATGTCACGTGGTCACAGAGACACGCTCGTGCCACTGCTCGCGCGTTCGTCGTTGTCTTCTTCGACAGCTGGAAGGCTTTCGCCTTCACGTTTTGCAAATGTGTAACACTTGATTACTTAGTTGTGTGTACGGGTATTTTAGCGAAAGTGCTTTTACTACATTGTGCCATTTATAGTGATACCCTGTCCACTTTAGCGTCGTTTACATAAGCTCGGGTCGAAGGATAATCAAAAGTCCAGCTGGCCCAGCCCGACCAGACAGCGCTTAATGCATCGTGCTTAGCGGGTTGGGTGACTAGGCCCGACTTCATTGTGATGCCAGCATTTCTATTTCCGCCAGAGGGCTAGGGGGGAGGGGAGCGGGTGAGTTCGCTTGTCACACTGCCCATGAGACAGCTTTTGCTACGACCCCCGGCACCTTCATATAAGTATGTAAGGAAGAGGGGGTCAGCAATCCGCCTCAAGGACACTTTGACAAATGAACTAGCCTTCCTTTGACAAAGCGCGTGGTCACAAATAGGTCGTACTGTCCCTATTATGTCCTGACATTGAGATATCGCACTGCCGGTTCTAGCTATGAGCCAGAATAGGGTTACACACCTATTGAGCTCCGCTTCTACGGGTGAACACCTTTCCAAACTCGGTTCCTCGTTGGCTCTCACCCACTCCTACACTGTCAAATCTTTTACAGCCTTAAAAATGAGCGATGTTGTAAATTAGAACTCACACCCTTACACTCAAAATGGTGTAAAGATGCGGGTTACGCATCTATTTGCAGCCTTATTCACTTTTAAGAGTGTAAATTATTTTCCATTCATTTCTGTAATATTGCGTGGCTCTGTAGGAAACTGCAATAAGCAAGCATGAATTTCGACCGTATCTCTCCTCTGGCTCAGCGTCGCTTTGCCTACTTTACGCCATGTTGTCATCGTCATTGTCAAAATCATTGTCATTATCAGCCTACTTTACGTCCATTGAGAGGCAGAAGGCTTCTCCAAGCAACCTCCAATTACCATTTGCCCCCTGTCTTCCTTGGGCTGACGTCATGCCATACCCTGGCTATAAACGCGACTGAACTGAATTCCACGCACCTTTAGCTACGTACATTTCCACTTACAAACGCAACCACATAGAAGAACTGCAACCACATATAGCAACCTCATAGAGCATAGAGCTTATGCTGTCATGATCCCCGCGCCGCGAATACCTGATCAGAGGTGCGTTTCTCGTGATGGCCGCTTGAGAGAGCTTCGTGATGGGACTACCTGTATAGTTACTGTTCTGTAGTAGTAGGATAGTATTATACTGTAAGTCACTGTATAGTAGTATAGTGTTATACCTGTGAGTGTTACTGTATAGGCTCCCTTTAGGGAGCCTATAAAGTAACTCTCACAGGTGTAACACTATACTATATACAGTAACTCTAGAACCATTAAAGCTGATGAAACCAAAGCTGATCAGAGCCCTAATTGGTCAACGGTCGAGATAAGCACGATACTTAGGATTATCGGCTAAAAAAATGCATGAGAGAAATGGGGCTGGGGTTGTTACAGCCGTAGGTAACTGCAATATAGACACAGACGTATTGTCAAAAAAAGAATATATATATATATATATATATATATATATCGGCAGAATGCTAGACTGTAATAGATATATTAAACCTTGACTATAGCTCAAGAATGGTGGGTGACTATGTGTCACCACCCTGTTTCAAAGGAAACGTCATTAGAAATCATCACCGTCGAATTTATCCAGAGGGCCTACAGCGTGCCTCAAACATAATAAGATTCGAGTTTGGCACATGAGACCACAAAATCTGGTTGTTTAATCAATTTTTAACCATCATCATCTTTAACATAACTAGGTGGGGTGATGAAGTTAGGAAATTTGCAAGCGCTAGTTGGAATCAGCAAGCGCAAGACACGGGCTAATTGGAGATCGCAAGAGGAGGTTTTCGTCCTTCAGTGGACGTAAATATAGGCTGCTGATGATTATTATTATCCTTAACATAATCATAATAATCATCATCATCGCCTCCGCGCGCTAACCAATCGAGGCAGCGATTGTGCGAGCCTTCCCAGCTTTCAGCGAATAAACCGAAGGTCCAGTCCAGAACCTCGACTGCCCGAGCGCACGGCGGCAGACTCAGCGGTGTTGCACGGATTTATCCCCAGAGGGGGGTATAGGTCACGGAGATCGTTATAATTAGAGACTTTGACGAGCGGCAGTGGAAACTCGTCAGCGGGAGAAAAAAAAATAAAGCCAGGACAAAAGAAAACAAAGAGAGGAAATAAAAGTGGACCAGCTCGGTGCTGGGAAGGCGGTTCCTTTTTGCGCGACTGCGTGTCGACGTCAGCCTTCTTTCTTTTTCCTTTTTTTACATTTTCTCGCTTTCTTGCTTTCTGGTTCTTTTTTTTTTTGTTTCAGTCCTGCTCTCCGGCTCACGCTGTCTTGTTTTTGTACCCTTACCGGTATCGATCGATGCTGCCGTCGTTAGCTGTTTCCTTTCTGCACTCCCGCTTTCAATCTCTTTACTGTACTTTGGTACCGCTTGCCTTTCATAACCTGTAACGGCGCCGTCGATGGGGCGTTTTCGGCTTCTCCTACAGGTATAAAAGCGAGGGCCCCCCGCACGGCTTGTTGCTGTTTCCTTCCGCGTCTGCCGTTTCATTTCGGTCATCGTCGGGCTGTTGCTAGACACGCTTGACGCCAGCTCAATTTTTTTTTTGTTCTCTTTTGTTCACGGAGTGTCCGAGAGATTGAGGCAGTAGCTGAGTATGCTTTTGCTGTTGGTGGCGCATCCAGGCGTTTTATTACTTTCTGAAGATCATAACATCATTTGGGTGAGTGCGGTGAAAACGGAACCCCGACGAAAAAAAATATAAATAATTCACAACTGGAGCTCGAGCGTTGAAATTGAAGGCGATGGTTTAGGCATGTTTCGGACACATTAACCGAGTACGAAAATCTAATGGGCACTCTAGGTGAGGCGACTTCCTGGTGAGGCGTGGTGGAGCGTGTCATTTGCTTCGCAGCACAGGACCTGTGATGACCATGCGGTGAAAATGATATGGAGAGAAAAACGTAGAATATCTCCTGCAACTGCCATTACGAATGAAAGAAGAAAATTGACATCCACCCGTAAATAAATCAATGGTTTTGTTTTCTTTAGAAATGAAGCCTTACAGTTGAAGGAAAATGTATGAAAAGGCAGCTGACGTTGACATTTGACTTATATGGCACACGCGAAAGCGAACAAGCGCTCGGTTTTATTAACGTGACGTGACTTCACGCCACCACTCATCATACCACTCAATATGCCACTACCGAAGCGCCCTCAAGCGCCAGCGTAATTCTGGTTCTGTTCGCTTCGCATGGCGTCCTAGATGTGGCGGCACGCAGGTTCTCAAAATCCGTGTGCTTCCTATCAAGGCGCCGTCGGCTACGACCGGGGCTTCCTTCCAACCATAGGCTCCAAGTCCTACCTTGGTCTTCTAGATAGCTAATCGAATTTGCTGTAATAATACTTCTGACATTTTATATTGGCTATAGAAAATTACTTCAAGAATATAGCCAATTACTGGCAGAAGTAACGGCACTCGAGAACCAGATGTTTGAGGCATGAAATGTTGGAGGCAGAGCTGAAAATTTGTCTGGGATATATCCTGTGAAAATCTTCCGCAACACATGAAAAGAGAAGCAATGCACACTTTGAGATCTCGCGTGTTCTGCCTCGCAAAGAGAAATCTGGCGCTGCTGCGCTGTTGTATGCATGAGAATGCCGTTACATTGTCACTTCGGATTGGCATCTTTATCGGAGAGCCAGGACACCTTGAAGACGAGCCTGGCTAGCAACGTTCCGTCTGCCACAATGATTCATTTCCTACTAAAACAGCACGTAAAGAGCTGTTTTAGCTTTATTATAATTAATAATTAATTAATATAATTAATACACAACAAATATGCTTTGTTTAAACATGGGGACTTGTGATTGGATGTACCATCAAATGAAACGTAAAAAGTATCAGCGGGACGCTTAAGTTGGAGGACAGACGACAAGGTCCACGCTCGCTTTGGAGCATTTTGTCGTCTGTTCTTGCTTTTCTTCGCTTGGTTCTGCGTTGTAGGTGAGTGAACGTTATTGAGAGATGTAATATGGGCGGAATGAAAACCTTTTCTGAAGTTTTTTTTTTTTTTTTTAAGAACGCCTTCTCTGTGTAGCCACATCCACGTTTTAGACGAAGCCTGGTACAACACCAGCCAACACAAGCCTCGCGCACCCATATATACCGTCATTCCCATGACGGCACAGCGCTCGTTAGAAAACCCCTACCGACTCCCATACTCTCGTAGTTCCCAAAGTATGTTTGACGGGTCACAATAAAGGTAGCATCATAAAATGTTAAACCCTTCCTTTCGTTAATAAAATTAAGCCTGTAAAGTACATGCGGTAGACCGAGCAGGCAGCACTGCGCATTCCCGTCTTTTCTTATCCAGCCACCGCAGCCTCGAGATCGCGTGACTGGTAGGTCATCGAGGCAAATGAAGGCGTGTCACTCGGGCACGTCAACGGGGCGCCAGCGAGTCAAGGGCGAGGTTTATCTGTCACGGTTACGTCACTGCGTTCATTGCAACATAGAGTCGCCTCGCACTGACCGTGCGTTGAAGCTAATTCTTCCAAACACGCACAGCCTTTGTCAAAAAAGATTTGCCGTGGTTGAACGCGGTTAAACCAAGTTTTTCGAGCGACAGCACGGTATTGCTTGCTTTCGGGAAGAACACAGACGCTGCTCGGCGCCGTCAGCAACTACCGCATCTACAGTTGCACCACAAGACGACACACAGACGCTGCTCGGCTCGGCAGCAGCAGCGAGCGAATTGACTATCATGCTGGGTCTCACTTCAACGCGAACTAAGTGTCGTAAAGCACAGCGCATACAAAGCTAGCGGCACTCGGCGCACTTTGTACACATCGCAGATCGCTTTGAAGATGAGGCACGCGCGACCGCGCACTTTGTCCACATCGCAGATCGCTTTCAAGATATGGGCGCCCACGCGGCGTACGCAGCAGCTGCCGGAAGTGACAGGACAAGTCCCAGTTTGACCTTGGCTGATCTTGAAGGTCAGATTCACCGAACCAGGCGTTTTCTGGGTTTGCACCTGGAGTAGTAAAGCTATCGATCTAAAAGAAAGATAACATTTTTTGCTCCTAACTCGTGGACATGACGCGCATAACAACTGTGAGTTTAACCACGTAAGTGACAGCCCTAACCGCCACTATGTGGACGAATGCGCCTGCGCTTGCAGTGGTGTAAAGCGACAACAGTTACTGAGCGCAGCGCGTTAACGGTGGAGCGAATATTTGTTCGGTTTTTATCATTGAGGTTGGTAGGCCACGCGAAGGGGTTCATGGCATTGCAGCTGCTTATTCATTCCTGAATGAAATGGCCAACAGCGCCTCATGTAATTTTCACGGGTGGGACCCGCCAGTAGAGTACCTCATGTGCTGATCCTTCGACGCTCAACGATGTACTCTATGTGTACGAGCTAGTTAGTCCCAGTTCCTTGGTTGACAGACCGCGCTCGGAAGAAAACGTCCCGAGGTCTTGGCCTAAGCACCCTTCTAGGCACATGGCCGCAAGAACCCTACGGAGCTTTTCGAAGGCCAGTGGACTGACTGTGTGAGTGCTATAGTTACTGTAAGTGAACGTTCCTCTGCGAATCTGTTCACACTTACTACCTCTTTAGTTTTCTTGTCTTTACTTCGCTGTCTTTCCCTTTTTTTTATGCGTAGGATAGCTAACCGGACACGGCCTTTGTTAACCTCCGTACCTTCCCTTCTTCATCCCTCTCTCTCTCTCTCTCTCAGTACAGTTAATGAAGCGGCGGTGTGGTGTCTAGGTCCATATACGCGTTATTAGTCATCGAACGTGAACTAAGGTTCTCCTATCGCGATGAGCCGCCCGCAGGTGTTCAGATGTGAAAAGTTGTCCTTGATAAGTTGTATCCCGTTCCTTTTTAACGGAAGGCGCTCTTCCCGATTCTTTATTTATTTTTTTCTTCCCGGGTAGTAGGAACAAACGAAAACAAGATGGCAAAATAAAAAGCGGGATTACAATTACAGACAATTTTCGTGGTAGTAGGATCTAGTTTCTGGTTTATCTTACAGTACCGAGCGAACTCACCGAGTATCCCGTTCACGGAGAACGTATAAACTGCTAAGCTTAGAGTACTGGTGCTTAGATCGGAAACTAAGTGTTTATTCACTATTCAGGGTTTCAATATTCAGGATTATTCAGTAGTCATGATCTCGTTCCGTTCGCACAAAACGTACCGCACACACTAACCACTTCCGTCAGTTTCATGACACGAACGTTTCGACCACGTTTAAACATTCGAGCCAGACTCACTTTATTTCTCCTATTGTGCAGTGACTTTGCATTCTTAAACCGGCACTGACGTTGAATCGCATCTGGAAGCGAGTACATTTCTTAAGAAAACTCAGAAACCTCTTTCGTTCTTATACTTATTGCCAATGCTACAAAGCGTGGTGTTGCGTTTCTAACACTTGAGGAGACGAAGACGTCTGTCTGCCATCCGTTTTCACTGAACGGGCCTTTAAAAGCGGCTTTTCATTTTCCACCACGTGTGGCGCCAAACCGTCCTTGTTTTATGGCCTCGTCGGGATCATCTTTTCCATTATTTTGTTTCCTTCGCCCCACCGAGGGTGTGGTGCCCATTTTCTCCGACAGGCGACAGACGATCGAAACTCCACCCCCTTTTCTTTTCTTTTTTTCCGGGTCATCCGCAATTTTTATGCCGCCCCTTGTGCGGAGGTGATTTTATGCTGGTACTTAAACTGCTCACGCCTTTGTTTCACTTTTAGCGCTTAGCTTTACTAGCTGTGCTGTGGCCTCGAGTACCGGCCGTATAGTACGTCATCGGTCATGTGACCTGGTGGAGCTCCCTAACCGGGTCTCGAGATAAGCCTGCAGCGTCGTTGGTTCTTCTATGCAGCATTGCTCAAGGCGCTCACGGCGGGGAGGTCCAAGATGGATCGGTGGAAGTGACGAAAGCAGCTGACGGATAACAACAGAAAAAAAAGGAAGACTAAAGACTGTTTGCATAAAAGTGAGACTAAAAGGACTTGCGATAGGAAGTTCATGTCTCTCTTGCATACGGTGCCGTTTACGTACGTGCATTTGCTGTTCAGTAACAACTTCAGACGCACGTTGATGAGCTTGCGTACTGCACGCCTCCGTGGACCCTCGTGGTTGTTGCGGCGCAATCTAGTGACGCCATCTAGCACGTACTCAGTGAATTATGGCTGTTGCGTCCGAGATTCCGGGGCACACCTTTGCGTATTTCCCCGCGTTGTGCTGTTTCTCGGTTGATCTTACAAATGACACAAGTGGATTCAGGATCCAAGTGGATGCACGAGCCAGCACGCACTCAGTTGCTATCGCAAATGATTATATGGAGGTTTTTCTGGTGCCATGTACAGGTGTTGCGAAAGAGCGCTGTGTATGTTTGATTTGTGAAAGTTATTGCGGTGTTGAGAAATTAATCCGATGCATATGATCGCGCTCGTCTCGTAGACCTTCCTGTCTTTCCTCTCTTTGTTTCTCTCTATATCTTTCTTTAATAGTAGAAAAGTTGAGCGTCTGTTCATGTGTATGGCTTACCTTATTGTATCCTGCCCACTTCGTTCAGGGGATACGTAATGAAAAGTTATTAACTAGTTCAGGTTTCGGTACATGATCCGTTTGGGATTGGTTCTTTCTGGTTTCCTTGCCTTCATTTGGCACCTCAGCGATGTTTCCTCTTTTGTAGCGTTAGCTACACTGGCCTAGCCAAGCCCGTTTCGCGCGGCACGCCAAGAGCCGTGCTGCGCATGCGCAAGGATCAGTGATGTCACACGGCTTGCGCACCGGAGCCACCGGAGCCGGCACCTCTCGCGCACTCCGCCGCTGCCGCGCGCGACTCACCGCCGCCGGTCTGCGCATTCCAGAGGAGTGACGTCGTAGCCGTGGTAGACGCACCGGCGCCGGCGCGCGCTCGCTGTGCAGTCGCCGTCTGACACTGCGCTGGAGCCGCTGCGCTTCTGACTGGCGTTTTCCAGTGTGGTATAGCCATGGAGAAGGAGAGCGCAAATGCTGCTCAACAGCGCAGAAGAACGGAGAAGCTTGACTCATCGGATCCCGAAGTAGTTGCCTGGCAATTAGCGGTTGAGCGTAGGAGACAACCAGGAAAGCTAAGAATAATCAGCTGAACCTTTGCTAACACTACGTATATCCTGGCATAGCCGAGCTAAGCCACTGCAACTTTTTCTATTGTTTATTTCGTGCTCGCTATCGCAAACATTCGAAATTTGTATTACAAATCCTACAGTCCTAGTCATTCGATTTGAGAATTCAGTGTTCGAAATTGCCTGATATTCGTTTCGCTACAAAGATAAGACATAAATACTTAATAGACGTGATGCAGGTGGACATTACAGTCGAACACCTTAGTTCGTCGTACTTGTAAATATTTGTAAATATACGCTTTTTTGTGCAACAATACAAACTATGGGTTCATAATTGAAAGGAACAGATGTAACGACTGGACTTGTCAAGTTTTGTGGTTCGGCTGCATATTAGCACAAGAATCTTTAGGATTATTTTAGTTTTGAATCAAAGTAGGTTACTTCAGAAGCTGCGAGCCCCGTAAGATTATCTTCCGCCGATGCAGCAATTGCTCCGGACCAAAAAATTCAGGATCATTGCAACAAGTTACTGTAGCATAAAGTGAAGTTTATCCACGAGAAGCTCACGCATGTAGGATGCATTTAAGGAGTCATGAAATATTTATAAAACCGACTTGACTGCGTCCGAGCATTGATGCATGAGTGAGGAAGGACACATATATGCTGGCTCATGCTGCCTCAAGTAACGCTAATCTACGGCGATGGTATACTTGTGGTGTTCGGCTCAAAAGATACCGATTTCTCTGCAACAAAATAGGTGGCGTCATCTGTCACCGCGCGCCGTCTTCTGCACCATTTTGCCGTAGCGGGGGTAGATGGCGCCACCGTTTCATTACAGAGACATTTGAAGATGCCTGTGTGTGGCCATAAGTGAGGCCTTCGTCCCTAATCATGGAGAACCAATCTGAAGAATACACGCCGAGATGACGCCCGAACTTTGCTGTCGAGGTAAGATAGAGCATAGAGAAAATGTACAACACAATTTATTCACGTCCCGTTAAGGAGGGCAAACGGGTTAAAAATGGCTACCCGTTCAGCGTGAAGCAGGCCAGCTTTGCATGCAGCCAGAGGCGGCCATGACAGGCGATGGCGTGATTTCTTTTACATGCGTGCAACGAATATCTGTGGAGACCTCGACAAAAACCACTTCTGCGGTAACAAACAATTACGCAAATCCCATGCACAGTGGGAATCAACTGGTATGCTAATAATATGACAGGCTTCCAGCACCGCTTATATGGGCTGTGCACAGCCCCGAAAAAGCTGGGTTTGCGCAAAGTTCCCATTTGGTGGAAATGAGGGCCTGTTAAGGTTGGTCTGCGGCAAAAAGCTAGTATACGGGGAGTTTTAGAGTTAGTTGCAGGCTTCGCAGATAATCATTAGGGGCTCCCTTTCTCCTATTTTTCAAGCGCGGTAAGAAATGCGCTGGTGGAAATCGGTGACAACTTATGGGCGATGCGCAGGATAATTTTAATGTTATGCGGGTTATTAAAGCCTTTACAGAAACTTAGATATGCAAGCGCCCCAGAGTGCTATGCCTTCTTAGAACCGTGCACGTTTGCTTGCTGTCCTGGGATATCACGCCCCTTGTGACGGAGTTCAATTTTGTCGAAAATGCGCGGAACCCTATGGCTGATGGGAGTGCAGGTTACGCATCAAACCACGATACATTTGCATCCGAACCGTGCACTCACCGGCAAGCCTAATTAATTCAGCCGATGGTCCTCCACACTATCCATAAAAAATAAATACAAAATAAAAAAGAAACCCGTATGACAAATAACGCTCATGGCCAATAACCTCGTATCACATGAGAACACGTCAGCACGCGAAATTCAATATGACGGCTTTTTTGCTTGCTTTACGTTGAGGATAGGCCAATTAGCGCAAGAGCATGCCTCATTCATTTCAGGCGACCAGTTGTGCGGGCGTTGCTGTAACCCAGGCCGCCATTGTCTCGGGCTCCTTTGAGGACACACGGTGTCCCTTCCCGCAATAGCGGTCCCGGCCGAGCTATTGTTTCCTCACGGTCACCGCCTCCCTCTTCTCGCGCTTCTTCCCTATAAGCTCCGGGTCTTCGCCACGGATTCTCCCCAAATCCTTCGCTGTCCTTCCCCTCCTAGGCAGCCGGTACTCTCGGGTATGGAACATGGAGCTTTTTCCCCCCAAATCCCTGAAAACCAGGTCACAGTATTCTTCCAACTCAACACAATATGTTGCGCCATAACGAAATGTAGAAGGCTTCCATCTACACACACACACACACACACACACACACACACACACTATATATATATATATATATATATATATATATATATATATATATGACATCCCTTTCTCCATCTCATGTTCTTGTCTGTAGTGTTGTGAACGAGCGGCCAGGACGCAGAGCTAGTCGACATTTTTTGTTTTTCTGTTCGCGCAGCGGAATTGTTCTTTCTTTACGGTTGCTAGAGCCTAGAGCTCTGTAGAGGCGACCGCGGATGCAAACTTCTCCGGGTATCAAATTTCCAGAGCCTCACTGTAGCTCTTTTCAACGAATAAATCGATGACTCTATTATAGATTTAAGATGGGTTGATTAAATGGTTGCCCGATTTTTTACGGGGAAGTGGCTAGTCCCTCCTAGGTCCCTCCGCTTTGAAAACGCGGCCGCCGCAGCCGGGATTCGATCCGGCGCCTTCGGGCTTAATTAGCTCCGCAACGCCAAAGCCCCTACGTCACCACGGTAGGTCTCGTAAAATCTGTGGTTAGTGTTAACCAGGCGTCACATGCCAACGAAATGTATTGCGATTAAAAACTATGCAGCTCCGGCGTACGTGGCGGAATCTCTGTGAAGGAACGAAGGAAGCAAGAGAAAGGCAGAAGGCAGGGAGGTTAACCCGGATAACGTCCGGTTGGCTGCCCTACACCGGGGGAATGGGAAGAGGGAATACAAAGATGACAGGGAGAGAGAGGAGGGAAGGAAAGAAGGGAAATGCGCGGTTAGTTCGCTGACGCGTGTGTTAGTGCACTAATAGTCACAGACGTTGACACAAGCCCGTCGTCCTCAAAAAGCACAAAAGTGCCTTCACCGCTTTATGGGCCGACGAGCGATGGGGGCGGTGTTCCAGGAGCACCTGCACGGAAAGCAAATCGCTTCACAAACTGTTCATGACAGCCGCGTCGGAGAACTGACTGCATGCACTGTAATGCCGGTTTTGAGTCTGAAAACACAGCCCATTTTGTAGGTCTTTCAGAATCAATTAATTCTAGTGAACGACGCAGAGCCGTTAGTTCTGCCGCCGTTGAGGTCGTGACATGCGATGTCTTGAACCGCAGTGTTGTTCCTCGCGTTGGTATAACCACCGCACCACCAGAACTCCACGACGTAGTCGATCCATCGGTACAGATGTGCACGTGGTCGTGGTTCCTGTACTTTTCATGCAAGAGGAGTAAGCTCAGTTGTTTTAGAGCAGGAGCCGGTACATCTGACTTCTTCTGTAGTCCTGGAATCGTTATATGTACTTGTGGACGGCTCAAACATCACGGAGGAAGCACTGGCTTGGCCGCAGGTGTGTACCCTGAAGTAAACCATGCACGATGTGCACTGACAGTAGCGCTAAATGTCGAGCAGCTCCTTTCAGCAGTGAGGCTCGCCAGGTGGTGGGAAGGGGTCCTAGCATAGTGTCTGAGATGCGTACGCATTGTCTCAACGGTAATGTGCGTCGTGATTGGGTAATCCTGGGCAATGGCAATGGTTTCAGCCTTTGACGCACTGCTTGGTAGGCCAAGACATATCTTAAGGACTTGGGCTTGAATGCTTTGAATCGTACGGAGGTTAGTCTTGCAGGTGTTGGATATTGCAGGCAGGCTGTACCGCAGGAATCCAACGAACAACACCATGTACAGCTGTAACATACCGCGTATGGATACTCCCCAACTTTTTCCTGCAAGGAACCTGAACAGGTGACAGATAGCAGACAGCCGCTTTTTCACGTAATTCACGTGCGGAGTCCAAGACAGGTCTCTGTCAATTACGACCCCCAGGAACCTGTGACTTCTGCTGTATGGTATAAGTTGTCTGTTAATTGATATTCCGTAAGCAGACATTGGCTTCCTGGTGAATGCCACCATTGCGCGCTTTTCACATGAAATTTCAAGTCCTTGTTGACGAAGGTAGCAAGATGTCATTTGGCTGCCTTCTGAAGCCGAGCGCGAAGCTGAAGTCGTATTACACTTGATGTCCAAATGCAGATGTCGTCCGCATAGATGCAAAGTCATACGGTGCTTGGCAGGTTGTCAACTAATCTCTGTGAAGCGAAGCTTTTACGCGAAAGGGGTAATTATAGGCTAAAACAGACTGATCATATTCTGATACGCGTTTTGCAGCAGAGCGATTACGTGTCACCCTGGCAAGACGCGGAGATCCCCCACCTCGCGTCCCACCGAAGATAGCGTAGTCTGAGGGATGTGGTCGTTATAGAGTGCAGCTCCGAGGCGCCCGTCCCTGCGTTGAGCGTCGGCGTGCCTCGGCGTCTCTCGGCGTCGTTCCTCGGCATAACCGAGCGAAGGAGCAGAGCGCAGGATGAAAGAGCGAACGCGGAGCGCAGCGGGAGATGAAATACGCTGAGAGCGGAGAGAGCGCCAGTGTGAAAAGTGGAGGAGGAGGGCATGGCGAAAGCGTGAGAGGAAAAGCGTAGTGCCGCGCAAGGCTGGCTTTGCGGCGACGACCTCTACCAGATGGCGCCAGAGTAGAGCGCGTTCGTCTGTTCACCGGTGGCACGCGGCGAGCCTGTCCAACGATACCATATATGTAAACAAAGCGCTGCATGAGCGTAGGTCTGTCTGCGGCGGCTGCTGGGAATAGCGCCCACGCGTCACCCACGCGCTGCCTCTCGCGATCTACCGATTAGCGAGGCAGTCGCGCCACACTTCGCTCCGTTTGCGACGTGCGGCACGAGTCAGATTGTCCGCGCCAGCCAATATATCGCTAAATGAAAACACGTATAGAGCTGCGCTGAAATCTCGCATTAGGGAGTATCGTGATCATCGGCGAATTTTTCGTCACACAATCCGCAAACTTCCGTTTCGTCGTCTCAAGGGTGGATCGCTTTATTCGGCGAGAAACCGATCGAGTAGACACGCCGAACCCTGGCGATGAAGGCTTACAAAGGTTCGCTTAAATAAAGGAATCATGCGCTTGAAGGATTATCGTTGTTGCAGTGAGGACATTTGAGCATCGTTTGTTCTTTCGTTTCGTAATTCCGTAAGGAACATAACTGGTCACCGGCACATCTGTAGACGTAGTACAGGTGGCTATATATAAGCCGATTCGTTATGTGAGCGCTGTCCTCTGTACGACTTATTAAGCAGGAAGAATACAGCAAATTTCCCAACAAATAGCAATATTTTCAGCCGAAAGCATCTATAGCTTTGTCATCACTCCTTTATCTCTCGTTACGATGGCATCTGTGTTGTTTTGTGTGTATCTGTGTGCATTATTAATATTTTTTGTGTGTTGACGACAGGAGGACATATCGTAGGGCAGAAATTGTCGTCGCTATTCTTATACGTCCAAAATTACATCTCAGTGTTGACGGGGGCACGTGGATCTCATCTTTCTATTCCCTCTTTCCCATCCCCCAGAGTAGGGTAGCCAACCAGACGCATTTCTGGTTAACATCCCTGCCGTCTCTTTCTGTCCTCCTCCACCTCCTCCTCCTCCTCCTCCAAAATTACAGCAGACTTTTTATCGTGAACCTGTAGTCTCCTCGCGTATCGTAACGAGATATTAAACTTACGACAAACTGTTGTCGCGCAGACAGTTTTCGAGACTTTTTTTCTCTCTCTCCCTCCTCTTTTCCATTTTTTTGTGACTACGAAACTTAGTAGCAACAATACGACGATAGATCGTACTATAAAATTTCCGTCGCAACTACGTCTGGGTGTATGGTACAGTATGATTATTTTCAAAGTGCGAACTACAGCATTACGATGAACTGCTGCGGAGAAAAAGTTAATAAGAAGAAAAAAGAAAAACTGCTCGCGATAGATGTTCGTCTGCTTTTCCAGTGGGCGCTTGGCGGGGTCTCTCCGGATCATTTCTTCTTAAAATTTTATTGTAAAAATAAACCCGGTGTTCGATAAAATTGAAAATGGTGGGTGCTCAAAGCCAGCTCATTTCTTACCAAGTTCGGTAGATCCTGAGAATACAATATGTCTTGATATTAAGCTTTTCCAAATGTGGCGACAGTGCACTGATGTTTCAGGCATCATTTTCCCAAACAGCCTTGCAAGGTGTACTGCACTCTTAAGACTAGATGAAACACGAATGTATCTTGTGTCAGATTTTATGGACGCACTTAAAAACTGCGTAATGCTGACTCTGATAGGATTAGGATGGGGCATAGGCTCAGGAGTAAACGGACGCGTCTTTGTATACTCATCGGGTTAAATTAAAAACTGCCAAAAAATACGTGACGTCCACTGACACGAATATCAGGCAAATGATATATAGATATCATATCATATCATAAGAAGCCAACAAAGACACCAAGGGCAACATAGGGGAAATTACTTATATTGCCTGATTGAATTTAAGAAGTGATAACTTAATGGAAATGAAAATGGAGGAAAATACAACTGGCCGCAGGTGGGGAACGATCCCATGTCTTCGCATTACGCGTGCGATGCTCTTACAATTGAGCTACCGCGGCACCGGTTTCCCCATCCACTTTCTGGCGTAAATTATGTTTTACTACTACAACTAACCACTTCGTTAGTTGTAGTACTAAAACTAAAAAACAACTAAAAGGAGTGTTAGCCAGCGCCACCACTCACAAATCTTGGTGGCGGATGTGGAACATCCTTTCTGCCGCAGGCGTCGCGAGTACGTGCTCTTTTTGGGTGAAGGCAACTGGTCAATAAACCCACGTGCGCTACCCGAAGGCATCAATGTTGCCGGATTCGAGACCCTCGTTATGTAATGAACGAGAAGAAGAGAAACCGAGGTGCCCGATTTTTATTAATCATATAAGAAGCGAACAAACAAAGGCACCAAGAGCAAATACAACATATATATGTTGGAAGTTAGCGTCATGTCTGTGTTTTCCGTGTGCCTTCTTGCATTCTCGTCTATATGCGCAACAATCGTACTCCACGATGACCATACCAACAAGCCTGTATTGCAGCACTGGTAAAAACATGTTTGTCTAGTCTTCACTTCTCCATCTGTTCGCGAAAATCACCTCCTTTTTCTTTTCTTCTTTTTGTTTACTTTTTCTCACTTTTGTGTTCTTTTCAAAACCTGCTTCGGCTTCCCGATTATGCTCCTACTTGCCTCCCCGTGTCTATTTTGGTAGCGTTTTCTTTGGCCCGAGATTGCGGAGTCGGCTGTTTCCGCTCGTTTATAGGTGTTTTCGATACTCGTTTCGGTCCTACTGCATTAACCCTCCAACCGACCGCCGCGATGTTGTTACTCTTTCTCGGGCTCAGTGTTGACGGGGGCGCGTGGATTGAGGCGATAGCGAAGGACTATAAGTCTTAAGCTCCTAGTTCCTTTTCGCAGTGGTGTCGTTCGCGTACGAGTCCTGTTTTTCATATATTACCTAGAGAAGGATTACATTTCGACGGTTACGTTTCCGATTGGAGGCATAGAATACGCTCTCCTCCTCCTCACCCGTCTTTTCCTGAACAGACGATATGCGAAATTCCGTACGCAAGCTTTCCTGTGCGCCTAACTTAGTGTAACCAAAAACTACCGAGCTCCCGTTAACAAGAAACGCGCGTTTTGAATGCGTCGGTAACGGACTGCGTATTTACGCATTGTTTACGATTTTAACCACACGTTCGCCATACTGGTTAGGTAAGACGAAGTGACTGAAGAAGCACTTTTGTGGGCTTTTCATATCGCCTAGCTACCTTTAGCGGCTCTATTGCGCGCGGGTGTATTCGGTATTATAGTGTAAGCCTCCAAGGGACAACCGACCTCCTTGCGTCCATGACCGAGCATAGAGGGACGTCGCCAAGAGGGAGGCAAGGGGTGGCGGTCGCCTCCCCTAAAAGTTTTCCTGTCACCCCTACATCTGCGAGGAGGTGCGCCCGAACCAACTCAATCTCGAAAGCAGGAGCAAAGTGCAGTACTCGTAAAAAATGGGGACGCTTAAGCTTCGCATTCAAGAGTGGAACGCGATAGCGTTATCGGGCCCCGTTCGCATCGCATTTTCTTACGAGTTAGGCTTCACGGCAACCTATAATGTGGGAAAGCCAGCTGACAAAGACCGAGCTTACGCCGTTCCCCTTAAAGTCGGCTTCACCTTCAAAAACAAATGCATTGCTGGGAAGACATTTTTTTCAAGGGAAATATAAGCAGTCTTATATCAAAATATGAAGGCCCTAGAACCTTTTTTTTAATTATTTTACTAATTGTTCGCAGTTGCCCAAGGCGCGCGTGTCCAAAACGCATTAGGCAAGCTAAGTCCCAGTTTGACCTTGGCTGAGCTTGAAGGTCAGATTTACGGAACCAGGCGTTTTCTGGGTATGTACCTGGAGTAGTAGAGCTATGGCTATAAAATATTGCGAAAAATTCGCAATGATGAGAAATTGTTATTATTTGTTTTGAAAACATATATACACTTGACAGGAAAGGAGGAAAGCGAGGACTAGGATGGCAGCTGCCATTCCGGAAGGGGCACAATGCCGGCCTACTCTTCAGGAAGGCGGAGACAGAAACGTAGAAGTGGAAGTTAGGAGGAAGGGCAGGAAAGATGAAAGAAAGAGCAAGATGAAAAATCGCAAAGAATAAAGCAATAAATCGAAACACTAAATGATGCGCAATATAGGCAGCCTGCAGTCGAACTTCCGGCGTGCCTACGCTGGCTGAGGACGTACCTACAAAACAAGATGTCCGACAAAAGCCTCAAGGGCTTGGCGGTTCTCGCAGTGGAAAAAAAGTCACAGCAATATGTTAGGAACCGAGTGATATCGTCGACGCCTTTGACGCTAGGAATTGGAACAGGCTAATCCACTTGCACTGAATGCGAGCGCGCCTTCTATCTCAAATTGTACGTGCATTTGTGTGACTAATAAAACGCTGGTAATAAGGCAAGCCGCTGTGCATCTGGGTGGTGTATGATTAAAATTAGGTAGATGTATACAAAAATGCTAGATAAAAGTTATGTAGAGCATGCCTGGTTAAATCAAGCGGGCTAGGTGACTGTTACCACCCCGTTTCAAAGGTGATACCATTAAATCATCACCATCATCATCGTTGTAGAATAAAAACTACTAAAACAAAATCAATTCTCAGATGGTTCTTTATCTATTGACTGACGCGGCTAAAAGAACTATCATCCGTCAGTCTGCAATGTTTCACAATTCTCAAATACCGTTCTCAATCGATAGATCATTGCGTCTGCCGCTTTGAAATATCCCCCCCCCCCCCACGAATAAGTTAATCCTAGCGCCGTCACTACGAGCATATCGTATCAAGTTGAGAGAGTGGGTAAGTGTAAGTTCAAAGCCGTAGAAAAAGGGAAGAGGCGGGGAATGACCCAAGCAAAGAATTGAATGACATGCCGCGCAGCTTTTGTTCCATCCTTTTTCCTTGTCGTGCCTGTTCGTTCTTTTGTTCTGACAGGCTTTCATCACTTTGTAATCGAAGCTTCGCATTCCCTATAGCGCACCGACAAAACAAGAAGAACGAATAAAAGAAGGCGCATAACTTTTGCACAAGGTTGCACGCATTTAAGGAAAAGACCACGTGAATGCGGAGTTTCGCGGCCGTTTTCAGAGCTGGCATTTCTAGTGATGATTCGTGCGTAGGAAGTACAACCCAGAAGGTTAAGAGTTGTGCCGTGATGGTCTTATTTACGTAAAAGGAACTTTAGCAGCTTTAGCACCCAGTCGTAGCCAATCTGCCCTTGCGTGCAAGCGCCGATGCGATATGGTGCACTGCTAAAGAGAACACGGAGTTACTATTGTGCAATCAAATATACGCTTCAAATAAGGTATGGAGAGCTGCAGTATATTTTTAATGTGCGGATGTCTGTCTGATGCATCATGTC
>NC_051162.1:159202668-159211488 GCF_013339745.2 Dermacentor silvarum
CGGTTCCTGGATCTGCGCCTACTGAGACTCGGGAACCGGTCGGGACGTTAAGGAAAAGAGCGCGCGCGCGCGTGTAAGCGAGGGTGACGACTGCCGGCGAAGGCGCGGCTTCTATGCGCACGCGCCCGCACGAGGTCTGGTAAGAAGAAAACGATGAGCGGTGCAACTTGCTTTCTTGTTGGTGTGACGATATCTCAGCGGCGTCACGGAGGAGAAGAGCGGGAAGGAAACGAAGAGGTCTCAATTTTTATTGCGATACCAGTTAGATGAGGAGGCGTTCTACTCTGGCGGCTGCTGCTTACGGCGCGGCGCCGCATCTTGAAAGCGATTTGCGACGTGGACAACGTACGCCACGCCGAGTGCGGGTAGGTTCGTATGCGCTGTGCTTTCGACGTCTAGTTCGCGTTGAAGCGAGAGACAGCGCGAAGGTCAATTCGCTCGCTGCTGCTGCAGCGCTTCCTCACTCCAGCGTTTTGACAGCGAGTGTCCGCGGTCATCGAGCGAGATGAGTTCATGTTTGCTGGTGCACGCGTGACACCATGCCTGTTAACTTAGTATGCCTATGTTTACAAGTTTATACGGCCGATAAAACTGCTATACTTACTTCGTATAGCTGTCCACTAATTTGCTATCGCAATCGATGCTTCGCCTATCGGGCGAAACTACGACTTTTCTTTTTTTAGTCGCAGCTATGCGAAGCTAACAGGTAATGAAGCCAAGGAAATCGTAAGGGAAATAGCTATGGTTTTAATCGCAATGTAGCAATAGTAAATAAACACACACACACACACACACACACACACACACACACACACACACACACACAAACGCAGAATCCAATGCATTGTTGAAATGTAATGACCTAAAGCTTTTTTTGAGTTAGTGAGGCAGCAGAATCAGCCGGATGGCTCGAGCCCATGGCTTCAACGCCTGAATAGCTGCATGAGTTGTCGGCGTCAGTGAGGACAGCAGCTCACATACATCAGGTCCTATAAACAAACAGATCAGCAGCGCTCATCAGCTACACTGTTAGTAACGAGGTGAAGCAGTGCAGAATGTTGAACAAAGTAAAGTTTGTGCTACCGCAACGCAAGAAATAAATAAAAAGAAAATAAACACAATCTAGCAAAGTAAGTACATGACGATAAAAGTGGTGAGAGGGAGGGGTGTAAAACATTGTTGTTTTACACCCCTCCCTGTTGTTTGCTCAATGTACTGTTGTCAGCAGAAGCGGTGACCAACTGACACACGAAATAATTGAGGCTGAAAGGATTTCGCGACCTGGTTCTGGGGGTGCCAGCACACCATCTGTGCATTTGTCAGATAAGGAGTGTCCTAAGGATGTGAATTGCGCATGTTCAGTGTGATGACTGACGGGTATACAAACGCGGGTCGCCGAAAATAAAGCTTTTTGTTCGAAGTTAGCGCTCCTCTGTCGTCTCGTCTTTTCTGTCGTTGTGCGCATCTGCGCTTCAATTGACCCCTGCAATAGGGTATAGGAAGGGCCTGCTCCAAAGTTCCCTTGTCTCCTGCGGTTACTAGGACACCTACGGTTAATAGGACGTACCGCATCCGCCGCCGTTGCCCTGCACTGCTAAATAATTTACACACTTAAAAGAGAATAAGGGTGCAAATCTATCTATAACTCGGTCTGTAACTCACGGGTGTAAAGATGTGATTTGTGGACCAGCTTACAGGTTATCTCTCTTTTAACGGTGTAAATTAAATTATTTTAACAGTGTGAGTGGCGCTGACTGACGTTCCCAGGCCTGTATTTTGGCGTATAGGTTTCATAGGACGTGCAGCAGAGGGAAGCGAAGGCGTTGCTGCAATTTCCAAGGACAACAAACCTGCGCAAATGGCTTTAGCCTTAACTCGTTATAATTGTGATCGTGACTGGCTGTGGTCGTGTATGTGCTCTTTCCCTCTTTGCTTAGTTCTTATCTTTCAATCCTCCTCTTCCCTGTTCCCCAGTGTAGAATAGCAAATCGGATTTCCGTTCTGGTTGAAGCCCCTTCTTGTTCTTTTCTTTTGTGTGTTGATTTTAGCGTTGTGTCCTGTGCGCAATTCTCTTTCTCGCTCCAACTCACTTTGGCCCTAGAGTTAACAATGTATCAAGTCTCTTTCGTAACCCTTTTGTTATGATGTTCGTCACTAGAACAATTAAAATCTCCGTTCTTACCCTTTACTTACGCGAACAGATCACACTATGGCCGTGATGCCAAAAGCGGGATCTTATACAGGGGACAGAGGGTTCTCCTGTGTTCCCAAGCGAGGCAAGCGCGCGAAATAGGAAGGGTTTTTCGGTGACACGGCTCTTGCATTGCCTTCAGCCACCGCACCAGGCTGATATCGCGCTGTCGAGTTGTTTTGCGATACCGCGTGACCTCCACCTCTGCTTTCTGTGACACGAATGGTCCGACGAACAGCCAGGCTAACATCTCCGGCATACCATTAAAGCAAGTTTCTCTCTCTCTCTCTCTCTCCTTTTTCACGTCCGCGCTGCCCTTAGGGTGGTCTTGAACGGTTCGCATCAAAGGTGCCGCGAAATTAATTATTTCTGACACTCTAGAAGCATTCAGACTTCGGTCCGTATAATCAAAGAGTGGACTGTTACGTAAAAAAATAATCAAATAAAAAAGTGCACAAAAAGCGAGACACAACATCTTTGTGCTAGTACTCCTTCTAAATAAGAACGCAAGAGAGAAGTGCGGTTCGCTTGCTAAAGAAAATCTCACCTTCGCGGGCTTTGCGTCGTCCCGTCTTATGGAGAGAAACCAGCGCAGGTATAGAGGGAGCCGAGGAAGCTAAAACAAAAACAAAAAGTTAAAAAAAAGCGAAGAGCCCCCGGACTGAAGAACAGCGTGAACTCCACACACCGGGTCTCGGTTCGAGTTTTCTCGGCTTTTATGCTAATTACATAGTCTGCTGAGCACCTGGCAAGAAACCGAGCTTTCTCAAGCAGGAACCACGCGAGAAAGCTGCAGGGCAAGCAAATGAAATAACAATGAAACAACGAAAAGTCGTACGACGACAGCTTTTCTTCCTTACTTGGGGAAGACGGCGAAAGCGTTCTTAACAAGGTTACACGTCAGCTTACGCTGGGGCGCGAACAGAGATTAGCGCTTATAATGAGTGGACGCGTGGTCTGAATCCCGGCACACCCCACTGCGCTTGGCGCGCCAGTCTGGAACCTTCATACTTTAGCTGTTTATTCGTGCGAGACTCTGATGTGCTCGCAGGTATTGTCGAAGCTGTTTTTTTTTTTCTTTATTTTTCTCTCGTTTTGTCTTTCGGATCTCAAAAAGCGCTGCAGGACGACTGCGCTATACTGTAGGTAACATCCTTTCTGTTACATTTTTTTTTCTTCTCTTCTTTTTTTTTTTTTCTCACATCGGTAACCTTGTTTCTCTGCCTCTCGTCGCAATAATTTGGCTACCCGTCGTATAACAAGGCATGAAGGTACTGTGGGAAAGCTTTCGCGTGCTTTCTTTATTGAGTGCGATTTTTTTTATCGAACTGAAAATAAAAGAAAGAAATTTATTCGAATGTATTGTTGAATACTATACCTGTAGGAGGGACGTGACGGCGGCTGTACGAGCCGTGCCGTCGTCCCTACTCAGAAGGCGAAGGCGGCGAGCCGAGCGACGGGGCTGCGACGACCAGCGTGGCTGGCTTTTGGAACAACACTGCGCGTGCCGAGCTTGCGCCTCGAGCACGCGCTGCGCTTCTTTATTTTTCTCTTTCTTTGATAGCCGGCGCCAAGGCACCGGCTGAGAGCGCCGAATAAAGCGCTCCGCGCTGCGTCGTCGGTGGCCGCTACATATCTTTTCACGTATAAGAGGAATAAAAACCATTGGCGAGGGAAATGTGAACAGTTGAAAATACTACAGGGAAACTTTAAAACAAGGAAAAAGAAACCTAGAGATACATAGAAACATAAATGCACTAAGAGGGGCATGCAAAGCTCGTTTTCAGAGAAAAGAAACCAAGAAGAGAAAAAAACTAATCAACAACATAAAAGGGGTAGGTGTGAAGGGGAGGGAAATGATTGCGCAGTACATGAAATGACAATATACAAAGAAGTACACACACACACACGCACAGAGTACAAAAAAGGCGGATCTGCTGAGCACTGTTTGCTGTTATAAATGTTAACAGTTTGAAGAAAAAAAAACGGATAAATACCTAACCGCGATAATTCCGGGAGGTGGTGACCTCCTGTTTGTATTGATGAAACACGTGATTGATCCGGATACTTGCCAGATCGAGCGAAAATTGGTTGAGCTTTGGATCGATTGTTGAAAACAAATTCCTTTAAAAAATCTTTGAAGTTCCTTTAAAAATTCCTTTAAAATATATTAGGAAGTACCGCTTCTACGTGTTGCATGTAAGCGTCCGTGCTTTGTGTTTTTTTTAGGTCATTTTCCCTGGCATATTTTACATTTAAAGTAGCTCTGCCCTTTGCTCTTCGGACTTTCGTAGTTTCAAAGGTTAAAAGTTACGCAATCCTGAGAGAGTGGCATATAATTGCAGGCAATAATGGCCACGTCAAACTTTGCCAATCATTTAAAATCTAGTAACTAGCAATATCTGTGGCTAACAACAGTAGCAAACTATCATCCCTAGCAAAAGACGAGTGGGCAAATGTCAACAGGAGCACCACTCACTTCCAGTTGCTTTATTTTTCAACTACATATGTCGTCTAAGACGCTACACATTTCTGTTTTATTAATATTGTTGCAGGAGCAAAGTAGACCCACAAGTGTATAATTATGCATATTTACAAGCGATATACCTATATGGCACTCAGGCAACGGCCAGAGTTGTTGTTGCCTCAAAACATGGCTCGTACCCACGAGGTGGATTGGCCACACTGGATGAAATGAAACATAGCCAGAGTCTTCGTCATTCTCTAGTTCGTGTTAACTTCGTTCTCTTCGCAGTAACAATATTATTACACGTGGAAGCCATGCTACTTACGTAATGGTATCATATTTTGGTTTCGATTATTCTGCGTTTTGTTATTTCACATTCTTGTATCTGGTACATATTTGCATATTGTTTTCGTTTTGGTATACTTGTCGAAATGAGATTACACCATTCGCTTTTTTATTCGTATCAACTGATTTTTACAATTGCTTCTCAAACACAATCAACGGGTTTCCCGAATTCATTCATTTACGAAAGTATATTTTGTCTAATATCATTTAACGACCCCACGCCGAAGCAATAAAGTCACTCCGTAAAGCCACTTTGTGAAGGTGAACCAATATAGTCACTCTGTGAAGGTGGATGACAGCTTCGTCATCTACCTTCACAGAGTGGAATGATTCATGAATTTTTTGTTAAAAATTTGTTGGTTCATGCAATCTATCTCGCACTGTTACGCAACAGAAGAAAAGCACAAGTTCTGGGTCGTCGCCATCAATTTCCTTTTGCCATCTCAATTTTTCTTTGCAGAAGAAGAAACAAAGAAACACCTATTAAGGTTTCACCATTACGTCAAGTCTTTAAAGAGTCTTCGAAATCTATCAAACAAACCTAAGAAATAAACTGACAAGAACGAGTTTTCTGGAGCTTTTACTTTAAGTCTTCAAGGATCAGGGCCGTATAATCTCCGCTTCAGCATCAATTGCGTCAGCACAAAGCTTAATCGCCTTATCGGGAAACTTTTCCGTGGGAGTCCTTGAGACTTTGGAAAACGGGATCGCGATCGATGAAAAGCCGGAGGCGAACGGTTACTGCGCAACTCACGAGATTGGGCACACGTCGTATCTAAGCATGCGAACCCTTTGTTTTGTTATTTCCTACTTCTACATCGATATTTTTTTTCGGCTATTTAGGCCTGAAAATTAGATGACCATGTGTCTGTTGCGGTGGAGCAAGCAACATTAATCGCTATTATATTATAGGTATGAAGATATTTTCAAGAACGACCACTTAAATTTGTTCCAAAATAATATTTCGACTTATTGCGATGACTGAAATAAGGGAAAGGCTTTGCGCACGAGTATCTGATGCAGCCGTGTGTGAACAAATTCCTGTGCACAATATATTTTTTGCCACGTTTGATCTTCTGCAGCGCTTGTGTAATTACATTTTTGTTTACATTTACACGAAGTTGACTGCCTTACGGTATCCTGTAGATACCTTGGGTGCCTTAGATCGCTCTGGTGTGTGATAAGGGCGTTTCGCGAAAGCCCAAAATTTAGACCATTGTCCCGATAAAACTGTAACTACCACCGAGATAGTATTTGGCGAAAATGTTAAGAACATTCCGGCTCATGTGCTTACGAAGTTAAAAATGTATTGGCGAAGCGTGACTTGTGTTAAAGATTTCCTTAACAAGTGCATAGAA
This sequence comes from Dermacentor silvarum, assembly GCF_013339745.2. NCBI lineage: Eukaryota > Metazoa > Arthropoda > Arachnida > Ixodida > Ixodidae > Dermacentor > Dermacentor silvarum. The sequence continues at coordinate 159,209,030 of NC_051162.1, forward strand.
GCCGGTACACAATGGCATCTTGTGCCAGGGTCGTGACATTTGAGCGTATGGTGTCACCCTTGAAGGCCTCCCACGTACAGGTGATAGCAGGGGTGAGGGTAACCACAGCTGTAATTCTCCTCAGGGAAACTTCCTTCGCCTTAGTGAGGTTGCAGGAGAGAGTGGGGGCACGCGATGGAATGTAATCATGTGTGTAGCGTCGAAGGCGCGGCAGAGTGTCAGGTGTTCTTACTGTCCTCTAGAATGTCATCTGCCATGTCAGTGGAAAGGTTAGAGCTATGTCTTTGTAGCCAGCGTAGAACACTCAGAGGCGAATGGTTATTAGTATTATGTATTGGTCAACAAATTTGTGCTATAGTCAGTAAAGGTTCTGCGCTGTTTGAAACGCAACTAAGGAGCTGTCACATAAGACAGCAGTATCCACTAAACCACACCAGTCGACTGACCTCGTCAGGGAAATTCACTGGTGGCGGCACCAGGCGCTGAGCTGCACTCAAGAGAGAGGATAGCAGACCTCCTCACCGCCGAACTCACTATGCCTTTCGAATCTCCGACGAATCATTACCGCAAGTATTACCTCCGAACTGCTGTTATTACTAGATCAATGCCCCGAGTACATATTCCTGATTGACTAACGCATTTTGTAAATGGCGTCACTTCACGCAGGCACGTGATCGTACTTGGTCTCGAGTACTCTTGCCCCTCTCAACGTTCGAAGGCTGGTAAAAACGAGGAGGTCTTTTCTCCTCACCCTGCGGAGTATCTCTCACACAAACAATAGCCCACCATACAGTTCGAAATATATCCGATGAAATGTGATGGCTACACGAGTGTTTTAAGGCAATAGCCCTGAGTAACAATGATCAAGAGAGCCCAGTATGCTGTAGTAAATCGTATATTCAAAGGTTGTGGCTGTATACGAGGCCATAAGATTCGTGTTTTTCTGACCACGAACAAAGCCCGCAGCCCCAAGCGAGGCGTATCCTCTGCGTGGCGAGCTGCCGCCAGCGATTCCCACCCACACTTAGTGCCTCATCCGGCAAACTTCCTGCGTCCGCGCGAAGCGCGTCGTTCCCAGTGACGTCACGCGACTGTCCCCCTCCACCTGCGCCCTCTTTCGGGTGGCCTGTCTCACGCTGTTTTTGCTCACTTTTCTTTCTTTCTCTTTCTCTCTCTCTCTCTCTTTCATGGTTCTCTCCGGCAACCGCACGACGCAGGTCGTCGCTAGCCCTGGTCGGTCTGGTTTAGTCGCCGGCAACCCAAGCGCCGTCGAAGACCGGAAGAACCGTCCAGCTTTGAACCCTGGTTTCGGGCAGGTAAGAAGCCCTTCACCGGAAACGGAAGTAACAGAGCGTCGGGACCCGGATGCCTGGAATGCCCCGGACGATTCGTCGGCGTGTGGAGGTGTGATGTCCGGCCATAGCCACTGCGCCCAGGAGGGGAACACCTAGGAACTGTCGAAGGAAAACGAGTGAACGCGAGTGACTGGTGAGGCGCCACACGGAGAGCCGTTTCTGGCTGGCTTCGTTCAGTGCTCGGAAAGTGTGAACGACTTGTGTGATACAGTTTCGAATTCTACGGTGAAGTTAGCGAAAGTGGTGTGCTGATCGGTGACTACTCGCTTGTGTGGCTTTCTGGCTGGAGCTTGTGTTCGAGTGGACTACTTACTAACGCGCCTCGGAGCTTGGGAGCGTTTTTACCTCGCCCGTCAGGAACAATCTGGAGTCCTAGGGTAAGTTTGTGCTTTTTTATTTTAGCTAAGGGATAACGGAGCGCTTTCCTATATGCCTACAGTTAGCGAAAATCAAAAAATTTTTGCTGCAGGTCTGGATGCATTGGATCCAACGTCATTTAGCGCGATACCTTTTAATATATTCGAATCTTCAACAAATGAATGAGGTTCCACGTGTACCTTTACGATGACGAATTGGAGAATGTTTGTTTTACTTTTGTAAACGCTGCATTCTTTGTCCTGATGCCTGTGTAAGAATATCCGTGGTACGATCCCACCATAATTCTGTTGATCCGCGTATAACCTAACAAAAACGGTATCAAATCATTGGGGTCGCAAATGATAGAATGAACGTCATATTTATTTCATCTTAGAGCTGTTGTGTAGTTTCGAAATTTAACTGCACACACTTTGACGTCGATGAAGGATAGCGTTGTTTCATTGAACTAAAATTGGAACACTATGCTATTTGTACATCCGTTTTCAATGATGCTAAATCCCAGCAAGTTTCTGAAGGAAACATGAAGCTTGTTATCCCGTGCAAAGGGAATATTGATTTATATTCGCTAGCCTAGTAGGCTGCAGTACGCAGCTTTGCTTCAAATATATTTTGTCAGAATCATAGCACTGGGAAAAAGTTTAGTAGTGCATTGAAAACTATTTCTAATGACAGAAATGAACCCATGTGGATTATATCTCGCTAGAACTCTTTGCAGCTGCATTCATT
>NC_051162.1:159211588-159244854 GCF_013339745.2 Dermacentor silvarum
GCACTTTAAGAGTGTCAGTTTTCCATGTGAACGCACTGTTTTTTTCAGTCGTGCTGACCGGACTAGAATTCTCGGCCTTTAGAAGATCATGTGATGTTGTGATTGCTGTATGCATGCATCGCTTCTTCTCTTTCTTGTCATTACCCACCACGGTGCTTATCTCGTTCACACGAGGCGAAGCCTACTGCACTCTCTCCCCCTTCCTCTCTCTTTCTCTTTTTACCCCCGTACTCCTCTCCCCCGCGCAAGGTAGCCAACCGCAACTACCTTTGGTTAACCTCCTTGCCTTTCCTTGCATCCTTTCTCTGTATCTCTCTCTCTGCGTTGAATGAAACAAACGAAGTTTAATTGACAGCGATTGGTCCTTTCCTACCTAAATCTATCAGTTGCGGGTTTTTTGCACTGTTGCAATTATGAACTGTCACCAACCCACCCCGTCTACCGTTGTCCTAAGCTTTACAATGGTTTGGGGATTGCCATAACGTGTCCGCGACAGTGATGCCACCAATCCCGTAGAAGATGCCCGCAAAGCCGTTGCGATAAAACAGCTCCCGGCAAAAGACATCGCGATGAACATTCGTATTTTTCAAGAGAAACGGCGGAACACTGATGTGGTTGTGCCTGGCACTTGAGTTGGCTGACTCCTCGAGGATTCAAGTGGACATTCCGACATGCGTTTCTCGCGTTTCCCGCTCGCGAATGTAGGTCATGTTCAACACAAAAGTGTGCCTTCTGCGTAATGTATTGTACGCCGTATTATAAGCAGTTGCCAGGTCGTTAAAGATTCTCTCGTTTCCTCGCACTATCTATAGTGGCAATTTTGCCCGCCAAACATGTGCAAGCGACCCATTGCAGAAATAATATGTCAGCAGATTATGAAGCATAGCGAAATGTTTTAGAACTGCGCAGTCCGGAAATAACAATATGCTTCCACGCACAGTAACACACTATAACAAATACGCATGATGTCTTTTTACAAATGATGCTCTCCCGTTCTTGGCATGCCTGAGAGATGAGCCAAGAGACTTCTAGAATTAGAAAAATGTCTTCAAACGTGGAAGACTTAGTCCAAGCCCAAACTCCACTCTTAACCCGTGTTCTCATCTGCAAAGAAGAAAACGCTGAATCACGTAGAACCAAAATGGAAATAGATACTACAGACAGGGTACCGGAAACATAGTTCCAGAATTTCCTGTATTTTTCAAGCTTCCTGCAGGGGCACTTTCCACTAAGTCATGCGATCTAGTACTTTTTTTTTTTCGTCGACAATACCGACCACGCGTTTTTCTTTATTTATTTTCTATCAAGGCGGTCCGCATTGCAAGCGCCCAACATTCGCGGGTAGGTGCCGGAACACCTTCCTCCCTCCCCCGTTAGGCGTCGCCGCCATCGTCGACAACAGCGGCGCTCGGTTGATCACGGTTGCCCCTGGCAACGGCTGGGTTGCGTCCCATGCATTTTTAATCCCGACGAAAAGGCGGCTAAGGAAGCGACGGGAAAGCCGAGCATGGAGAGAGGGAAAGCAAGAACGGGGGAATGGGGAAGCTTTCCTGTCGGGCTAATGTTGCCCGCGGTGCCAGTGTCGAAGGCGAAGGGGCGCGCGCTTGTGTGCGCGCAGCATTGTTCTACGTGTCAGTGCGTGCGAACGTACATGTGCAAGTTTGGATGCGCGCGCGCGCGCTTGTGTGTGCGCGTGTGTGTGTGGATGTGTGTGAGAGAGAGAGAGACAGAGTGAGAGAGAGTGTTGGTGTCATCTGAGGAGGGGAGTTGCCGCGTTACCAAGCTTCAGTGGCAGTTTCGGTTGGCTTCGCCTAGCCACCGTGTGGGCAGGTCCAGCGTTGGCCACGCTAGATTTACTGCTCTGCGCCTCGCTGGCCTCGCAGCGACTCTTCGCTCGCTCGCCTGCGTCGCTTGATATATATATATATATATATATATATATATATATATATATATATATATATACAGGTGCGCGAATCTGTTGGGCAGGCCGCTGCAGGTTAACTGAGCTCGCCAAGCGCGTCAGCCGCTACAGAGGTGCGCCGCGGCGTAATAGCCGCGATTGGAGTTGCATGCAAATGAAGAACGGGAGCTTGCATGCGTCGTTTCCTCCGTCTCGTGTGGCGGATCTCGCGAGTTTAATTTGTAAATCCCGCAAAGCCTCGTCGCACCTCGTCGCAGCATCGGGAGCGTCGTGCACTTTGGGGGACTTGCAGAGAAGAGCGCACCGTTCCTTTATTCGTAGCCCCGAATAGTGGCGCCTCTTTTCTCGTAGCTTTTAATTTGACAGATTTCAGGGGTACCTGCGTGTCTTGGCCCACAGAAACAGGGTGCTGATTGCAATGGGATTGTGCTGCTGCGTGGCTGCGTCTGCTGACGTCTTGTTACCCAATTGAGTTGCAAGATGTAGTAAGCCCGGGGAGAAGGGCTGTACTTGATTGCGATAGAGAACCTTTCCTTTATCTTGATTTGCCGGACCGCACTTTAATAATTCGGTCGACAAATGAAATAGCGGGTTCTCTAATAGTGAAGTTATCGAATTCGTATCGAATGGGAACATTCGAGAAAAGTGGGCTTCGAATATCGGATCGCATGCCTAATATATCCCTACTACTGAATATACAGAAAGAAATAGCCGGAACCACTGAAAGAAAACATGTTACAAACAAAAGAACAAATTTTTGTTGAATACATGCAAAGCCATTTGGTACTTCGTTCAATGTAGGATCTTGCAAATGTGCCATAGCGGAAAACAAGTCAGAATAAATAATTGTTCTATGACCACGTTATGTGGCAGCCTTAAAAATTTGATTGATGGATTGACTGACTGGTTGATTGATTTATTGATTGATTGTTCTCTGCATTATGCCCCTCGCAATAATGCCAATGGCGCTGCGAGTTTTGTTTGAATAAAGAATAAAAGAATTGATTGAATGACGGCGGTGTTGCAAATGTAAATGATAAATACATCGCTGGCTTCTAGACAATTCTAAATACTTTCACTTTACCTATCACGCACTTGAACAAATATGTTAGAAGTCAATCGATGCAGCTCATAAGTAGTTCGCCGTGTGATACGTGGTGCGCCTGGCAGTAATGTAATGTGATTAGTGAAACAACAAAGATCTTTTTTTTTCACTTTTTGATTACGTGAGAACGATAGCTCAAAATACCTGATAATTCCATAATGTCATTTGTGGAACAAAAAAATATAATGAACGTTGTTTTGTTTTCAAACTAGCTATCAACATAACGGAATTTGGGGGCTAATATAGTCCCGCATATGGTTCTTTCTTCTGGCCTGGGCTTACTAGACAAATAGTAACCGCGAAAGCAACAAAGAAATACTTAGCCCAATGCAATACAATGAACAAAATTGTTAGAAAAATTGATAACTTATGTGTGAAATTTTCTGTACTGCTGTATTTCTTGTTTTTACTTATTTCAGCTACTTTTGTTTTATGTGGTTTCGCAGTATAAAATAGCAGCTGCCTTAGAAGTGTTTTATCCTTTAATAACAACATTTAGGACCCCTTTAACAAGTTTGTTGGGTCCAAAAAGTGTGTACTTTGTTTACGTTAACAATACCTTATTCATGTTAAATAAGCTTTCTAACTTTCTAAGTTTTCAAACAGAGAACTATGCGTGTATGACCACGCCTGCCGTCATTTATTTTTTTTTTTTTGTCCCGTTCTGCGCTTTACGCTTTTGTTAAATCACCTAAATGTCATTGTCGTTGCATCACTGGTTCCCCTTCCTCTTACGCACATAGGGGAAAAAAAGAAAAACTAAGAAAAGTTATGTTGCTTTCACGAAACAATGTCCGAAAAGATAATGATCCCAAGAGCCCCGCTGTTTCGGCATTCACCAGTCTCACAGGCGCCCGTTACTACCCGCACGTCAGGAATGATGGAAAGGCCGCCCAAGCACGTAATACCGTTCACTTTTTTTTTCCACGCAAAGCGACAACTACCTCGAGAAGGAACTATGTTCCGAAGACTCGAGGACATCGAGGCGCTCATCGGTCACATCGACCATGCACTGCGTCACTCGTAGCGTCTCTCGCATCTTCCGACGCGTAGCTGCCAATCCGTAAAAACAATAAGCCAATCGATCAGTTAGTTGGACAGCCCGCGCCTTCCCCCGTTTTGCCATCAAAAGAGCGGCACGCTGCTCGTAGGGTCAGAACAGCGACGTCCAAGCGGTGGCATGCAGTCCTGGATCTCTTCCATGACAGGGAAGGGAGAGAGGTAGTAAAAATTCGCAGGACGGTTACGAGTGTCTAACGCGAATGTTTAAGTGCTTGCTGTGGTGCAGGTCAGGTGTTTTAATGCCATAGCATTATATGGCTCACGAGGCGGGAAATCGGTCGTTGGCGTGTCCACGATGGTCCAAAAAGTCAAGTGAGCCCGAGTGAGCCAATCGCAGCAGTTGATGACGTCAATTAAGGGAAAGGTAGTTAAGGCGAAGTTACCTAACGCAGAGTGAATTAAGGCGTAGTTAATTGAGGCACAGTTATTTAAGACACATGTTTACTTAAGATAGAGTTCATTGCGGTACTAGAACCCACGACCATTTGTGGTAATTAAGGTGAAGTTAATTAAGGCACAGTTTATTAAGACAGAGTTAACAAATGCACTCGAACTCACGACCTTTGGTGGCCGCAGTGCTTTCGCATTGATCCACGTATGGATAACTCTAAGTGCCCCTTGAATTTTCGTTCTCGATTTCGAGCTCGCCAAATCGCTAGCGGGTCTGAAGTGCCTGCTTCCTCCATGGCATTTCAGTGTAAAGGATGTATTATAGCGTTCACGTTTAAACTACTACGCTCCTCTCCGACGCTTGAGTAGTGCTCGCCGGTTTTTTAAGCATACGCTCGCCCAGCCGAAGGTGGTATTACGACGACAACAATGTAGATGACGATTGTGAAGTGACTACGATGGTCCAACGAGGACGTAATGAGAACAATGGGATGGTATCATGATGGCATCATGGCAGGATAACAAGTTAACAACCACATGACGACGGCTGTATCATGACGATGCAATGACGGCTATGCCATGACAAGGACGTCGTAATCACTATTGAGTGACGACACAGCATGGTTACGGTGGAACGAAGAGAGAATGGCGTCGATGAAACGAAGAAGGCGCTATGACGGCGACATAGTTTTCATTTCTCTACCTATAGATATTATGACTTGGCGTGCGAGTTCGCCTGATTAGGAAATCTACCTATAAAGGTCCATTGCCCCGTATGCTCCATGCCAGTTTTAACGTCTATTCGGGCAAACATACACACACACGCACACACACACACACACACACACACACACACACCACACACACACACACACACACACACACACACACACACACACACACACACACACGCACGCGCACGCACACGCACACGCACACGCGCACACACACACACACACACACACACACACACACACATTTCCATTCTTACTAGACTTCGCGACAGTGCCTTCGGAGACAGAATAAAGTAAAGGGGAAGGCAACGAGGTCGAGCAGTCGAGCAAGAAATGCAGCTTGACCTGAACTTGGAGAATTGCAGCTGGCAGAAATTTTATGGCATATTGGAAACGATGTCTTGCCTGAAAGAAGATGAGTCGAGTTTCTAATGTTACGTATAGAGCCACCAATCGTGCGCAAAAGGTAAATGAACTTTGCGACCTGGATAGTCTGTCGTAAAATATTTGTTATTGTTATTATTATTGTCGTCGCTGTTGTTCTTGTTGCTGTTAGAACTTCACACGTATCTGTAAGAAAACATTCGCCGCAAAGGCAAAAACTACGTACCGCTGTGTATGCATGATGTGCTAAGAGTGTCAAGTACATAGTGTATCCAACATTCGCCAGGGAGTAAACGGCATGAAATATATAAAATGTTAGAAATAAAATGGCCTTTCGGCGAATGGTTGTTGCCCGCTAACAGAAAAGCCCGCTACCCGCCGCGGTGGCTCAGTCAGCTAAGGCGTTGCGCTGCTGAGCACGCGATCGCGGGATCGAATCCCGGCCGTGGCGGCCGCATTTCGATGGAGGCGAAATGCAAAAATGCCCGTGTGCTTGCGTTGTAGTGCACGTTAAAGAACCCCAGGTGGTCAAAATTAATCCGGAGCCCTCCACTACGGCGTGCCTCATAATCGGAACTGGTTTTCGCACGTGAAACCCCAGAAAGAAGAAGACGAATTTGAAGTCTAGGTAACTCCGTTTTCCTCCACATCATACCGCTCGTGGATTTCGTCAGATCAAACCCAAAATAAACGTTCGTTTGAACTTGCGCTTCCAAGCCTACATTTAAGGGCCGTATGTTGCATCGTGAAATCAGGATGCACTGCATTACGTAAGATGAAGTAGAAAAGAAAAAAAAAGAAACTCGTTTAAGAAACCTGCTTATTCCGTTATCAGAACACGCTATGAATGCATGAAACGCCGTCAGCTTCGCTCCTTCACCTCGGCTAAGCTGTTTATCTGTTTAGAAGTTCGGCATGTGAAAGGAAAATGTAACTCTAGCGCCAAAGAAGGTGACTAACGAGATTCGCGCCTCCTGAGTCGAAGCGCAGACGTCGCTTGCGGCTCTCACGTAGGCGCAGTTGTTTGTTAGGTCATTTTGGCTCGGATTGATGCTCATTGCGCAAGACGTCAACAGATGGCAGCACCAATGCGCTCACTTCATATTACGCGCGGGAAACGCAGGAAAACACGTGCTCGCGCACTCTAGTGGCAGAGAGGGAGGCAAAGAAGCGCAAAAAAAAAAACTACAAAAATTGTTAGTCGGGTGACATGTCGTCTGCTAGCTCGCTTTTTTTAACACAGACGAGTATCGTGGCGCAGGCGGCGCACGAACTGTTGAGCCACGCCAAAAAAAAAAAAAAAATGTAAATCCAAAAATAATAAACGAAGCATTAAGTCATGCCAAAAGCACATTCCGCTAGCGCAGTTCGAATTGGGAGTGACGTCGGTGCACGCGGTGGTCCATTAAAAGCGCGACGTTCCTTTTCCGAGTCGAAACGAGCGGCTGCGACTTTTAATGGCATCTCGACGGGCACCACTCCCTACCTCACCGCGCGTCGTCTGCCGTTTTCCACTCGTCGTCTGCTTTCATTTCTTGTCCCGTCGTCTGCTCCTCTCTCGTCGTTTCCTTTCTGTTCGTTCCTCCCGCGCTTTTATTTTCGTCTCGAAAACTCGACTCGCTGGGCTGTGTGATAGTTCCAGACTCTACACACTCTCCCCCCTCGTCTTCCACATCCTTCGCTTCTCTTTCCGTCGCCGGCTCCCTCCCGTGTAGCCCGGTGTCGACGTGAACTTGTTGCGTCGCTGGCTGTGCGGAAAGTCTTGGCTCGGCTGCGGATTCCACGCCGGCTTCGGCTTGCTCTTTCATTGGCCTCTCTCAATCTCTCTCTCTCTCTCTCCCTCCCTTCGTTCTTTTTGTTTCTTTCACCCTCACGCCGGCGTTTCGGAAGTACTACAAAAGGATGCGAGCGGCGTGCGGCCGACTGAGAAAGGGTGTTGTGTTCCGTTGGCGCTGCAGCAGCGGCGACGGCCGTGAAGAGATCAAAAAGAAGAAAACAAAGAAAAGCACGAAAGTCTCGCAATCTACCACTCCCGTCGTGGCTAGCTGAGGCGCCACGCGCTTTCGCTGCCTCCGTACGTCGCGCGTTCGCCACCGAGCCGGCTTGCAACTAGGGTGCTCGAAGAGAGTGCGGGGGAGTTTTTCGCTGAAGTATTCCAGTCGAAAGTCGTCGCTCGGTCTTCTGGCTCCTTGGGTCGGAGTTGTTCTCTCCACCACGTTGTCGTCCAAGTACGCTGCGCTCCATTTGACGGATTAACGGAGCGGCGAGTGTGCCGTGGATTTCGTTGCACCGATCGGCCGGTGTTATTTTCTTTCTGGGTGGTGTTGCTTTCTTTTTCCTACTTTGCATCGCCCGGTAGTGCCGTGTTGACAGTGTGCTTCTCGATCAGCGCTGGAGACTACGCTTCTACTGAAGTCTGTGGGTCGACAGTTATCGAGCGACGGGACGTGCGCAGAGACGGCTTCACTCAGGTCAGCATAAATTTTCTTGTTGTGCGGAATTTCATTCGAATATTCGCTGGCAAATTAGCCTATTATTTGCTGCTGAATGGTGAGCACTCGCAACTAAATGGAATCTATCAGTACTATTAAAAATGTGAATATATGTGACCGATGTGCGTATGTTTTCAGGCTGAAATTTAGTTTAAGTGATCGCCATTCAATTCACTTTTTATGTTGCCAAGTACAGGCGAGCAATAATTTGCATCGTGCAAGCACACACTGGTCTGTGTACCTTTCAGTGCGTATGAACTCGACAGGAGGTATAACTGTGTTTACGTCTTGAAATTGTGCATGACATTCTGCTGCATCTAGCTGCACCTACAGAAAAAAAGGCAAGAAAAACAATTACCATGTGGGCCGCTGGCATCGTCTCTTGGGACCTGGGCCATCAACCAGTCGCTTTCGAGCTACCGTTTTAATGCACATTCCCAAACACTAAAACCGCTTTTGTCGACTCTTGTTTTAACTCCGCTGCTGCTTTATGTTGGGGGCATGTATGACTCGTGTCCCCGTCAACGCGAAAAGTGCATTCATAAAAACTGTCACACGTTCATGACCGTTATGTTTCTTACGCAACACGTGCCATCTGCAGTGCAACGATCTGTGCATGTGCTCTCGTGTCTCAGCTGCATTCCAGTAACAACGCCGGATCATTCCGCTATTCTTCACAAGCTTCATGTTTGTCAACATAGGAGGCGCTGGTATCCTCACTTGGGTTACTCTATCTGCGTATATAGCAGGAGTTTAAGCAATGAAAAAGAAACAAGAGTGAATGAAGGGCATGTCCGCCTCTTTAGTCGCAATTAAGGATTTGTTCGCACGCATTTGTGCGCCAGCGCATCTCGGAGGTCACACGTGAACTTCGTGGGCGCGCCGCCTGATGGTGCAAGGTGTCTGCGCGAGAGAGATGCCCGAACAAGGATCACACATTGCTTGCGTCCTTCTGTCATGGCTGCGTATACGTTTTACACTGTGCAGCCAACTGCTTTGGAGTTTGGATCTTGGCATAGCCTGTGAACGATTCAATGCATAATCATAAAAATTGCATAAGGACAAATTCAGGACTTTGTGGTGGATACACGTAAACGTATTAGTACTCCATGAAACTACACGCTGCATAGGATGAAAGCCAACAAAACTGTGCGCTTTTCTTAAGCTTCGCATCACATAGATTCCAATATGCAGTGGATCTGCAATTTTTTTTTCTGTCCTTTTCTTCATTTATTGTCGAAGCGACAAGCGCGTTTACGTTGAAACGAATGTCACTCCCATACTGCGTCGCCGCCAACTGCAGTTTCCACTTGTGCAGCTGCGATGCATGTGACAATGATTGCACATTTCCTGCGAAAGAGGGAAAGAGAAACGAGAAATAACAAGTATGGAAGTGAAAATTGAGGCAGCGCGTGGGTACCCGCCAGAACAAGCTGACGAGGGCATTTCCGGCCAGAGCAGACATAGCAGGGGGTGTCGTAATGTAAAAAAAAAACTATTCCGAATGAAATTGCAGACCGTACTTGGTGCTCACGTTGCAACACTGTCTGCGCAAGAGTGCTGCTAGCTCTCTTCTTTATGAATTAAAAAAAAAGCTTAAGGCCAACGCTAAAAAACTTGAAATTGCCAAGGGGTTACATCAAAACTTTACTTTCGCTCAATGGACGGAAAAGGGTTGATTACTGTGGGGGAAGATCGCGGCCAAACTTAAATGTCTTGAATTTCGTGCGCAATCTCTGTACCCAGTCGTCCATGTGACGTCAGGAATTCAGCGGGTTTCCTCGTGCTTTGGCGCCGGTGACGTTGTCAAAACTTGCTAGCTTGACTTTTCGCTTTCCTCGGAAAACAATCATTTTTTATTTATTTCAAAATACCTTACAGACCTCAATTGAGGCATTGAGTAAGGGGGGTAGTACATAGAAAATACACACAAAATACATAGGATATATGACATACATAAAACAGTCGCAATTTACATAACACAACCGGACCCACAACCAAGGTACTAACGCGGCATAGCGAGATAACGATAAACACAGCGACATAACGGTACCAGTGCTACAGTAACGTGCAAAGCATAGTGCAAATACAAGAATGCGTGATGCGACAACCGTAAAACCTCACAATTTATTGGACATATAGTCGGTCAAGGCGACAACCGTAAACCTCACATTTTATTGGACATATAGTCGGTCAAGGCGTCACGGAATGAATCATAGTTGGACAGGCATGAGAATTCCAAAACCTGACGGCACGATGCTCGCGTACTTTTTTTTTACTTTTTTTTCGGCGACCTAACTGCACACTAAACACGAATAGACAATGTTGAAGTATGTGACGGGGCTGCTGAGCACGAGGTCGCGGGATCGAATCCCGGCCACGGCGGCCGCATTTCGATGGGGGCGAAATGCGAAAACACCCGTGTACTTACATTTAGGTGCACGTTAAAGAACCCCAGGTGGTCCAAATTTCCGGAGTCCCCCACTACGGCGTGCCTCATAATCAGAACTGGTTTTGGCACGTAAAACCCCATAATTTAATTTCAAGTATGTGACGTCACAGCCAGCTAGTGCAGAAACTGCCCGGTAGCGTCATCATGAATCATTGCTTTCATAGCAAGAGTCCATGGTCTCTGGTATTGCGGATGCCTGTTTCACTAATGCACTTGAACTTCATATCCATCTATAGTGGTCCGCTTAACTTTAATATGAAGCAGAGAGGTGTCGAGTTTGGTTCTTGACGATATAAAAAAAGAAGGCGACATGTGTGTTACACTCGCGCTATCAATGTGGCAGTGAGGACAATCATCCGGCATTTAACTTTTACCTAGTCTCGTTTGCAGATCGGCTTGGTAACGTTGCTCCATTATTTGGATTCTATTTCGCGTTGTTAAAAATTATTTATGTTCGCATTATGGTTTGCATCGCCGAATTACCGTTGCTGGTGCGAGTGGGGCACCTTTTATTTTTATTTGTCCCCGAAAGATAACTGATCCACATTTGCCAGTTGTATTATAGCGTCCGTCGTCTTTCAAGCAGGGCTTAATTATTTCGGGCTGCGAAGGTTGTAAAGATTTAATATGTCAATTTTCCATCAATCTGTCTACTTCGGGTGCATATCTGGTAAGACCCTAAACGTAAATTCAAAATTCTCACTCTTCTACAAATATTTATTAAGCAGTATACAAGAAATACAACTCAATGCTCTGTTTCTTCATAATGCTATAGTATCATCTATATTATTCATAAAATAGAAATATTTTAGGCCAATCAGAATAAAATGTGCAGTCTCCATCAAGCTTCACGAATACTCGCTTAACCTGGTGAATGCACTTGCACGGCCGCTCGATAAAAAATCCAGCGGCCGTTGTACTTGCATGGCTCGGGTTGTCATTTGAATGGATGCGTGTTAAGACTTCCTTTTTTTAACGCTTTGATTTGTTTGCGATGGCCGATATCCCTTATATAATGTCGATGTACGCGTGTTATAAAACTTTACTTCGGTCTTCTTACAGTGCATACATATAACGAGCAAGGTCACCCTCGTGCGATCCTTTGAGATTTGTGTAACTGTAGTGCTGCGATAATCTAACTACCAGTGCTCGTCATGAAGTCAAATCACCGGTAAGAATCGTCAACATCTTTGTGAGGCTGCGTGAGATGACGGGAAAGAATGAAGTGCAGTGGCTTACTACCACGGTATCCATTTATGGGCAGAAAGCTCGAACATCCGTTTTGCTCTGGGATAGCTTTATTGGCTCTTTTCCCGTATGTGTGAAATATATTCAGTTGAATACGTCGTTTTCTCCTTTCGAGATAAATTCTGACGAAGTATCTTCAGTGCCCCAACACATTAACGTTTCTTTTAAATTGTCATTGGAGAAAAAGAAAAAAATTACACCATGGTTCCCGTAGGGAAACCCTGAGTAGTATGCAAGCAGCCATGGGGTCGACCACGGCGCTGACACTGGCGTTGACGCTGGCGCTGTCCGTGGCACTCATCGCGGCGTTGCGGGAGGAGCGGAGCGCACGCGCGCGTCAATATACCGCGAGCTACAGTGGCGCCCCCCAGCGGAGTATGCAGCGCCTACCGTCGCGCCTCTAACCTAAGCTGATTCGCATTATCGCGCGCGGAGCCGCAGGTGTTGCCATTCGTTGCGCAATCCGGAGAGGAGAGGAGCGTCGTAGAGGAGAGGAGGAATGCCGAGAGGAGATGAGACAAGGAGAGGAGGGGGAGGAGGATGCGCAGTGCGGGTGTGGACGCCGCACGGCGGATGGATGGAGGGAGGGAGAGAGTGACATAGCCCCGACCATAAGCTGCATCTAAAAAGAAGTTAGAAAGTTATAGTTATCACTGTGCAGTGTCCTGTGTACTATTTAGCGCATGCGCGTCCCCTCCTCCTCTCTCTCCTCTACTACGCTCCCCCCTTTCTCTCCTCTAGGAATCCGAAGCGGCATGCTCGACAGGTGGTGCGACAGCTGCATATATACACCGCTGGGGCCGCCACGGTAGTTCCGCGGTATGAAAATGACGGAGCGCGCGCGCCTCATTCTCTCTCTTGTGCAGCGCCGCGATGAGCGCTCGGGCCGCTGCTGCGAAACCATTTCCCGCTCAAGCTGCATACTCCGCTGGGGGCGCCACGGTAGTTCTGCGGTATGAAAATGACGGAGCGCGCGCGCCTCATTCTGTCTCCTGTGCAGCACCGCGATGAGCGCCCGGGCCGCTGACACGAAACCATCTCCCGCTCAAGCTAACCATCTCCCCGCTGGTTTGCATCCACCCATGGTTCCCTTTAGCGGGAGATGGAGTAATTTTTTGTCTGCCTGGTACTGAAATATATGCCACGGAAAGTTAATCTAAAAATCATGGACCGAATTCACAAGGCTTTTCTTCGTTCGAAATTACCTTTTTAATTGGCCAACATCAGGACTGGCTAGATTTAGCTCTTACGAACACCTCTAGCGTAAGGTCCTTTTGTGAACACGGATCCATTCGCTTTTTAAACCGCAGGACAGCTCAATTTCTTTACCTGAAAACTCGATAGAATAGCCGCTTCTTTGACAATGACTCACTTCTCATTAAGTCCGTAGCTTACGCAATGTCGATGACGCCGCGTATTTCTTTCAAGCAAGCGTCACTGATGCCATTTTGCAACAGCTAAGCACCGCAAAACATGGCAGAATCGCGGCAGACACTTATGCAAAGTTGTAGTAGCAACAACGAGAGCAACAACAAGAAAAAGTCAAGCGGCCTTGACGTTAGACAGCTTCTAATGCCGATCGATTACTTCACCGTGAAGACCAGTGGCTTCCTCACTTTTCCCTAAGCCCATCTCTTCCCTGCTGAGGCTTTTGTTTTGTACACCTAGGCTTGGGGATTTGCGTACATATGTAGTGTCTTTGTGAACGCCTTTATCTGGCGAGCAAGAAACGTCCACCTGTTTTTTTTTTTCGTTTTTTTTTTATCTCCTCCAGAACCGATAGGCCATTAGCGAGAGCCTCTTTATGGAAGCGTAGCACCCAGTTATCTCGCTTCTTTATTTTTTTCTTATTATTCGCCTGTGCGTAATGCGGTCAAACGCTCGAGGACCGAGTCGTAAATGCCCGGAATGCTTTATGACCGACGAGGCGCAAAAGCCAGAAAGAAAGTAATAATAAGGACGTGATGTGAGCTGAGATACTTGGCCGAAAGAAGGGAATATAAAGAGGGACTCTTCCGACAGCGTCCGTTGCAGACGCCGAAAGCACGCCGTTTCGTCTGCTTTAACGGCACGTACTTCTGCCGCGCGCCGACGTACGTCTGTTCGGGTGGCAGACGTACGTCTGCTCGACTGGAATGCGGGACTACTGTGCGCTGATTCTACGAACTGCTTTTCTGTGAACCACGCAACGACAACAAGAGCAATAGTGGCTCGAATGACCATCGCTGCACTGGCACGAATTCTGTTGAAACGGGAGAAGGACGTTCGTACTTAAATTACGAGTCGCGTAACGCACGCTTGGAAGCACGGCTTCGCTGGGTGCCGAGGGAGTGGTAGGGAAATGTTGCCTGGCTTGAAGGCAGCGTCCGAATCGCGGTGGCGTCCGCGTCGGACAATAGGTGATGTCCAAATGCATCACCCATTGTCATCCGGCGTCTTCAGTGCACAAACGCATGGCCTCAGAGATTCACTTTTCGGATTTGGACACAACCTATGCTGACAGATAACATCGTGCATTGCCTGCAGATGAAGAAATATCGGGCAGACGAAATGAATGAACGACGTGGTCATTCCACGATCCGCTTGGCATTATTTTGCTGGTTATTCTCCTAGCGGAGCGTGTGAAGAGAAAGGTGAAGGTGAATGTACATGCTCTGTTTGTGTTTGTTATATATTTATTGCGATTAACGTTATCTCTATAGATTTAGGTGCGCGTCTAAGAACCGCAGGCGGACAAAATCCGAGGCCCTCAACTACGGGCGTCTGTGACCGCAGCTTGATTGCTTTGGTGCGTTAAGCTTCAGCAATCAATCAATCAATCATTATGATTAATGTTCTTGACTGTTAAAGAACACCATCCATCAGAAACAACCTTATGTTTGTAGGAAATAATTCGCTCTATATCTGACCGTTGCAGTTGTGCAGCTCTCGCACTGGCACCACTCGGTCGAACGATCGTACTAGGTCAAAACGTAATACTTTATTATTTTCTGTGATCCGGCTCGGGGATTGTCCAGCATTTTCACTCAGGGATCGGATTACCTCTTGTTCTCACAAAGTACAACACCAAGTTGTGTTTTAAAGAGCTCGGCATTACGTGTAAGCGCAGTATCTCTGTCTGAATTTTTAAATATACGATGGAATATTCTGCGCACATTTTGCTCACCATCAATACGACATTCCACTGTGAGAAAGACGTATAGAAAAACGGAGGGGGGGGGGGATACATACGGAAAGAAATGAGAAAGGAGCGCAATCGCGATTAAGAAACGAACGAATCGTCGGCATTATCGCCTTTTCAGCACATGGAATAACAAGCTGTGCTTTTGTCTCCCCATTTCCTTTCGGCCCGCTGCCGCGTCAGTAAGATCGCTTCATCTCCGTTCGCAACAATGTTTTATTCCTGTCTTGGACGTTATTATGCCTAAGCCTACATCCCATTATCCTGGCAAGCCTTCACAATTATGCCGTACCCCTGTCAAAACAGTTGGGCCGTTAATGTAGTCGGCTCGGAAATTCATAACCTGACGTCTCTTTTCGAGCTCCCTTTTGATCCTTTGCATTCCCGCGCCTATAGCACATCGCGAGATTGGGATGACGCCGGAACAAAAGCGTAAAAAAAAAAGGACGGAAATATTTCATCGAGTCGGCAGCCGCTTTTGTCGCTGCAATTAGGATCGCTGCTCGCAGGCTAATCTAATTTATTCACGGGCTGAAAAGCCAGTGCGAGTGGTTTTATTCAAGCTTTTTTTTTTCCCTTACTTTGCAGCGCAGCTTTCAGGCGACCGCCTTCCCCAAAGATAATACTTTCTATTACTATTATTTCCTCTTTCTTTTGTTTTCTTTCTTTTTTTTTGGGACCTCTGCGGCTTCCTTACACAATTTGTCTTTGAGCTATAGGGTTCGGAATTTTAAAACGCATTCAAGCAGTGGGTACAGTCTTTCTTTTTTGTGTGTGTGTGTATGTGCGTGTGCTTTCAAATCAATGGTAGAAGTAGGCTGTATTTCCAATCTATTTTTAGTGTGACTCCTGCGAAAACGTTTATTTTAGACAAAAGCGGAAGGGAGACTTTATAGTGCGAGTTCGCGTGCATTATCACATATTTAGCGTCCGTTTCGGTGAAAAAATTTCCTTTCGACAAATGCCGCGAAGGGATTTAGCTTTAGACTTGTAAATTATGGTCCTTTCTTGGAAGAGAGTAATTTTACCATGATATTATTTTCTGAGCTTTTGTGGCATGAAGCAGCTTAAGTTTTTTTTTTTTTTTTTTGTGCTTGGGCAGTGGACCTGAGTGTACGACTATGCGCAGACGGACACTGTATAACTTTGTCTTCGTATTTGTTTAATTTTTATTAGTTGACTGAAATATAAAAAGAAAGACTGATGGCAGTGGTGGTTGCAGGCTGCTTTTCACACACGCGCTCTCTTTCAGCAAAGCTCTGTATCTTTCAGTCTACACCACGTGAGTTGTGGCTATACCCTACACCCACTCTTGCTCCGCCGCAACCAGATGCGAAGTTCAGGATGCAGTGAAACATAGACCAGTCAATGCGCGTCACCGAACCAACCTCTCCTGGCTCCAGTAAATGCGGGTGCTGACAGATAACAGCCCTTCCAGTTCGCTTGGCGGTCAAATAAGGTTTCACTATGTCATATTTCATGTAGTACCTTAACGACACAGCATTTCGAGATCATGCGACGCCATTCGACTGCCACAGATAGCTCGCACTTCGATTATATGTTTCCTGCCTGTCGAAGTTTCATGCAATCGTGGTGTCATGCTGAATCAAGCCCAACGTCATTCCTGTGAGCTCATGTTTCGCGTCTATCTTCTCCTTAAACGACCCGTAGCACTTAAGACTGGTTCGCTTACTGGGTACCTAACTTGGTACGCATGTTTACGTGTGCAATCCTTTCAACACGCTCCGCGTCTCGAAATTCGCTTATTCTGAGCACTCAAACAACGCCGCTCCAGTAGGCCTAGTGTGCTATTTCTTGAAGCGATCAGCTGTCACGGTCTCTTGTTACGAAAGTAATTGCATACCTTTACCACTCCTCTAACGACCCCGTTGCGTAAACTGTATATCGCGTTACGACGGGCCGATGCAACCCCCCGCGATGTCATTAACACGACACGCAGATCCTTTGACCGGACGCAAGCCTCGGGTCGGAACTGAATTGCGGAAAGTTTTTGAGCCCCCGAAGGGAGGAAACTCTTATCGCGCCGACAATGAAAGGCCTGGCCTTGAGCCTTAACGAACCCTCTATAATGCCGTGCTTGCATCGTCGGACATCTTCAGTCACGTTCCCCCCTCCCCCCTTTCCCCCCCTCCCCTTTTCTCGAGCTCGTCTCTTCGGTTCAACGACCTCCTGCAACCCTACTATAGCTACGTATGCTTATTATTCGTCGCACCTATCCCGACATCTCGCCACTCGCGTAGCCTGCCTGCGAGAAGATCCGTGTCACCTTCTTTGGCAGAGATTGCACCTCCTCGAGGGTCCACTTGAGCTTGCGGAGGCGTGCCGGAGATAAACGTCGATTGTTCGCTGCCTCCTCTACCCAACCCCTCGTTTCTTTTTCCGTGCCCGTGTAAGACTGTCAACAGCTACGCTGGCTCGGGTTGATAGGGGCTTCCGCTGCGAATCGGGGTCTAGTTCGCATATGTACGCACGCGCGCAACTCTCGCACTCTAACACGTGGCCTAAGATTAATGTCCCGATGCGTGATTTCATCTATGCTGCAGTGCCCATTGCGTTATCTTAGCACAAAGCCATGACACACACGTCTGCCAAGCGCAAGTCCGAAGCTTTTACGCGCTCCTCTACAGCATCGTACCCCCTTTCCGACGCATTTTGCCTCTCCGGGCCCCATCAAAATAAAGTTTTTTTCTCTCTCTCTCTCTTTTTTTTGCTCTCTCTTCCCCAGTGCGCGGTAGCAAACTGGAAATTCTCATCTGGTTAACTACCCTGCATTTGCTCATCTGTCTATCTGATGAGGCTGTCTGTCTGCATAGCATCGTTTTCTGCCTCGATGCGTGTTAATGACGAATGCGTTTTGATGGATGCGTTCACGCTACTTATGCTAAACCAGTGCATGTGAACCAGTGAACCAGGAACACTAAAGGAACAACACTAAATTGGGTTCGGTCGGTGAACTGCGTTGTTACACCACATCAATATATTATTATTTCTTTAAAGACCAGTCATTATTACGTAAGTAGTGTTACATAAGGAGTGGGTTACCAATGTGCCTTGTGATGTCAGTCGGTCGAAGAAGTAAGCAGCTAGATTCTTCAGAAAACTTGATGGTCAGGTGATCGAAATGGTTTGGCGGGAAAGGCCAATCAATCTGATGCTGCGCGATGACAAGAGGGCGAGGAGAATGCGACTGTAGTGACATGTGGGCGTGACACTTGAAGTTCATTGCCGGTACGATGAGATGTGCGTGTCAGGGGTGAGCTAGGTAAGGTTGGCGGCCGAGAAATCTGTAAAAAAACTTGCGGAACAATGATAGTGTGGCAATACGACTGCTAAGGGAGAAAAAAACTAGATAAACTGGATTCCGCTCTTAATTATGACATGCTTCGTGCACTCAAAGGTAGCCGAATAACTGGAAAATCAAAAACCAAAGTTGCCGCTTTGAATTTCGCGCCCTGAACCTTGGTGCCGTTGACGCCGTTGTGGTGCTGCCGTAATGGCGGTCCTTTCTTTAAGTTTTAGGCTTATTTAGTAGCACAGGGATAGGCGTCCAAAAGTTCCCACGCTGCGTGTTCAATTATCTATTTTCTTACCCGTTGCAGTGGATAAAGCTTAACATTTGCACAAAATCAGTTCACAAGAAACACATGGGCACATCTCGATGTTGGAGTTCGCGTGCATTGCAGAAGGTTTCACAATATATGCGCATACCTGCTTGTTTCGTTGTTTGTTTGTTTGTTTGTTTGTTTGCTTGTTTGCTTGTTTGCTTGTTGTTTGTTTGTTTGTTTGTTCGTGTGTGCGTGCGTGTGTGCGTGCGCTATAATTATTTTTCTGTTTTGCAATTTCATTGCCTTTTTCTTTTTCTTTCGAAGTATTTTGGTATAGCCGGCTGTTCTTGTGGTTATACACTGCTCATTTTTCACAACTAGTAAATTAAAAGAAGAGCTACCGCGACCACCTTGCGCGGGGCTTTGACTTCCTTTTTGTCCAAAGGGGTTTGTCAATCTCCGCAGCCGCGAATAGAACATCCGACTACACTTATTAGGACTAACACCCTGTATACAGTGCGCGGGTGCGCATATCACCGGTGACGACTTGTTGAACGCGCTTAACTTGAGCAACATTGGTCAACGATGTACACAGTCCGAACATAGTTTACTTTCGTACAACTGCCAGCTACTCGTCATTTACCTGGGGCATGGCAACGGCGTTGTCCAACCGTTTTCGCACACGCGTGCTAGAAGAAAATTTGTCGCGAGCCACCCTGCAAAGCAGCAGCAACAAAATGCGTAGCTGAGCGACCGGGTGGCGTGGGTTTTGCGTGTGGGCGCCTGTTTCATTTCTGTCGCGGCCACGCTACACACACAGTCAGTATTGATTTCGGGTGTTTCGTAACAAAGGCGGCTCGACGACTAAAAAAAGATGCTCGTCAAGGTAATAAATACTCCCACGCTCGCACGCGCAGAACACAAAGGCGCATTGACGCACGCACAAACGCTCGTCATTTACTACAAACACAATACGACGTTCCCATTACATCGCACTGAACCGTACATTTTCATCTCGCCGCTGTATCGAGTATACCGATTCGGTCCATGTTTGGGATGCTTCGCAATTAACATGCCGAACTCGTGTTTCCTATACCAAATGAAGTCCGCTCGCATTTGATTCATTGCGAGTACTATTGCAGTGGAACACGCAAGCCCTTGCCTACGTAATGAAAAACATGAAAAAGAAAGAACGAAACAAAAAAGTTAACTTAGAAAATTCACCGCCCATGCACCCCGTACAGATGGTAAACCAGCGAAGCTGAAATCTGCGGCCCCGGTGTGAGCCACACTTGATTTCTTTCTTGTCGTCTTTCTTTCTTTCTTTCCCCTGGCTCATACGCGCTTATCCCTGGCCCGTACCCGCATATCCAATGCGCGCATGCGCCACACGTGCTTTTATTACCGTTAATCGTGACGTAACTAACGAGCATGTGACGTCATTGATGTCATGACCTATTAGTCATGTTAGTCGTACATTCGTACCCTTCCATGCCAATATTGGTATATACCAAGTGAACGAGACGCGAGTTTTCCGATAGGTTTATTTCCTCCGGAGGGTTTCTGTGGTCGGACCGGGAGTGTTTCAGCCTAGGCATATACAGCTTCGCTGAAAAAAAGAAACAAGAAAAAAGAAAACTTCTTGTAAGACAACAAGTGGGCGGGTCTGTATTTACGAGGTGTTCCTACGGGGCCAGTACACGTGTGCGCTGCATACACGATTTTACCTCGCAAGGTTACAAAACGGGCTGTTTCGTTGCTGCTCATTTGAATTTCATGCGCATCCCGTGGGCCCTCCGTGTGTTGATGCATGGGGGGAATTCGATTATTATTGCGTTTGCTTCTATTTTCCGGGCTCCGCCTATTGCATTATTCAGGAATACGGTGGAAATGCGTGCTTTATTGACGTCTGAGAAGCGGCCAAAAAAAAAAAAATGTTCGGTGTAGTTGACGGATGACCCAGCGTTGTCGGAGACGTAAGGAAAGGAGGGGGGGGGGGGGAGAGAGAAGGTGTAGTTGCCACACATGAAACGAGTGTCTCTCTGGCGACAATGTTTCGTAAAGGAGTGGCGGACACGCTTGTTAAGCAGTTCGTTTTATAGAATGATTCGGTGTCTGTGCGCCTCAGAACCGAGCCGATCGAACGCATTTACGCGTAGCCCTGCAGGAGTTGACAGAGGGCGCTGCAAGGCACGCCTATTCCCACGCACGCTAAAAGGGGGCATAAACTCATTTGTGCGCGTGTCCATTAGTGAGAATATTCGAAGTTGGGTTACGTATTTTCAGTGTGCGGGTTTGGGGCCACTTGGGACTCTACTAATGATGTGACTATTGACTCGCACATTTGGCTAGGCCTTCAGGAAACGTTTTGGTTTTAAAGAAGAAGCTTTTATTTTATTTTATTTTTTTGCTAATTCTTTGTTGTTTATATTGCGCTTTGCTATAGTGATCTGACGTCGTAAGCTAAATTTCCGGCACCGGTGGGCCGCATTACGATTGGGCATGAATCTAAACGCGCTCATGCACTGGCGTTTAGGCGCATGTGAAAGAATCCCATGTAATCAAAATTAATCCAAGGGCCTCTTTCGTGACCTTTCTCACAACCTTAGTATTGTTTTGGGAGGTTGAACCCACCCGATAAGTCAGTCGGTCAATCAATCAATGTTTCCGGACAGTCATAAAGACAAAAAAGTGTTTAGAACATCAAAAACACTTACCCATAGTAGCTGTTACTTTTCTGTTTAACATAATGTTTAACGACAGGGGCGCACAACTGAAAGTCGCAACAATATTTACGCATGTGCTGTGAATTAAGGAATACAAATAATTCAGCTCCTAATATAATAAAACAAATAGGCATTCTACAGTAACGTTTCGAGGCTAGCGCTGAAATATGATGAAAAGAACAATAAGCGATAATCTAATGTCACTATTAAACGAAACCGCGCCTGGTCGTAGAAAACAGTAAGTGCTACCCACGACTCACGACGTTGGCTGAATGGTCGCATTGTAGGAGTTTTCTTTTTTTTTTTTACAGCGAAGCTCTTAACCTCTCGGCGGCCACCATTTTTTTCGTGTCCTGTCCGTGAACGAAATTACCATCGTCAGCAATGGCTCATACCTCCGTAAGCAAGGAAGAAAATGCAATAGGTCATACCCCCGTATAAGGCTGAGCCTGCAAGCGCTCAGCAAAGTGAAGCGAACAGTGCATACCTGCATTCGTTCTCTCCGTCGCAGCCGAACGTGTGTGTAACCTCATTAAGAAGCACAAAGACGTAACCAATAATTGAAAGACTTTAATGAAACGTTGGGATTAACCCAGTGACGTTTCAGCTTCGCTGGTTAACCTGGTACGGAGTGCTCGGGCGGTGATTTTCTTTAGTAATCATAGTACTTAGGTTCGTTGTCCGGGGCAGCCGAAATTAAAACACTGTTTCGGCTGGGCGGCGCCCGTTGTGGCTATCGGGCCCTTCGACTGGAGAAGCAGGCATGCCAATGGATGTCGCCGTCGCGAACGTGTCCCGTTCGTGTCCCTGGCTGCTGTCATCTCGCGTGCCAAGCGCAGCGTGAGGTGCGATATTGCGTCGTCCTGTAGCTATATGGTTATACGCGCGGCCAGGCGTGGAACGCGATAAGCGCGTTGTTGCAGCCTCCATCATCGCTGTCACGTCGAATCGAGCCCGAAAACTGCCCGCCGCGAAGATAAGGATACAGCGGGTAACTGCGTAAACGAAAAATGTTGTACAGGCTTGAAAGAGTCGTGATGTGACCAGTTTTATGATGTAACTAGTCTGCGGAGGAGGTGTATATGCGTAGCTCGTGTTTCAGCGACCGAGTGCATCGTGTTAATAAAAAAAAAAGCCGGCAGATCCCGCGCCCTGTGCGAGTCGATGTTATTGCGGAGCAGTCTGCGGAGAGCCTACCAAGTTAACGAAACGACCACGAGAGCACCGAGACGTGGGTGGCTGTTTCATTACCTAGATGACGCGCATGTCATGATTCATATCATTTATGTTTATGGCCTATCATTTATGTTCGTCATACTATGCCAATTTTGGTACCTACCAAGTTAACGAAACGACCATGAGAGCACCAAGACGTAGATAGATAGATAGATAGATAGATAGATAGATAGATAGATAGATAGATAGATAGATAGATAGATAGATAGATAGATAGATAGATAGATAGATAGATAGATAGATAGATAGATAGATAGATAGATAGATAGATAGATAGATAGATAGATAGATAGATAGATAGATACTGTCGAAGTGGCAGATGTTCGCCAAGAAATGCTTCGCATTTAAAACTTAGCTTATGCAACGTGCATCTTGAAATCCATGGGAAACAAAGCTTTCGTGAATTTGTGAAGCGAGTAATTAAACGCCATCAAAGTAATTGTGATGCGCATAATGATTCTTTATTGTCACCCTATTCAACGTGTAATCTTATGTAACGTTTATGCGCGCTCGTCACCGTCACCGACAACCAGGCACACCTTCCGCTCCTCAACTTAGCTTCTCGACTCAAGTTGTACTAAATATATACAGGGTATTTTAGGTAACTTGAACCATGTTCCTATGTACCGGAAAGGCAGGGCCTTGCACCCCCCCCCCCCTTCCCACTCGAGAGATACTCTTTTGGTTCAAGTTACGTGAAACACTGTATATATTTAGCGCTGATTAAGCGAACAGTAAAACAATAGCATGTGCAAAACACGCACACATCTACGCGTGTGTGTGTTTTTCCTATATATATTGAATCTCAATATTGCTCAACAAGGCTCAATAATACTCAGTGTTATTCAGCATTTAGCATTTAGTTAATGACTTTACTGTTGTGAAGTGCTCAACAACTTTATTCTTGAGGTATTGTTATGTGCGTTCAAAAACGGTTTTGGCATCATTGAAAAGATATTGAGTCAACAATTACTCAACAATATGCCAACAACATTTCAATAGTCATTTTTATGAGGGATATCTAGGGTCACAACCTTGATGGCATGCAGTATTTATGTTTGTGCGCAACATCGTTCGCAATCTATGCCGAAATGGAAACAGCCGATAGTGCGAGTACACGCTGTGAAACGTCCAAGCTTTGATATATCGTGAGGCGCTAGGCTACGCATAATGTTTGTCGAGGTGAAGAGTGGTGAGGAGTCGTATATAGCAGAGAGAAGTTGAACACTAAACACAGTGGTGAGGTTGGCTATTATTCGAGAGTTTTAGACCAGGGGACGCAAGCAGCTTGCGTACGTATAAGAACTAGGGACCGTGGTAGTGCGCATGTGCGGAGGTGTCTGCGCATGCGCAGTACCGTGGCCCCTAGATCTGGGGTACGCAAGCCGCTTGCGTCCCCTAATCTAAAACTCTATACATTCTCTCGTTTCATTCCTGCGTCTGTGACCTAATGTAAACTGAGCAGGTGCACGTGCTTTCGTGTCACGTGCTCTCGCGAACGTGCATGTATTACGCGACGTGACGGCCACGCCAGTTATCTCGACAAGCTTCTTTGCGTTGACACGAGGGAAGCGCGCGGGCGATCGTGACTAGGAAAAGTAAAACATGCGTTCATATTAAATCCGATGAAAGAAAAGAAAAAGCGATTGGGGTGGAATGATTAGAGCATCGCACTATTCTGCTGGAAGGCCAAGGTTCGATCAGAGCATCGAACAGCGTAATTATCTTCCTTTCTCTGTGGGAGTCATTTGGGTAGATAGCGCCCAGGGGCAGTCACAGTCAGCAAATCACTATTGGCGCAACTAATTGGCAATGCTGATTTTAAATAACAAGACGTAACTGATAATCTTTCTAAACGATGACTTTGGGAGATATGTTGTAATCACAGGAGTCAAGGCGGCCATCACTCAAAGCATAAAGTCTTGCTAGAATATCAGTGAGTTGCAGCAGTTCCGAGAATTGAGTATTTAAAATGTGAAGCGAAATGGCAATGCGGTTTCTAGTCGAGTCGCACGCCGTTTTTTTTTTTTTTCACAATGCGGAAACGGAGTAAATAAAACAACCGATTTCACTGCCGAATTCGAGCACTTCTACATTTTATTCCACTTCTGCTGCTACGTCTTTGCTGTCGTGGTGAAGTTTTCCGAGCGTCTTGGTCGCAGTTGGGGAAACAAAAGTTCAATGTGGGCTGCTCCTAGGCTGAATGCTTCATATTTACTTCAATGATTATTAAACACGGAGTGACGGCGAAGATAGAGGGAGAGAAGGAGAAACACGTAGACAAAACGTTTACGTGTTTCTACCTTTGTTCTCGTCTTCATTTCGCGCTCACTAACGTCTTAAATTTGAACTTCCGTGCTCCCACGTCGGAGCCACGCAAGTGCGCGCGCACACACGCACACACAAAATGCACAAACAAACGAACTGCAATGTATTTTTTTTTTTTTTTTGCGGTTGTTCGGGACGGGTGGCCTCCGGCTGCGCAACTCCAGGATTGTGGAAGGCCTCGCATTTTCATCAAATGTAAGAAAGGTTTCTAGAACACGTCGAGCACGAACCATAAGTTGTACGACCCGACAGTCAAAGGCTTAGCCGAAACGAGGCTCCAGCTCAGGACTCTTGCGTTGCTTTGGCGATGCGTCTTCGGAACGTGCATTTGCTTCGCTACAGAACAAACAAACAAACAAACAAACAAACAAGCAAACACATCAAACACACAAACAAGCAAACAAACAAATGAACGAACGAACAAACGCAGTTCTATCAAAGGCCGCGCTTCGGCCGCAGAGGCTCTCAAGCTCAATAAAGGTGCCGCAACGCAGCGTGAACCGAGTCGAAACACGCCTCGCATAATGCACAAGCAGCGGCGGACTCGACCGTCACCTCTCAGCGGTGAGGGAGCGCCTGAAAGCCGCGGCTCCGGCCTTTTCCGCGCAGATGAACGCCCCTTTCAGCGGACGCCGCGCTCTGGGTCAATATTTGAACAGCGGTTCCTTCCTCCTCCTCACCAAACTCTTCTCCGTTCGTCTCTTAGGCATCCACAGGCACAGTTGTTGGGGCTGCGATCGGTCCTAGGTGTAACGACGGTGGCTCTTCAAGCAGTTTGGGCAGGGAGCGGGTGTCCAGAGACTCGCGCAGCATCGTGAAGAGAGAATGAACGACGTCGTCAGGGATCGGTCGCCGGACGAGAAGAAAGTAACTGGAAGCATCCTCCCGGGGACCATACACACGCAGGGTGAAGGAGTTCCTCATCGGCCGTGGTTTCGTAGGGCCATGCATCTCTGCTTGGAATTATCGCACCTGAGAGAGAGAGAGAGAGAGAGAGAGAGATGCTCCTTAATGAATCTTGGCAAGTTTCGCCTGGCGGTATGCCTATAGCTTGCTGCTCCAGATGGGTATGATGAAAAATGCAATGATATGCACAATGCACGACACAGATTGACAACGTACACAACGCCACCACTAACACTCAACAAACTAAAGTAGATCAGTGAGACCAGTGTCTCTGATGATGCTTAAAGGTGTCTTCGTTGGGCTAGATGCAGAGGAAGGAGAGAGGGCAGGGAGGTTAACCGGAACGCAAAATCCAGTTTGCCACCCTACTCTGTGGTACGTGGGCTGTGAGATGTAGACGGATAGAGAGGAAATAGATTGGTCGCAGTCACACAATCACAGCACAGCATCACGTGCCACACAACTAAGGACTCCAATTAATGCTACGGCTTTTTGTGCAGATTTGCCGACCTTAACACCGTAATGTCCAACGTATATATGCTAAGCTGTTCTGATACCTCAAAATTTTGATGCAAGCACAGGAAACTTAACGCATAGCCTTTAACGTTTATGATACGTTGCAGATTGTTTTGAGTTGTGGATAGTTTAGCAATGGAAGTTTTCCTTTTAACAACACTGGGACACAATGGTTACATTATCCCGGTCCCGACCCAGTGCCGAATACGTGAGGGAGAAGTGCGCGTCAACTGTTCAGACCCTTTTATTCGCTACGTCTCCGTGTTCTTCGTCATTTGCCGATTGTGCAGGAACGGTGTGCCTTTACTGATTAAATCTCGTCTCTCTCTTGGTCCGTAATGAAAGTGCAGAGCGCGAAAAGGGAACGAGAGCTAGATATAAATCGGGTGTGTTGCCCTTGTAAGAAACCGAGGGGTCGCAGCGGAGCGCCCGACCAAGGGGACCAGCTCAGCAGACTTTTAGAACGGACTGGCGCGTGCCGTGCTTGCGCCGTAAGCACGCGCCGCCCAACTTTATTCTCCTCGGCTGTCAAGCCGAGAGCGCCGATCTTGGGGTCGCTGCGTTGCGGCGTCGTTTGGCGCTACAGGGCCCCCCGCCCAGACGGAACGGCGAAATATGCGCGATTCACTACGGTGGCCTGGCCTGGGAGTGCAGCAGTGGACGAGGTTTTGGTGGCGGCAGCTTGAGGAACATTGACCTCATGATCCCTGCATCGCGGAAGGCGCAGGCGCGACGCCATTCGCGTTCCAAGCTGCAGGTGCAGATGTTGCCTGGTCGGTCTGCATGGACGGACGATCGCAGAAGGGTGCGGGGAACGCGGCAGCCACGATGACATCGTCCAAGTTTGGGCTGGTCAAGCGGTGAAGACGGTGGTGGGGTGCGTCGGCGCCGATAGCAACATCGAATCCGGCCCCCGCTGATGCTGCGACCGTGGTGACAAGCCCGCAACGACGGGGCCCGGTTCGCTCTATCGAAGTTAGCGTGGTGCCAACGTGTGAATGTCAGTCGGACCCGTGAACATAGGCTTGGTGTTGAGGGCGGGCGCTTTCGAAGTGCGCGGTAGCAGCGTCCGGCCTGGCAGCTGTGTAAAATCGGGTGGACGCAGCGACGAAAACCAGCGAAGCAGCGGAGCTGCCGGCTCCGCTGGGCACGGGTTCTCCGACGCCGAGCACCGCAAGCCGAGGAGGCATCCTTGGGGCCAAACGTCAAGGCAGTGTCGTTGGGGCGTTGAAGTCGAGACACTGAACGTGTGTTGCGAGAGGAGGCCGGCGACAAGGGCTTCACGGGAAAGAAGCTGGCGTTGCTAGGAAGTGCAGTGCACGTGATAGCTGCCGGACCAGTCTCACCGCAGTGTTGCCGCAGGATTTCACTCGGAACAGGTGGACTGATATGCGTCCCGACAGCCGTCAAGGCACGGCTCGCTGCTGAGTCATCTCCACGGCTTGGACTGGGGACGACATGTAACTCGGGTGGGGGTGGAGTGCATGCCGACTCTTTGGTATGCTCGGGCGTGGAGGCCAGGTGGTCGTTGCTGGGGACTAGCGGGCTCACCAGTTGTGTAGTTGATGGTGCGTGCAGTGTGGCGGGAGGTTGTTCGTCGTCGGGGAACGAACGAGACGCGGGAGACGCAGTTGTCGTGTTGTCTCCACACAGTGGCTCCTGTGGTGTAGGTGCGGTGGAAGATTCGCGAGCAGTGGCGCAGCGTTCACCCGGTGCCGATGGCGAAGAGGACGACGTAGTTTGAGCCATTCCTTCAGAAGCGTCAGCCGTTGAAGGAAACTGTGTCGTGCTGCATAAGTGATGGGGAACTGGTACGCCGAAGTGACGAAAGAAGGCGGTCTTGAGGTCCTCGTACATGTTCTGGTCTGATGACGGAAGGTCAAGACGAGAGAAGACGTCGGTGGGAATTTCTCGCTTGAGGAGTAGGTACCGCCAGAGCTGCGACGACACGCCATTTACGTAAAGCTGTGCGTCTACCTGCGCGAACCACACGATAGGGCTGTGCGGACGGTAGGGCCACAGTTGCAAACGCCAAGGGTCGTCTAGCGTCGGTGGGCGCCACTCTTCTTCCAGCTGGTCCATGGCCGTGGGCAGAGCTCGGTAGCAAGCGATGCTGAATCGGTCCTTGTTGATACTCTGCGGATCACGTCCGGGTCACCAATGTAAGAAACCGAGGGGTCGCAGCGGAGCGCCCGACCAAGGGGACCAGCTCAGCAGACCTTTAGAACGGACTGGCGCGTGCCGTGCTTGCGCCGTAAGCACGCGCCGCCCAACTTTATTCTCCTCGGCTGTCAAGCCGAGAGCGCCGATCTTGGGGTCGCTGCGTTGCGGCGTCGTTTGGCGCTACACCCTCGTTCACATTTTCTGCTCTTTACTTTCATATGAACGGAATCCAAGTCGCTCACCTTGAAGTATTACGGTAATATCTACCTTGGTCTCTAGTACCGCCCTAAGCAGAGGCATGTCTTTTGTGACAGCACGTCCCCGAAATAATTCTGCAACAACAAAACATCCCCGCAAGAAAACTTTGCACCCGGAACGATGTGGCTTCTCATTACGTCACCCAATTTCGCCTCTTCTAATGGCTCCGCCGCCGGGGACCTTGACTTTCATCCACCTTTTGCTGCTATACCGCTTTGCTTTCGCGGTGTGAACAGCCCGGCCCCAGAGCGCGATGTTTCGCAGTCTTTTCGTAAACACTCCGAGAGCAATGCCATCTACTACGAGACTCACCGTGTCGTTCGCTGCGCCTTTACCTAAAAAAAGCCGATGTGCTATTTTAGTATCTTTGGGAAGGCTCTTCAGCATAGCCGCCGTTCTAGCATTCCGAGGCACGCTTAACTTGTGGCCGTCTTATTTCGCTCTGTGCGTAAGCTTCGAAGATGCATCGCTGCAGCAAAATGCATGCATATATAGGACCAAGACACTGGGCAAAGCAGACGAATACTTCCAGCCTGCGTGTCTCCCTTACTCTTCTTTGTCTGTTTTGCACAGCCTGTTTTCCTAAGCGTTATAAACCAACGAACCCAGTAACAGGCTTTATTGAACAACCAAACAGCTGTGTTTATGACATCACGTTCCATGACTGTTTAGTGGTTGGTTGGTAACTCGTTTATTCCACATATTTACGCTCTTATGCGCTGCGGTGGAGAAGGGATCGGGGTTAAAAGAGGCAGAGTCGGCTATCTCCGCATTCTTGAGCGGACTCGGGAGGCTTCCGCTTCAAGAACTTTCTTGGACGTTAAGCCATACAGACGGCTCGCCTTCGTAACCCCGTGGGTGTGCAGATAGTCAGATGCCGTAGCATAGATGCATTTTTGCGGCAAACATCTCTTGAAATGGGATACATCCCTTGCAAGTATTTCTGCTGCGGCAGCTAGAAATAAGCTCATCGTGATGCCTAGGGGTGTAAGCGCGTTATTGAGAGCTGCGGAGCCATTGATTCATGGGGCTTAGAAAGAGAGGAATTAAGGGAAATGCTATCAGGCTAATTAGATGGGAGTATCCATTTGTCCGTTTCCCACCCTGGACTGATGTGGGGAGGGGTGAATGGGAGAGTAAAACGCAGAGGAAGATAGTACAATACTACTGGTGCGAGCATAACACCAGCGCGGAATCGGAAATTGGCTGTTTCGCCCGAAGGGCAAAGCATTTAAAGCGATATCAAAGTTTAGCGCTGTTCTCGAGCTCCTCGGTCGGTGTTCTAGCAATACGCGTATAGGCGACACGTTGGCGCGTTGCAGCAAGCTAGGCAACTGCTGGTCGGCAGCAGAAACAGCGCCCCGGGCCGCTACCAGGCGTCTCACAACGCTGGCGAGGTGAGGAGCGCCGTCAGCTGGCGTTGCTGGCGTCGCACCTCAGACGAGAGCGACAGAAAACCGTGGGCGTTCGTCGGTGCCCATGCACTGAAAGGGTTTGATAGCCTTACTTCGACGTTACTGTCCGTTCTGATCACACCAGTTTATGCATCGTGATGGGGCGTGCACACAGACGCTCGGCAGCACCACTAACGTAACGTGCGTGTGCGCGCAACCATCATACCAGCAGCGGAACGTAAAACGTTGCCCTGGCTTCGCTGCGGAGCCGTTTGCGAGGCACGATGGAGCTTTGCAGTGACTTGCCTTCGTCGTTTTTGCAGGCAAAGGCATTGCGTGTCGCTCGCTTCTCTATAAACATTCTAAACATCCGCAGAGGGGCCTTTTATCCGGCGTTTATACCATGAGAGCCCGACGGCGACCGCGCCCGTACAATTGTGTCCGCATATAATTTCGCAATTTACGTTCGCGCAGTCCAGTCGTTCGTAGACAGTGCACAATCTTCTGTGCCGATTATGGGCGGGGCAATTTTTCTGACATATCTTCCGTACGCGAAGTCGGGGCAGCTTGTATACAGCGTTCTTCTATTCGAGGGATGCTATAGCATCCCTCGAATGCAATTCTATAGAATTGCATTCAGTGCTTCGAATACACGCATGCTTTGCACACCTCGAGCCGATGTGGTGTGCTGGTTATTTAGAAATCCTCGGATAACGTTCAGTAACGAGCGCAGCACGAATGTGACATGCCAATCTGGAACTGGCACCTCATCATCAGGAGTAGTGCCCGTCAGAGTAAGGGCAGCACTCTACGACCGACTCCTTATCGGTCCGTGCATACGAAGGTGTTTGCCATTACTCCAAACTGTAAGAATCGAGCACGCTGTTCGCGATTTAAGTAGGACTTGTAATTTTAAATTGGCAAAGAAAGTCTCAAAACCAGTGTGTGGCGCGAATTGGCGGTGAAGCTTTGGTACTTCGGATGCAGTACATGAGATTACTGTACGCAAGTCGGCCGTTATGAGGTACCGCGTACTTATTGCTTAAAATTGCAGTTCATATATTATTGGCCTTCTGCGCTTTATTCTACGCGTATTACGAAAAAACGTCCACGCTAACGAGCGGCATTCGCATCGCTTAGTGCATCCGGGGGCACATAATTGCTTTTGTACGCACGCGAGATTCCGAGCACGCATGCGAGCTGAAATCCTTTCTTCCAGCTCGTTCAGGTCTTCGAGAGACGACAGGCTTCGGAAATCAAAAGCACAGGCGTGGCTCCGGCAACAAGCTGAACTCCTCATCACGTGTAAAAGCGTCTTTTCACTTTAGAGAACTTTACTTAGCTGTTTTTTTTTTTTTTTATACACCCTTGACTTGTTAATCACCAATACTGTTGGACAGGAAACCGGATTATTATTGGCCACCTGGGGTTATTTAATGTTCGCCTCCGTAATGTACACGACCGTTTCTGCCTTCCGTTCCCTTCAGAATCGGGAAGCCTTGACCGGGCATTGAACCCTCTACCTCGTGCAGGGCAGGAGAACGCTATAGCCACTGAGCCACTGTTTCTTGAGGCTTCAGCATTTATCCTGAAGTTTAGATTAGCAGTGGTGTAGGCCGCACGAGCTGAAAAACTAGTCCTGCGTTTACCTATTGCTACCCGTAATAAATTATATCTGTTGATCTGATGACGAATGAACTGTGTTGTTCGGAGCATAAAGCTCACTGCGAATGTCTAGAGCGAACTGTGTTGCTATAGTGTCTTCAGGAGCCGCCATTATGGATGTTCAGCCAGCAAGGAGATGATGGATCGTACATTTATTTACCTATAATTTGTTGTTCTGATTGCTTGGAAAACTGATTGCTTGGAAATTTTAGAAAGATAACGCGTAAAAGATAACACTAACTGGTACGTGTACTACCACCGCATCCATGTACTACCTGCCGTTCCCATGGTAGCTGGACGTCGTTCCCGTGGTAGCTCTATAGTTCCCTCTAGTAATATTTATAGGGAACTCCCTGTTTCAGAGCTTCTGATGCCCACACGATGCGCCATGACAACCTGTGTGTGCTCGTAGCAATCTATTACGTTCGGTTGATTCCCACCGACCTCCGCTGGCTACGGTGATCCTTTTTTCCCGCGCTCGCGAAAGACATAGGGTGGGGTGGAGGGAGGGGGATACGGTGAAGGGGGGGGTCGAGGGACACGGTTGCCAGGGGCAACCGATTAAGCCCCGTCGTCGCGGACTGCTGTCAGCGTTCCCGTCTTTTCGGGTTCCTTTCTTCGCTCGCGTCTCCGTTAATCAGCGGTACGGTACGGTTTAGCGTTCGCCGCCGCCCGCCCGCCCGCTACGCGGCGCTGCTGTTCCTTCGTTGATCGCGCGCCCCCTCGTGGTGCCGGCATTGTCATTTGTTTCTTCCTTGTTTGCCGACCTGTTTCCTTCCCCCTTGTCTGTCGCCTTGCGTGTGATTGCTCGGCGCTGTGCTCACGATTCGCTTTTGTGCTCGACACCGTGGTTTCCATGCTTGTTGTTGTTGGCTCGTTCGCTGCGCTGTTCGCCATCTTTCTTCTTTTGTGTGTGTTCCCGGCATGCTCGCGCGTTTGGGTACGGCTTCTTCGACTGTGGTTACAGCTTGGTTTTGTGCCTTGTTTGGTCTGGTTTTTGTATCGCGTTCGCGCTCCCCTTTGACTTGTGGCAGCGGGATTCCTTCGTCGCAGACGTTCTTACGGCGCCGTCAAGGCGGATTCTTTTATCTCGTTAGTCGGGGCAGCCTGCTCGCTTTTAAAGAGCCACTTGCGGATGCTCTTGGCAACGTGGTAAGGCTAATCGGATTGCTCCTGATCAACATTGGCAAAAGCGTTACCTTTGCACCCTGAAAACAGAATGGCCCGAGAAAATTAATCAAGAATGGAAGACGAAGGCGGGTTGAAGAGGCGAGCAGCCGGCTAAGAAAGAAAGGCGCGGTTCCTCTTGACTGATTGATCGTAGTGAGTATGCTTTGGCATTCTTTGACATTAATTGCCGACCTTTTGAGAATGAACAACCTTGAGTACTGTCATTCACGGCTCGCATTCGCACTGTGTGCGACTATATAGCGAATTCACAGACTGGGACAGTTGGTCACACAAATAATCGTATGTTGTTTGTTGTTTTTTTCTTTTCTCTTGTCTATTTATCCAATTTTCTTCTTCCCAATACGA